>NW_022158697.1:845853-1243632 GCF_000260195.1 Fusarium odoratissimum NRRL 54006 | reverse complement strand
TAAGTTTCTTAACCTAGCTTTTAACCCTTTTTACTAATAATATAATAGTTATATTACCTTAATACCTATTATATAAAATAGCCTATAGCTATATAATTATACCTATTATATAATTAGCTATAACCTTAATCTAGCTATTAGGCTTATCTTAAATATAACTAATAAAAAAGAACTTAAAGAAATTTATATAATAATAGCTATTATTAGAAAGAACTTCTTATTAAGGTATAAATTTAACCTTATTAAGATAATTATCTTTAATTATAATTTAATTTAACTAATTAGTTATATAAATTAGAGGTATTATATTAATTTAATTAATTTAAACTAGGTTAATTTTAAGCTATTAGGTCTTAAGGACTTAGAAAGAGGCCTAAGGGAAGGTTATTACCTTTAGTTAAACTAAGTAGCCTTCCTTATTACCTTTATAAGTAACTTAATTATATATAAAGAGTGGCTTCTTAATATATCTAAAAGGGTTATTATTATTAAGGGGGAGCTGCTTCTAAATTAATAATAGAAAGTCTATTAAAGTTAAAATCTAGGGTTTTTAGGCAAAGTAAGATTAGCAAAGACTAGGGGTAATATATATACTAAAGGAATTAGATTAACTTTTATATAAGTTAGTTAGTTAGTAAAAGTTAAATTAACCTAAAGTTATAACTAGCCTTTATTAATTAAATACATATAATAGGGCATATAATTAATTAACCTTATATATAAGAATAAATAAAGTAAAGTTAGTAAAAAGATAGTAGTTTAAACTAGGGATTATATATTATATAAGATAGTTAAAGCTATTAGGATAAACTTCTTTTTAAAAGGCAGATTAAGCCTAGTTAAAATAGCTATCTTTAAATATAGCCTAATTAACTTAATTAATTATATAAATTTAAATTACCTAGGTAATATAATATCTTTAACCTGGCTAGCTAAAGAGCTATTTAAATTAAAGAAGTTAAAAAAAGCCTTATAATAAGGCTAATTTCTTAAGGCAGAAGAGGTAGCTTTTCTTATTATATTTATAAGCCTAAACTTAGCCTAGTATAAAGAGTAGCTTAAGAATGTAATTATTAAGGCTAAATAGGTACTTTATATTCTCCCTTTTATATAGAAGTAAAGGGAGTTTATATATAGCATTCTAAGATAAATATAAGATAAAGGCAAGGTTTTATAAAAATTCTATTAAAGTTAGAATTAAAGGAATTAAGTTAACTTTTATATAAGTTAATTAGTAAAAATTAAATTAACCTCTATTAATTAAATATATATAATATAGTATATAATTAATTAACCTTATATATAAGAATAAATCTAGTAAAATTAGTAAAAAAGCAGTAGTTTAAACTAGGAAAAAAAGAAATATAAACTTAAGATCTTTTTAATAATAATATTATTAATTTTTATTAAAAGACTAATTATATAATAATTAATTATTATAATTAGATAATTAGGGCTAAATTAATTATTATTAATATTAATTATATAATAATATATCTTATAATAGAAATAAGAGTTTTTAGCTTATTTTAATATAGTCTTTTAGGGTTAAAGTCTTAGTAGTAATTACCTTAAGAAGGTAATAATAAAAAGGATATTTAGCCTACTAAGGATAAAAGAAATATTTTTTTTATATTTATAAATTAAGGCTATTTATTTAATTAAATCTTAAGGTTTAAGGTAATAATTATATAATCTACTAAGACTTAATATTAAGGTTATTATATTTTTTAATATAATATATAATACCTTATATTATATTATATTAAAAATAAATATCTAACTATATTATTTTATTTTAATACCTTTAGCTTTACTTTATATATTATTAAATAAGTATTTTAACTTTTAAATAAAATAAGTATTTTATATTTTTATATTTTTATATTTTTATATTTTTATATTTTAAAAATATTTAATTATTTAAATAATTATTAACTATATATATATTAGTATTTATATCTTTTAGTCCTTTTATTTCCTTTTTACTTACCTCTATTAATCGCTCAGTCAGCTCAAGGTAGTCACGGTTTACATCTTCCATTGATCCAAATGAACATGATCGCCATAACCCAGCAAAACCCATTGAGTCCAAAACCTCGGTCAGAGTGGACATCGAGCCAGGGGCTCTTGAAAATTGTTGTGTCGATGACAGCGCCCGCAAAAGAGTGTGTGCAGCTCTTAACGTCGCTGAATTTTGGCTGTGTAGTAAAGTATCATCTAATAAAGAGCGAATGGCTCCAGCTCTTTTCCTATGTCAGCTTTAGGACGGCTGAGTACGTCAATTGGCGAGACTCACAATTGCTCTACCACGATAGGGCGTTCATTGGCAAGCTTGTTAAGCCAATCCAGACTGCGCCTTTGTACAGAGTCTTCCACATACTGGAAGTCAACAAGTTCGATTGCGGTGATCAACAAGACCACATTATCCGGCATCCCTTCTAGATCCGGCGATTTGCGCATCCCATTAGCAAAACCAAGTTCATCAGCGTTAATACCAGCAGACCACAGACTGTCTTTGAATTCGTCATTCTCAACCGCGCGGGCAGTCAGGAGAGACAGATATGGTGAGGTCTGGGTCATCTCAGCCTTTTCCCGACCCTCCACATTCGCCGTCATCATCTCTAGGAAAGAAGATAAGACACGCATGGTGATTTGTCGTGTCATGGTGTCAGTGAGTCCACGTGCCAGACATGCACAGACCGCGAGGTGGAAGGTTTCTTCCTCGAAGTGTATACCATATATCTCTTCCAGGGGCAACGCAGCCTCGTCCAGCGGAGCTCGTCCTTGAAGAAGTAATGAGGCCATGCTGTCTCCTCGGAACTCTTCGCTAGTGCTTATGTTCGCTAGCACCGCCTCAAGAAATTGTGCAGTGGAGTTAAATAGAGTCGCAGGTACTAACCGCACGAGTGACATGGCTAGCCAGAAAAGCTGCAGACCATAGCGCGATGCTGATGGGAGTTTTGCCATCATTTTCGATAACGAAGTGACAATAGAGACAAGCATTTCACTGTTATGGTCCTCGCCAAACCGATTGACGCTGTTCCTCAGAGCAACAAGTACTTGGTAGAGCAAATCATCATCGACCTCTTCCCGAGCCAAGCAACCCATAACTGCAAATGCACGGGGTTGAATAGCAGGATTATTTTGGAAGGCCGTGCTTGCAACTAGGCTCATCCACCTCGATCGCCATGTATTAGCAAGGTCAACTGTTGGTGCAGCGACGGAGCAAATTTCAAAGAGAGCAGATGCGAGGTTTTCGGTCGCCGTCAACGCGGGACCTGCGTCCTGTGAAGTCGATACCGAGGCACCATCGCGAGGAAAGGTTGGCGGCGCCGTGAAAATGTCGCTACGAGGATCGCATAGAAAATCTAGACTGGCTCGCAGTTTGCTAGATCTGGCATCATCCAGGCTGAACGATGTACATACAGCGTGAACCGTGTTGACAAGCAACCGGTAAACAAGTAATCGAACCTCTTGAGTACCAGTGTTGGCCAACATGGTCACGATATGGAAGATCTCCGGCAGGAAAAGCTGAGATTGCACCCCGTTGTCGAAAGATAGTGCGAGGCAGAACCGAAGCAAAATACAGATCTCAGACCAGACTGCGTTGTCTGGCAGGTATTTCGTCGGACGGAGCGATGATCGGTTAAGAGCTTTACGGAGCCTTGAAAGGATCTTACCGCGTAAAGTCACAGTTCCAATACCAACCACAATAGACGCAATGACCTCTAAAGATTCGTCATGCGCGCTATAGCTCATTGCTGACTTCAGGAGCTCATCTAGGAAAACCTCGAGCAAGATTTCGTCTTGAACGATCCTTGGCCATACAGATTGTTCCAGGGCAAAGGTGAGTGAATGATCCTGTACAGTCACATCAATAAGCTTTCGAAATAGAATTGCGACTCTTTCTCTTCCTTTCTCCCCATCCAGCTCATTCGTGAGGATGTTGGTCCGTAGGCCAGGAAGCCAAGGAGCCATATAGGCAAGACTTAGAGGCTTCTGTTCATCCGGGAAGCTTTCCCAGCCCACGAAGAATTCTGTCAAAAAGTCTGACGTCAACTGAGGCTCGCTCAATGCTAACTCCTTACTGATGTCCACTACGAAACGGGTTGGATCTAAAGGAACAGAAACATCTGGAATAGAGTTAGTTGCTATGTGCGGAGACATTTTGATATTATCTTGAGACTTACCTTTGGTGCAGACGATCCTTGAAGCAGAGCTGAATTTGAAGGCCCGGCAAAGTGCCCCAAGAAGATTGTAGGAAGACAGCCTTAGGATATGATCATGGCTCGACAAATTCGCCAACGAAAGATTCAGGAGCGTGCCTGGCACATCTTGTGGCCTGATGAGGCGCTCAACAGATTTATGAGCCCTGCTATCCTTGCCATGTTTCGCCTTGGCACCCCGGATCGTCTGAAGCACATCTGACTTCTTTGGGCTCGTAAAGTACATTACGATCTTCCCGTTGTCAGCTCGTAAGCCAAAAGCCGAATCATCTTCAGTCTGTATGGATGTTGGTGCTTCGTCAACTTCGCCCAACCGGAAGATGTCGTTCACGGTCGTGCCCAATCGAAATCCCGCGAAAATCTCTTGCTTTTTCGTGGTTGTTACTTGCACAAACTGACTGCCAACTTTGATAATTACTTCAATCTTACCCTTTGACTTTGACAAGCGGGTGATCGGTTGAAAGACATATCGTGTATCGGTCACGACACTGATTGTTTCCTTGGGCAGATGTAGCTGGCTAAGGTGAAAATGCGCTTGTAAGTCCTGAAGACTTCCTATCAAATGATATTCGACGTTTTTAGGGTTAAATACGCCGTTCTCGTTCTTGGTGCATACCCTCAGTAGGCGTCGAAAGCACCGCCTGTAAGTGAGGTTAGCTTAGAAACCTGAACCCGTCAATCTGAGTAGTCAACCTACTTGAATGCACTGTTCATGTTATAAACATAAATACGGCTAAGGTTTTGTGACAGCTCCGAGGGTGTTAGGAGCTCCAACTTCTTGAACAGGTCATCCTGAGGCTCGTTGCGGCCATTATAGCAGGTCGCATCGATTAAGATGCCAAAGGGTCTGTGCCACAACCTGCTAGCAATTTTGAGGTAGCAATACATTAATGTGTCATAGTCGATGCTCTCCGTCTCAATGTGACGCAAAATGACGCAGATTATAGACAAGCCGTCCTGTTCATGTTCAGCCAATATTATAGTTAGTCTAATACTTCGGACTCACCTTGCTTTCCCCACCATCGTAAACAGCACGTGCCGTCAAGAATGATTCCGTACTTCGAAAGGCATTTCGGAGCATGAAGTTTTGAAATCGAGAGTACAGCGGTGGGCTGTTGGATGAGACTTGGGGTCTGTTCCACGAAACAGCAAGTGGTGGTGGACCAAGGTTCGCAATCAGGTTTCTCAGCGGTTCCAAGACTGGTGATCTCCCACGGACAACATCCCCAGATGTCCTACCGTAATCCTTTCTCTCGCGTGAGATAAGTGTTTGGCGTACATGGTCCCAATGATCGTAGAGGAAACGATGCAGCGCAACACAAGATCCAAAGTCGAACGATTCCGTCGTGCCTTGCACCTCCAACTGATTGGGAGGAACCGAAATCTCGCGAAGAAACGTCGTAACATGATAAATATTCTGTGTCAAGAAGTCGTTAAGGGGAAACATGTATGGCTCTTTTGCTCCAAACAACACATTATTGGCGAGGTTCTGAATGACCTTGGCAATAAGAAGTAAACCGCGCCGCATTTCTTTAGATGGTGCTGTCGACACGAGGCCCTCGACTTCAGGAGCAACGATAGCTGGGCAAAAGAATCGTAGGAAGATGAAGGCTCCCACAGCTGTGTACTTGGCATCGGGGAACCGTGGCATGACTGCGTTTGATATGGTGTAGCAAATCTTGCGGAAAGCGGGTGGAATGTTGGAAGAAGACGCGCATATGTCGTCAATGAAAACCTTGGCCACAATACGCAGCTGTAAAGCATTTTTCTGCAGCTCCTCTGTCGAGCTGACTCTTGCAGGGTCAAGCTCGAGATCGAGATCCTTAGATGTCAGCATAAGCCGCTCCAAGACCTTTTGTAGCGTCGTTCGAATATACGAAGCACCCTTCCACTTGGCATAGACTGATAGCATCTTGGTTGCAACACATCCTCGTCGTAATATCTCAGCCTCATTCTCGGTATCTTCAATCTCTTGTTTGATGAGTGCCTCCAAAAGCTCAAAGATCATTCCTCGTTGCTCGAAAACAGTGAGGAGACAGATAGTGAGCTCATCCACCTCGGTGCTGGGGCAAGCAACGGCCATCGAGATGGCCAGGGAGAGATCATTGGTCAGTAACTCAAGTAGTTCCTCATACTTCTCACTCACAGCCGAGTCCGTCAGGTTGCTAAACTCAGTGCCTTGGATCAGAATGTTGTAGAGGACCTTGACGAAGGCAGTGCGGATCTCAACATTGTCATGATATCCAATATTAAGAGAGTGTTTGAGGCCAACATCGATATTAGCACTAAGTAAATTGGACAAGATGGTGATGGCCAAATCTGAGTTTGATGCAGACTCTTCACGAAGAGTGACGCTCAAATTCGTATCAGTCCTAGTCAGCTCTGATGGCTCATGGTTAAGCAAGGACAGAAAGCGGTTGAAATATGTATGAAACATTTGCGACTTCATCTCGCTCATCCCAGCATCAGTATGGCTTTCGGAGGGTTGCAATGGCAAACGAAAAGTCAAATCAGCCAGTGATTTTAAACAAGCCTTGTCAAGGTCTTTCTGCACACGAGCCGTGTCGTCCTGTCGGGAGCCAGGGCCGTGCTGAGGGGAGCGAGGTCGAGCAATCCAGCCGAAAATGTATTCAAGTAGTTGGTTCCGAATGCGAACATCGTCCCGCAAGTTCAGGTGCTCTTTTCGCTTCGTCACCACTTCGCACAGGTGGCATACCCGGATCTTGACCCTTAGCGTATTGGGTGTATCGGTGACGCCATCCAGGAACTTCGCAAAGTTAAGCGTGAGCGCACCCAGATGAACTGAGGAGGCCGCGCCAAGGTCAGAGGGGCTTTCTAGTCTTTCCACAAGAGCCCGAAGTAGAGATGCGGCTTGCTCAGCGAATACCACTTCACTATCCTGATCTTTCTCAACGGGGGCCAGAGCTCCAGTGAATAATACTTCTAATTCAGATTCTAAGGCTCGGAATAGCGGATAGTAAAGCGCAGGCGAGACTTCACTGGCAAGCACATCTCGCATTGCTTCGCGTACTCTCACATTGGCACAAGCTAAAAGCTGGATACTGAGTCTCAGGTATCTTGTTAGAAGTGGTTCCTCGGAGTGCTCAGAAGAGACACGGTCGATCCATCTTAGACCTCCAAGAGCAGGCTCTTCGAGAATAATAGCCTGGTCAGCGGTGCAAATGCCACCCAAGGATGCCAAGAATCCGGAATAGTTTCGCCACTCGGCCAGCGCTCTTCCATCCACGATCTCGACAGTTGATGTTGAGACATCCTTTGCAAGATGAAGCCAACGATCGAATGCGGTTTCCCAGGCGTTTACGATGCCCGTCGTTGGGAACTGCATGCGGCGCAGAAGACCCCTTACTCGCTTCTGGAATGCAACTAGTCCAGTGAACCGGAAGGCTGGAGAGGATATCTCGCGGTAGACTTCGGCGTTTCGAAGCACTGATGCCGAAGACTTTGCCGACTCAACATGTTTGTCGACAATCGAGCACTCTTGAATGAACAATCCTGTGCAGGAAGTCACCAGTTGACAAGTTGTAATGCTGGCAGAACAAAGGGAGATAAGAAGTGTCGTCTCGAGCTTGGAAGATGCATTGATGACATCTGGTGCGTCCTCTGGTACTTTGGCTAGTTCCTGCAAGAGGTTAGCAGCCCATAACTATCACGAATAACATTACTAGAGGTGCAGAATTGCATACCGGGATGTTCTTAAGAAGTAGTAAGCGTGCTTCTAGATAGTCTTGTAGATCGCGCAAGCTCTGGTCATCTTTTTTCGAGGTGACAGACTCGCATAAAGCAAGTAGAACTTTGGAGCTTGGGAGTTTCGTTAGCGGGTTTAAGATTGACCGAATGTTGAGAATGCGCTCACCTTCGACTCCAGATATCATCACGAAGTTCTTTTGTGCCGAAGCGGTGCCCAGTATCGAATTGGCGGTATGCCTCAAGATGGCCTTGAAAGAGTCGGCTTGCAACGCCAGTGGCAAGTTTACGCACGGCCGGATTCTCAGACAATACGCAAAGAAGGAAGGACTTGAAGAAGCTATTATTTGAACCATCTTTTGACAGATCATCTAACAAGCGAGCTGGGGATGCATCCAAGAATTGGAGAATGCTGCAAACCAGTTCTGTCCTTTCACTCCCTTGTCGACCCGTCGTACTGACAGCCTTGGCATTTTCGGTCTAAGAGCGTCAGTTGAAAACCGGCAGAAATGGTAAGTCGTCAATTCTCACCTCTAATTGCGTCCGCATGAAGGGTATTGCCGCATCAAATAGTTCGTGGTACCTTAGAGCATATGGCTGCTGAGCGAAATACGTACAGCCCTGAACAGTAGCTAGCTTAAAACTGCTTGGGGCATTTGGAGCGATACAGCTTTCAACAAAGCCGCTGACACTCGTATCAAGATTGAGATGGGTCAAGCTCACAAAGGCTGCGGTCATCATGTCCTGATCAAAGAGTCCGTATTCTGATGCGGTAATACGGCGAAAAACAGCATCGCGGACTTCATCCTGAACATCCAAGGCATAACTGACAAGCGCCGAGTCGCTTTCAACATCAAAATGTCTGGCAGCACGGAGCAGAGAAACCAGACAATAAGCTGCTTGCTCGTTTCGATTGCGCGAAGCTTTTCTCAGTCCGTCTAGAAAGGCAACTTTCTTCACCATGCTGCTGCTCTTTGCTTCGCGCATATTGCTCGCTACCTCAAAAACATCCGGCAAAAGGAAAAGCAGAGTGGTTTGGAGAGGGTAGAATAGACCTTTTCGGCGTCCGTTATCTGTCGCAGCCTGCGCCATGTCAAACAGTGTATCAGCTCCGCCATCAAGTCGCTTGTGAAGCTGGTGAAGCTGCACGAACTCGCAGGGGAACCGATCCAGCCATCTCATGATCAGCAATGGAGAGACTACAGCAATAGTGTTTTGGTAAGGCTTTCGAAAGTGTAGGAAGCTTGAGCAGATCTCTTGTATAACTTGACCCAGCTTTGGGCCATCAACCCAGAAGAAAGAGAGTAATCGCAGAACGACGAGGGCTGCTCTCTCAGCATCTTGAGTAGATCCAGGCGTAGAGACGCCAGGCTGCGTAACAATACTAGTTCGAATAGTGTATATGACATTCCTCAAGTAGTCGAAGGCAGCCATCCAACTGGAAGTAGTGACATACTCGGTCACTGTCTTGATGTGGATGTCCATATCCACCAACGTCTCTGCAAACCTCTCATCGCTTGGGGGGGAACTATCGGCGTCGGAGGAGACAGAAGAGCTTTCGGGGCGAGTGACGGAGACATTTCGCGTCGAGACTTGGTCAAGTAGAGTCTGGGCTGGGAGTATACAGTTCTCGGGGATCGGTTCAAGAAGGTGCTTGAACGCGTCGAACAGGCGGCTCACAAGTACTTCGTCTAGCGGAGGAGGAGCCGGAGCCGGTTCTACATCTGCGTCCTGTGAGAGAGAGGCCCAATGGGAAGAACAGCAGTCTGCAATAACGGCAACAATGTAGAGCTCGGAGGCCAAGATATGGCTGGGGTGGTCGGCGACGGCTGCGTAAGGGCGAGCAAGGTCCTCGAGTAGAACCAGAAGCGACGCGATGACTGTGGATATAGATGTGTTTCCTAGCTCGACCAAGGTGGCTCTGGTAACGTGGAGGACATCGTCTTGCTGTAGGCTCTGGCCACTGGTGCCAGCTCGATGGGGGAGCTATTGAGAGGTACCCAACGTCAGTCAACCCAAGCCGCTAAGGGGATCGCAAGCTGCCTCGCGCATGGGATATGCAGATGCTTACTCTGGTAGCGAGCCTGTCGACAAGGCAGCCGACTAGGCTTGCGTCGCAATTCATGATCGCGACAGCATTGAGCGTTGATACGCAGATTTGGGAGAGATCAAGTTGGGAGTCGCTTGTCCCTCTGACCTGACCGGGCAGGCATTGCCCAAGGGTCACTGCGTTCGTGCCAAACCCCGCGAACAGTCCCCACAGGGGTAGCACGCATAGGGGAGCTCGCCGTTTTCAGACATCTACGACGTGAAAGGTAACGTATTTCAATGGATACCTTAGTACGGATAACACATTAAATTATTTTTATCATGAGGCTGAAGCAGGCTGAGGATAATGTAATTTACCCAGGCACCAAGGCATTTAACATCAATTCAATCTCCAGAAGCACATCATATACTTTATATTCCCCAATTCCTCACTCTGTTCTAGCTAAGTAAACATCCAATTCTCACTCACAAATGCACATATCTCGATGCTAGCCGTCTTTGATCAGCAACTACAAATGAATCAGAAATAGTCTAGTCAAACCTCAAATACCAACGACAGCTTCCAGCATCTCAAGACCTCAAACACAATCCATCTTAGGTATTTATAATTAATATATAAAGGCCAAAATCCCGAGCTTCACTGCTCTGGTATTGATTTAATTCATTCCATTTTCAGTTGGTCATACACAGTGCCGTATATAATGTACCTTGGCACGGTTGATCAATCTCCACAGCTTTGATAGAGAACTCATTCATTTATCCGCCATCTCTACGCCTTTAGTTCCACAAACTACCTGTATGACCGCCCATCTCGGTAGTTACCTCGAGAACCATAGCCTCCTGAGCCGTATCCTCCTGAGCCTCGTCCTCTATCATAGGATTGTCCTCCGTACCCCTGATAACCAGAAGCACCGTGAGGTGGCTGTGGTGGGCCTCTGTATTGGTTGTTATAGCCTGGAGCACCGCCGTGGCGGTTGTCGTACTGCTGGTGATTGTAATAATGAGCTGGTGGGGGCGGTGGTGGTACCCCGATCCCGAATCCAGGGGCTCCTGGTGGTGGAGGCACATGAGAAGCGGCCGGCGGAGGGTAATGGCCATTGGATCTACCATATCCTCCTTGGTGCCTGTCATGCTGAGGCCCGCGCGACATACCAGGGCCATTGTAGCCACCTCGATTGTGGCCTCCTCGTCCGAAGCCGCCATTCCTGCCTCCGCGGTTGGCCTTATTCCGGATATCTTGAATGTCGCTTTGTGTGAGAGCAGGCTTCGGAAGCTGAACCCCACGAAGCAGCATCGACTTGTGTGTTTGTGAAACGGAAGGCATATCGTAGTAGACGCTAGAAATGTTAGCCAAACGGAGACTGTGGGTTATAGGCACGGTGTCATACCTGACTGATCGATCATAGTCGAGATTGGGCATACCATTCCTCTCAAGAGGGTACTTCAATTCTTCATGGGGAACATATCCCTCTTTCTTCTCGACCTTGCCCGACAAGCCGTCACTCTTTTTCGGGTTCAGCTTGAATTTGGAGTCCCCTCGTTTCTTGGAGTAGAACTTGGTTAGAACATCATCGTACAGGCTCTCATGGGCTTCTGAGAAGATCAAAACATCTCTGCCCATTTCGTTGCGTGCTGAATCTGCTGCACTGAGTTCTGGGTATTTTGCTTGAACGGCGGCTAGTAGGCGAGGCATCTCAATGAAAGGAAGCAAGGCAACACCTTGCCAGGCCATCTTCTTGCCATTGAGATCAATCTCGAAGTCCTCCGGATAGAAGTCAATGATGTTGCTTTCTGGGTTGAGCATCAGGTCGTGGAAAACCTCCGGAAGGGCATGGCGTGATGCAGCCGGCAAGACACTCATCAACTGCTCGAATGGCTTAGATATTCTGCCCTTCTCGAAAGAAATCTTCATCTTGTCGATGTCTTGGAAGTCAGCTGCGAATGGGGCATAATGATACGGGTAATACCACTCCCAAGAGGGGCACCCCTGGAAGTAGTACAGCAAGACCCAAGCAAGACCCTCCACATACGCTCGTGCGACCTCGTGACGAAACTCGATGTCTTGGGGATCTTTGTGGAATTTCTTCTCGTAGTATCGATCGGCATAGCCGTCCTCCCAGAGGCGCACATCATCGACGGGGCCCTCCTCTGCCGGTGCTGCTGGAGTTGGAGCATTGGATGTATCAGGAGTCGAACCATCCCCTTCTTCGAGAGTTGATGCCTTTCGTTTTCCTAGAGCGGAAGCAGAATCTTGATCCGCTTCCGCTGGTTTCGCGGTTGATAGTGACTTCTGCGACTGGAGCTGGGCTTTGAGGACACTCGCGGCGCTCTTGTTGGCAACATTCGCATCTGGCGCGCTACTGCGGTTCACAATCATGTCGTGCGTCAGTCTCTGCTCGTTCGGCCCAGAAAAGGAGGTAATGGGTTGGAGTAGCACGTTGGCAGGGTTTTCGAGGCCGTTGATCTTCTTCGGATGAGCAGGTCCACCTTGACGTCCGCCTCGGCCATTGTTCTCGTTCTGCAGCTTTCTCCGCTTGAAGTTGGCCTCACGCCGGTCTTCCTGTTCTTTTCGCCGCTTGAAGATACCGTCTTCTTGCTTGGCCAAGCCGCTCAGAATCACCTGCGCCCTTTCAAGATCGATATGCCCGTCTTTGGTGACGTAGCCACCCATAACAGGCAGATTGTCTTTCCAGATTTTGGTTAGAGTATCAATTCCATGCTCTCGGATTTCCAGGGCTGGAAGATGCGGTAAGAAATCGTTACCCACGAAACAGCACATAAAGATCCAATCATCAACCGCACGTTCCACGTCGAAGCGGAAGGGCAAATTAGGGACGCTGAGCTCAACTTCGAGGTATTCTCGCAACACAGCGACATGAAGCCAGATGAAAGGCTTGAGAGCGACACCTTTGTCCTTCTCGTCGTGTTCGCCGTCTTTCTTCTTTTCCTCGCCACGGCAATTCTGGGCATCATGTCCTTTCTGGCCACAGAGCTTACACAAACGAGCCTTCTGTTCCTGAAAGAAGACGTCTTCACGAAGGACACGGAAATGAGGCTCATGGGTTGCAAGCCCCAGCATGATAAGATCGGCATCAAGACCATAGATCACATGCCGAGTGTTGGGGTCATGGTCTGGTGATGCCCGCTGGGACCGAACAAAATTCATGATCTTGTGCTCTCCCTCTCCGGGAACAGTAGCATCAGAAATGATGATTTTAAGTTTCGCCCAACCAGGATCCGTGTTGAGTTTGTACTGACACCAATATCTCAGGCTGAGGGCGAGAATGTCCATGAAAGGCGTTCCAGGGGTGATCGAGTTTGAGTCGAAAGCCTTTTTAAGGACAGTCTCTTCACTTTCGGCAGTCAAATTACCACCATTCTGTTGTTTTAGAAGTTTGATAAGTTCTTGCTTGTCCTTCTCCTTCTCCTGGGCTTCTTGTGCGGAACGAAATCGTCTTGACCGTTGCTGGTTCATCTTGGCTCGAGGCGCAACACCATCTATGGGGGTTTGTTAGCTTTGAACAAGTTAATTACATGTACAGCTCCGACCAAAGGGCTGAAACTGAGCTAGAAAAAAAATGGCTTAACATACCAACTGCAATCATGAGTATCTTTCGGGGCCGAACCATGTTCACCACGCGATCGGTATATCTGAAGACTTCCATCATCATTTCCTCCTCGTCTTTGGGAGCTGGTCGATCTTCAGGATGAGAACAAGGATGAACGATGCCATTCATGTCGAGATACAGGTTATCAAACTCTTCGCCGTTCGGGTTTGGGCGAGTCGTGTCGACAGGAATCGTGGAGCCATCTTCCATGGTAAGAGGCTGATCCTCAATTACCGGTGAGATAATCTTGGGATATCTGGAAGAAAGCCATCGGAAAGCCGCGGGAATACCCATCGTAGCGATTCTGCGGAAGTCGACCTTTCGGAAATTTGTGGTGAGCTCGTTGCGCGAGCAGACTCCGGGTGAACAAAGACAATGCGGTTACAAAACCTGGGACTAAAGAAAATAAATGCCTCTCACAGGACGTGTCGCATCAATGAGTTGAGGCGACAGCGCGCTAAGGCCAAGCGAATAGGCTCCCCAGTTGTCGTTTGAAGGAAGACGAAAGTTGTGTGTAGGATGAAGACTGTCGCTTTTCGAATCGCGACATGATTCTTTGACTGCTAGCTTGGACCCTGAGCCACACCGTTATGCAAGTGAGTGGATATCTGTGGCTTCAGTGTGGGGCCTTGAAATCCACTTATTGAATCGCATCTTAATCGGGAATTATGCAGCAATGGAGTTAGCATGCCTGCTCCCATCTTCTCCTGACAAGCTGGCCAGAATTAAGAAGCCAATACCTAGTGTTGACTAATTAGGATAGCTTCCTCAGTGATCTTCACCAACAGGAAAGACATTATTAACAGTCGCCGGAAGGGCTCCATGCAACCTCTCGAAACCTTTTGAGCCATATGGCATTAAGGCGCCGCAATCATGTTCTCTATTGCCAGCGCCCCGGCGAAACAATCGGTTGGTGAGACCATCGACGTTCTAAGCGGTCGCCTCAGTTCAGCAACCTTGTTAGAAGACCGAAGAGCTGCAATTCTGGGTCTTCGTAGCTTTGCCAAAGATTATCCAGCTTCTGTAGCTTCGGGTGCCCTACGAAGTCTAATAGGGAGTCTAAGCAAAGACGGTGAAGATGTCGACACCGTCAAAGTGGTACTCGAGACGTTGTTAATGCTCTTCAACCCTAATGAAGATAGTCCCGAAGCTTCGGAGGAGATCGCCCTATGGTTGGCTGACGAGTTCACTCAACGCCAAGAGAACATTACGTTACTGCTCGATTTCCTCGAAACAAACGATTTCTATTCCCGTCTATATTCTTTGCAATTACTAGCCGCCATACTTTCCGCACGCACAGAACGCACTGAGGAATGTATCTTTACTGCTCCCCTCGGTATACCACGGCTGGTTTCCGTCCTCGATGACCAACGCGACGCTATACGCAACGAAGCTATCATTCTCCTGACCTACCTCACACCAACATCGATCGAAATACAGAAGCTGGTGGCTTTTGAGAATGCTTTTGAGAGATTGTTTGCCATCATCGAAGCCGACGGAGCCCTCGTAGAAGGAGGTCGCACCGTTGAGGACTGCCTGATCCTTCTGGCCAACCTCCTCCGATCAAACAGCTCAAACCAGGCACTATTCCGGGAGTCGGGCTGCATGAACCGTTTGGCGGATTTGTTAGGTCGAGTTCTGAAACCTCAAACTGATGGGTCTGAGATCGCTTCATGGGCAGCAGCGCAACGAAACCGAAATGTTTATGCTTTCCTCGCTGTCATTCGTCTATTTGTTGTCAGGGGCTCCGCGGGTACTTCGTTGAATCAAACAGCTATATGGAAGCATGGCCTTGCCTACCACATTCTACAACTGGCCTTCAGCCATGAAGCGCAAACACAAATCAAGGCTGAGGTTCGATAATCTGATTGCTACCGGAAGGCCATTTCGTTGACATTATATAGGCTCTGATCACTTGTGGTGACGTGATTCGGCAAAACGCACCGCTTCAGGAGACATTTGCTCAGATGATGGTTTTGTCTCCTCTGGCAAAGACTGGCACGGCCGATGGACAGGCCAGCCAAGGCGAAAAAGTATTCGTTATCGACGGCTTATTAGACCTGACATTGTGTCTGCAGGACCTTCAAGAATTCGATGTCCGTTTTGCGGCGGCTGAGTGCTTGCAAGCTTATTTTGCACATCATCCAGCTGTCAGACTGCATTTTCTTGGCCGGGCCATTGAAGGACATCAATCTGGGGCCAACGAGTCTTCCAACGTTTTGACAGTTCTTCTGCAGCCTTCAGTTGAGTCCTCGGATCCATACAGGCAATGGTTCGCTGCTGTGATCACTTTCCATCTCTTGTATGAAAACTCAAAAGCCAAGTCAGAAGCCATGGGCTTGACCGAAGGTGATTCGGAAGACGGGGAAGAGGTTGTGACAGCCATTCAAACTCTTTCAGCTCACGTTACGTCAGGCCTTCGTCGAGGCGACGATACGCGGGTTTTGGTCGGTTATCTTATGCTACTCTTGGGCTGGCTTTTCGAGGATCTCGATGCGGTGAACGACTTTCTCGCCGAGGGAAGCAACGTTCAAAGCCTAATTCAAGCTGTTTCACAGCCTCCAGCCATAGGCGGGGGCGAGATCGTCCAAGGACTGTGCACAATGTTGCTTGGTGTTGCTTACGAATTCTCAACAAAAGACTCACCAATCCCAAGAGCAACATTACTCTCTATCTTGACGGCTCGCATAGATCGAGATGTATACCTAGACCGCCTATCAAAACTTCGCAGCCACCCTTTTATTCGTGATTTCGAAGTCTTGCCTCAAAAGCTAGATGCTTCGTCTCCAGGGCGACTCCCTGATGTCTTCTTCGACAGGGAATTTGTTGAGTTCTTCAAGGACAACTATAGCCGAATAGCACGTGCTATTGACAGAGAGCCTGGCATGGAAATCTCTGTTGTAACCAACGGTGTTCAGAAAGGTGTCTCGAGGGAACTTGTAGACTCTCTCAGGAGCCAGGTCGAGGAAAAGCAGAATGCTGTGAACGAGATCCAGGAAAAGCTAGCAGTACTTCAGGGGCAGCTAGGCCAGGAACAGGCGGATCATCGCAGATCAAAGGAAACCGCTGCTCTAGAAATGCAACGGGTCAAAACTGTGAATGAAGGGTTACAAAAGCATCATAGCGAAGAGCTGCGGTAAGTGCCACCATTATCAACTTGTGTTAACCCTACTAAAACGGCTACAGGAAGCTTCAGGGTCAGTTGGCGTCCAAGGAGAATGATCAGCGTAAGCAGGTTGCTCAATTGCAATCTCAATATTCGATCAAGGAGAACGAGTATCAAAAGCAAATTGCTCAGCTGCGTTCACAACAAACAGCACAAGAAAGCGATCATCAGAAGCAGCTCGAACAAGTCCGGAAAGCGGCCGAGGCCGAAGCAGAAAAGATTAGACGGAGGACGGATGCTGAAGTGGCAGATCTCAAAGCGAATATCAGTCGTCTCGAGGTTGTTCTGATGAAGGTGCGTGCCTGTTATCCCAGCCATTACGGTTTGTACGAGTGCAGTCGGCTAACATTGGCTCAAACATAGTCCCAAAAGGAGTACAATGCACTACAGCTGCAACGCAAGAACGAGATAGATATGCAAAGAGAGAAATATGAGAAGGTGCTAGGGCACCTTCGTCAGGAATATGAAGATTTCAAGACCCAATCCAAGGCTAAAGCAGATGAAAAACAAGCCAAGTTCAAAGAGGAACTGCAAAGCCTCTGCGATAGAAAAGATGCCGAGATAGACGCTTATCGAGAGCAGAGTCAGGTGGACCTGGAGCAGCAGAAATTGAAGACCAAGGAAGCAGAGGAGAAGTGCCAGAGCCTCGAGAAGCAGCTCAGTGGAGGAGACGCTGGAAAGAAGGACTTGGAGGCAAAGCTCAAAAAGGTATGTGATTATCAATCTGTCTTGATCGAAGATACTCAAGAAACTCACATGTCTCACAGATGGAATCGGAACTATCAGCTGCCAACAAAGCCAAGGACGCAGCCGAAAAGCAACTATCAGAATCGAAGGAAGCAGCAAAAGAGGAGGCTAGGAAGGCTAGAGAGGCGACTGAGAATAAGCTGCAAGAGTCAAATGAGGCTAGGGAGACCACTCAGTCCGAACTTGATGACCTCTTGATAGTATTTGGCGATTTGGAGGAAAAGGTGGCCAAATACAAGGCAAGTCAAGAAACGCGGTGCTCATATTTGCATGCTGTATACTGACTGACATGACTGCAGGCTCGTCTCCTTGAGCTCGGAGAAACCGTATCAGACGGCGAAGACGATGATGATGAGGAAGACGATGACGACGACGATGAAGACGACGAAGAGTCTGAAAATGACAATGACGAAAAGGAAGAGACGAAACAGAAGCCGAAGGCCAAAAAATAAAAAATGGTACATCAGCAAAGTCGTCAAACAGACGGACAGACAGAGATATATGCGATATACCCCCTTACAGACATATCATATATATTAACAGCAAACACCTCGCGGATTGCATCTGGCAGGTTACCTCGCCTTGCCTGTGCCTTAACTTTCTACCTGTCATGACCCAGAAAAAAATTCCCCAACAGGGCATAGCCTTCTCCAATCACCGTGATCCCACAAAATATTCTCCAAGCTAAGGTAGCTAACTCGGTGCAAACCAAACCAACCAACATTCAATACTGGCCACTCGAGTTCTTCGTTCAAATTTTCGTCTTCTCCTAAAGGAATTCAACTTCGTTTGATCTGGCCTGGTCTTACAGTGAAAGGGGGAAAATGTCTACTCACGAATCTATCTCTGATGAGGGCGAATGGCTTGACCTGGAGTCGGATGAGGAGTTAATCCCCATTACATCCTTCTTCAGCGCCCACACTTTTCCTACTGTTGCCGCTATGCTCGAGGATAGCAGCAAGAACCATGGTTTCAGCTTTGCCGACTATGTCCAAAAGCTTCAGCTTGACTTTCACGGTGCTGTCAAGCTCGTCAACTTTGTTCGTGATAATGTAAAGAATGGCACACCATTGCCCAAGGAGATCTCTGCCAAAGACCTCGAAGACGAGAAGTACCTTCAGCCTGTTCTGGAGAACGATGCTCTCATCTTTTCTCTGGACGAAGTATTGGAGAACGTTACCAACGACCAAGCAACTGGATACAACGATGGAAATCTCAAAGCCCGTAACAGGGAACTGGAGGAGGAGCTCGAGAAGCTCAGAGATCAATTTGCCAGCTACCGCTTGACGGTTCAGCAGACACTTGATAAGCGATGGGGCGACGATACCGAGCCGGCTGCAACGGAGAAGAAGGATGACTCTGCCTACTACTTTGAGTCTTACGCTGCCCATGGTACATCCCACCACTTACCGATATCTTGATCTGTTTATACTGACTGTGTCCAGAAATTCACGAGACCATGCTGAAAGATACCGTACGAACTGATGCGTATCGTGACTTCATCTACAACAATAAGCACATCTTCAAGGACAAGGTCGTCCTCGATATCGGATGTGGCACGGGTAAGCCTAGTTATGATTTTGATCTTGATTCAACACTAAAGGTTTTGACCTAGGTATTCTGAGCATGTTTGCTGCAAAGGCTGGCGCTAAGCAAGTCATTGCTGTTGACAAGTCAGACATCATTGTCAAGGCTAGGGAGAACATTTTCCACAACGGTCTGTCCGATGTTATCACAACTCTCAAGGGCGCCATCGAGGATGTCAAGCTGCCTGTAGACCAGGTCGATATTATTGTCAGCGAGTGGATGGGCTACTGTCTTCTCTATGAGGCTATGCTTCCAAGTGTCTTGTATGCTCGAGACCGTTACCTGAAGCCTGATGGTATTCTCGCGCCCAGCTCTGCCACAATCTGGATTGCCCCCATCGCAGACCCCGAGTATGTTTCAGACCACATCTCTTTCTGGAGAGACGTTTACGGCTTTGATATGAAGACTATGCAAGAAGGTATCTACGAAGAGGCCCGTGTCGAGGCCATGCCACAAAGTTCTGTCTGTGGTGAACCCTACCCCTTCAAGGTGCTTGATCTCCATACCGTCAAGACCGAGGATCTTCAGTTCAGCGCCACGTGGTCGTCGAAACTCACCCGTGATGTCGAAAATGTTGACGGGTTCCTCATTTGGTTCGACAACTTCTTCACGACATCCAGAAGCGACCCAGTGCCCCCTGCCGAGACAACACCAGAGACCTGGGACAAGAAAGACCATGGAGGCGTCGCGTTCACTACCGGCCCTTCTGGTACTGTCACACACTGGAAGCAGGGCCTTCTTCTCGCTCCTCCAGAGGCCAAATCATCTGCCAAGTCGCCCCAGAGTCTCTCCGGAGATATCGTTTTTGCGGCAGCTGATGACAATGCCCGAGCGCTGGTTCTCAGGGCTTCTTGGACAGATTCTGAGGGTGGTTCAAGGAAGCACTCATGGCAACTGAAATAGACGCATCTTTTATCAGCTTGTACGCGGCCAGCAAAGTCTGAGAAGATGGTGTCTCCACGGGTGGAATATGGTATGTGATGCAGTCACAGATGAGGAACATCCAGGCCTTGCAGCAAGAGGTTTACAATGCTCAGGAAACCCTCGCCAAGAATGAATCCCTAAAGGGGTCAGGATGGTTTCGACATGGACTGGACAAGATACGTACTGAAGCAAGGATGATTAGAGGGGTCTGCGTCCGTCGCGCGATATGAGTCCAGTACCATGCAAACAGACCGCCAACGGTTCGAGCCAGCGTGAAAGATGGGACGTTATACATGCCTTGTCAGGTGTCAGCGATAGTATCTCCCTCGGGGCCACACATAGTCAACTTACCAACGGCGACAGCAATGCCACCAGGAATCAGAGGTCGCCATCTCTTACCGATAGCGAGCGTTCTGGTGATAGTGGCAACTGCGAATAGAACCGCAGTTCCAATGGCCCATTCCTTGACGCGATATGGTAGCCCAGAACCTGTGACAAGCCTTGCAGTGAATATCCAGACGTAGGCGGTTGGTACCTGGAAGAGATCACCAGGAATCATATATACGCTGCATTTCAATTGTGTCAGCCAGGTCCTCTTTCTAGTATGAGATGGCGAAGTGATAGGCTACCCACCTCGTGTAGACACGGTAGATGAATGCACTCAGAACAGCACCGACGCTTGCTCCAATGACTTGACCCCAGAATTGGGCTTTCGGAGCTGCTCCCAGTAAGTGCCCAGTTTTCAGGTCCTGCATGAGATCGCCAGCTTGTAAAGCACCAGCTTCGGACTGTGGCAGATTAGAATATTTGCTTGAATATGTAGGCATAGGAATTACTTACTACCGCACCAGCGATCAGGTTGATCAAGACACTGGACTTGTGAGTCTGAGGGATGATAAAGGCAAAGAATAGCTGCGCAAGTTTGCTAATGCCAGATACGGGGTTCAAATCCGTCTCACCCAGCGCCCTAACTCCCATGATGCTTAACACTAGAGCCATGAGAACAGCAATGGTGGTGGCATAGAGCGGTACAAGGTCACCAAAGACCAAATGAATAGTGAGGACGCACAGAGCTATCGAAGCAAGAAGGCCGATCGTTACCATACGGGGCCCAATGCGCTGGTGCGGAGGAGCATCCTCCTCATCATCATCTTGGATAGGGGCATATTCATCAGCTCCATAGCACCTCTGAGCAGGCTCAGTCTCGTTACTCAAGAGTGGTGAATAGTCATGGCTCGGGTTCTTCCACAGGCCAGAGACGCCATGTTCCTGTACTCTCTGACGTAGGGAAGACATAATCCCAGTAACCTTTTGGCTGGTAAAGATTCCGCGGAGGGCAACGTAAGCAAGGCTGACGATTGCATCCGCTAGCATAATAGCCAGCGAGATCCAAATGATCCATCCCTTGCTACCACGTTCCCAATCATCAACATCTCCAGGCGCCCATCCCCGAGATTTGGCCAGAGGACTGAGGATTCCCCAGCCAACTACAGCACCAAGAAGCATATGCAGCGTCGTTTCGGTCCCCATGATGATTCCCTGGCCGATATAAGCAAAGCTGGGGTTGAATGTCCAGAGCCATGTGTGAGCTGCGGCAGAACCAAAGATTGGCAAGTTGCGCAGTATAGGGAAAAAATATGTCGCCAGAGTATAAAGCCCAGAGCCGCCAAAACACAAAAGTAACAGTTTGATATTGGCTGCCCAGTCTCCTTTGTCCGACACGTCATCTCCAGCACTCTGTTGATGCTCCTGATCCGTAGCAGCTCGGCCAATGGCGTCTGGTTGAAGAGGCTCGTCACGAGGAACGAGGCTTGCAAAGCCGCCTTTAGCAGCAGCGTCAAGCTCGTCTTTTGTCGATTGGCGACCTTGTCCGTGCAATACTGAGATCAGTACGGCCGTACTGAATCCACTGGGAAATTTGAGGCGCTCTCGGATGATGACTTGCTTACGTCTGGTGGGTATCAGCAAGATTGAAGCAGAAAGACACGGATCATATAATGGCTCACAGGGGAACAGCAAAGACGACGCCAAAGTAGCAGAGTCCCAAAGACCAGATGATGAGCTGCCAGGTACTCAGATTGATCGGGCCTTGCTCATCTTGAGCCAAAAGATAGTTCAATGCCGGGATCTGCCTTGCTAGTCAGAACAATCTCTTAGTATAATAGGAGTCTAGATGACATACAACACCAACGAAGCCGCATCCAAGTGGCATAATAGCCATGCCACAAGCTACGCTCTGGAGCAATACGTTCTCAACAGGAGAAAATGGAAACCTCAGATGCGGTGCAAGGAGCCTGAAAATACCAAAGCCCATGAGACTCGCAGGCATTGACATGATGGAAACCCATCCTGTCTGCAAGCCAAAGTACATATTGGAGAAGCAGATGATGGTGCCAACTGCGAGACCAGCTACAACGCCTCGCAGCGTGAAACTGCGCCCTGGAATCACGCGTGTCGCCATTTTCCTTTTTTTCTTTTTTGGCTGGGAGCAGCTAATGAATGACGATGTTTGGTTTAGAGACGCGTTGAGAGATGGTTGTGACGTTAAGTGAGATGAGATAGGTAGTTGTATTACCAAGCGAACCAAACCCCACATTCCGCTATCCGGGGAGACTTTCCGCTATTAACTCATCGGTTAATTTACCTACTATCGCATCGACCTCGTAAGATAAGTACTTAATAAATAGGTGCCTTCCAAGTAGAGATACTTTTATTACCACTGAAATATTAACTATACTTGCTATCGTGTTTGCAGCATAGCTCTACGAATCAACTCTTCCTAGCCTTAGCTCCACTGCCTTGCCATGAAAAAGCCATACATCATGAGCTTCAGCGTACTTACATGAGGCTCACTATTGAGTAATACACACACATCGCCGCCTCTTCAATACCACAACTCAACAACCCTATCAGAAGCCGAAACTGTCGAGCAGAGAGCCAGCATCTGGTTCTTCAAATGTCGTGGGTGGTGGTTTGACCGTCTTCTTGTTCTCCCGGTGAGAGTCAAATTTAAGAGTTGGTGAAGGCAAGTCGGCAACCACCAAAGAGCTTCTCCGGCGAAGCAGCTTCAGAGGGTTGACCTCTCCACCAAGGCCAGTTGCTCCAGGTGACTGTTGGAACTCCCAATTACGTACTATTTCACAGTCAGTGAACATGTGATTGGTACTTGTAGTCTCGCACTCACCTATATCCAATCCCAAAAGATCGCATCCCATTCTGTCATATAGCTTGGCGCTGTGCAGCACAAACTCCCACTCAACTTTCGGAGTAATCTTAGATGCTCCTCTCAAAGTTTGCAGAGTCTGGTGACGTAAATGCGAGTAAAGGACAACCAAGGCAGGGTCATCAGTCAAAAACAATCGAGACTTGATGTCAGGTGAACAAGGTGTTTCCAAAAGAGTATACACCGGTGTCTATCAACATGTCAGCGATTCAGCTCGTATACAAAACTTCACAGATCACAACGTACAATAAGTGCTCGTACGGCCACATCTTTACGGCCGAGCATCCAGAAGGCCCATGCAGCCAGCCAGCGGTTACCCTCCTGCGCTGCTAGTGGGAGCACTGTATCTTGAAGAAGACGGCGCAAGACAGGGCCGTCATCGCCTTCATAGACGCGCGATATTGTGATGGCTAATTGCATGTCTTTCAGCTGATTCAGACAAACCTGAACAGCGTCGTGAAGGTGGTCCGCAAGAAGGAAGAATGCCGCAGCATACTCTGTTTACAATCAGCATTTGTACCAGAAAGCTGGTACCCCAAGGATATCTTACCGAATCGCCGCCTACTAAGCAAGGCATAGGCATTCTTGAGTGCTGCCGATCTCCATTTAGGGTCTTCAAAATTGTTTGCCAACAGGCGTTGAGTGGCTGCCTGCTCCTTGTTCCAGTTTGCCATTCTCCATAGACCTTGGAGGACCGTCTTCTTCCGGAGTGCGAGGTAGTAAAGGCTGCAGTCAACCGGGTTTTTGACCTCGTTCTTTGTGTACTCGTTTCTGGCGATCAGCTCGAATTGGGCTTTCTGGAGGATGTTAGCTACCGGAACAAGTTCGTCAGATCCGAACGGTCTTTACCAATGCAGTAGGATCAGTGAGCCACATGAACAGGCCACTTTCACGAGCATGTTCCCAAAGCATACTACCATGGTTCTGCCGCGATACAAAGTCAACCAGAATATCTTGGCTGTTGGAGTGGAAAGCCCAGTTGATTTCACGCCATGAGAGGTGCATCTCGTTGGTGCGTCCTTTGCGGAGGGCATGTTGACGGAACAGCAGCATGAATCGAGCACCATTCTCGTCCATCGATCGCCGATGTCGCTCAACAAGGGCAACGCATTCAATAATATCAGCGAGTTGAATCTGTTCGTGTCCTGAGAGTTGGATGATATCGATCTTGACGAGCTTCTCGTTGATCGAGACCGCGGTCTGCTCCGTGAATATGTCCTCGTCATCGGTCTCATCCGTGTTGTTTCCATTCAGATAGGCCCCAGAAGACTTGTCAACAGCTAAAGTATGACTTTGCTAAACAATTGGATTAGCACGGCCTGTTGTCCTCGGCATGATCGAATTGTCACTTACCTCGGGCATATAGAATTCGCTCAAGTCCATTCCCAGGTAGTCGTCCAGCGTTTCGCCGTTAATGTGGTATTTCAAGGTCTTATGCAGAGCCACCAAAATGCGTCTAACAAGGGTCGCCTTCCCTGAAAGGATGCATTGCATGAGAAACTGGGGATGGAAGACTGGTAAGGGGCCGTTGAATCTTTGAACAACCTGGAATAAGTCTAGTTTGCCATCTTTTCGCAGAGGAAGACGCAAATCCGTCTTCATAGACTCGGAGATTCCAACGTGCCTGTCCTGCACAAACATCTGGTTGCCGGCACCAATAATCAAGTGGCCGTCGCCCAACCAAGTTGAGTCTCCGATTGGGTGAGGTGTGAGTTCTCGAATGCTGATCTCACGAATTTGTGCCCATGCTGGGCCCTTGTTGAGATAATCAAATCGCATCTGAGAGAGGAGGATGATTCGGTAAGGGAAACCAACGGCGAGAATAGACTGGCCATCGGGTGTTGATGTCCAGTCAAGATCTTGAATCACCTGGTGTTCTTGAAAGTTATTCTCATATTCGAGACGAGCACCGCCAATGTCCCAAATTGTTAATTGCGATCTCGACGAATTCACGAGGGCAGCTTTCTTCAATGTACTGCCACTGACCAGTGCTGGCTCAGAAACTCCCGTCTCCGTGGTACACGTCGATAGCCATCCAACGCTTCGCTGTTCAGGGTCAACTCGTGCAGTCCAAAAGTCCACACGGCCCGTGTGTGTATAAGAAATGGCAACATCTCGAGCGAATATATCGAGAAAACCCGAGACAATGGGCTGCGAACCGGCAGGATCAACTGGCAACACATAGGCCAGACTCTTTATGTCCTTGATTTCAAAGCGACACAGTTCCTCAACATTGGCTCCGGCTGTTGTCTTTGGGTCATCAAAGTAGCGAGGCAGTTGAACCTCCCATACGATACCGTGTCCTTCTGACGTTATCGTCGCAATATGAGCAACGGTATAGTTCTTGACATCTGACCGAGGCAGAATGATGAGGCACAACGGTTTCCCTGACACCTCGTAGTCACACTGAGAAAGGGCAGTAGCTCGACTTGTCCTGCAATCCCAGAGCGAGAATGTGTCATGGCGAAGGAAAACCACAAAACGCCCCTTTCTCAGCACACATATGCGATGTATGTGACCCTTCTCGGGGATAACGCTCCCTCGTGTCAAGGTCAGGCCTGACTTGTCGCGTGGGCTCAAAATATGTTTCCACACGATACTTTCACCGTCTCTAGTTCGAGAGACCACCGCTCGCCCGCTAAAATTTCGGACAATCTTGGTAATTGAAGTCGAATGTCCAGACCAGATTGTTTGAAGGGCAAGGCGTCGATCATTGGTCATGGGATCAAAGAGATCGGCAACGCTTCCAGTAAATACGCCTATTCTTCCATCGAATGCATGCAACATAAAGTGAACCTTGCCACTCTCCTTGTCGCAATACGTTTGTATCTCCGTGTGAGGCGTGTCTTGAACCGGAAGAAAGTTATCGAGAAGCTCAAAATGGACATCCTTGACTTGAGCCACCTTGAATAAGGTTGGTGAATTCGCGGTACTACTGCCAACATTCTCGAGCGCCCATGCCGACATGATGCCCTTCCCATCAAGAGCTATACATATTTCTGGATTCTTAGTCGCGACTGCTACTAGGTGATCAAGGGCAACGGGGTCGTCGGTGGTTGAGTCGTCAGACATTCGCGCCTGAACAGCTTGTTCTACAGAGGCTGTGAAGTCTCGCCCGTCAAGAACCAGAGCGAAGCGCATGTCCAAGCCCTCTGGGTTCTCTTGCGATGGCGCACAAAGATCCACCTGTCCCCATAGCTGCCAATGCTTCCCGTCGGGTGTGTCGGTAGGTGTCCAAACTCGTATGCATTTATCGAGGCATGTGGTGTATAGAACATTGTCGGAGGCCTGCTCAACATGGAATGGTCTGCGCCATCTCACAGATGTTATAATATTTGGATGTCGGAGGTATGTGAGATCGAATCGGACTTCGTCGGCACCAAAGTTGAGTCTCCTCCAGACCTTGATCAAGTGGTCATGATGGCTGGACGTGGCGATGTATCTCGAATCGTATGACAATAAGGCATATTTGGCGATGCTCGGCAGCTTCTTTTGCCAGAGACACCTCGGTTCGGTCTTGGTATCGAAAAGGGACAGGTATTGTGTACCCAACAACAGCTCCTCGGAGCTGCCCCAGGATAATGTACACGACACGTCTTCGGAGTTCGGATAAGGAATGTCCAAGGTCGATTCGAGAGCCCACTAATAGAGTCGTGAGCTGAGTTTCTTAAGCATCTATCATGAAATCGGGAATTGGAACCTTCAAAGTGTCTTCGCGCGACCCGAATGGCTTGTACAGACGGACTTGGGTTAATGTGCAAGTAGCGATCTTGCCTGTCGCTTCGTCGAATGCGATAGCTTCTAGCGGTTGTTCGCCTTCATCGTAAACTGTCTGTAGAATCCCGTGGGATCCTTCCAAGATCGCAAAGGCGCTGCCTGTGATGTATACCTATGCAGCATCAGCTCATCAGCTGAGTTCAGAGCTCAGGAGTAGAGCTTGGTACTTACATTAATGTGTCGCGAGTCCCAGTAACCCGAGGCAAGCCCTTGGAGCCTCGAGCGCGGGTTGCCCGGCAAGACGGCCTTCATGCTATTAAGGAGAACAATTTGCGCGCATCTCTAAGGAATTGTGATGGCGCTACCCTATATTTAGGCGCAAAGGAGAGGAGCTTGAGGTGTGACAGCTGAAGCTTTGGTGAGCTAAGTCACCAGAGTCAATCAATGCAATAAACGGAGTAGACTCCAGCGTGATTAGAGGTGACGTGACCCCCCCCCCCCCCCCGAAAGCGACCCCCACACCCCGGCTCATGCACAAGAACCCATGACGATAAATGCCACCCTAGACATCTTCAATTACAGAAGCTAAATATAATTTGGCCATTGGAAGAGTGTTGATGATGCTTTCCCACGTCCAGATTACATAAATAGAACTTTAGAGTATATTAACATCCATGTAATGGTTTCGGGTATCATGGCTCGAGGTTCACAACATGGCACATTGCTTATCTACACTGCTAATAACGAGAAGACACCCACTCTATCCGCGTGGACATGATATTCACCTCTGCTCAAGCAAACTCATGCCGAGTAACAAAATTTTCAAGATCAGCAAATTTCATAAACTGTTGCCTATCCAACGCCATCGACGTATCGTCGCTATGCATTCACATATAACAATAACACTAACAGAAAGGGGTATCCTTTTATCAAACAAGTCATCCAACGTCAGAGAAACACATCTAGATCATCCATAGCCAACCCAACTCTTGCAAACCTTCAAAGCCAGCTTCACACATGCTCCTCCCTGATGTATATACTAATAGCCATCCTGATGGACAGGGTTATTGGTTTGTACTCACACGGCCACGCAGATGATCCCCTCTTGGCAATCCTGGTGGCCGAGATTGTGGTGTAGCCGATAGTGTTCTCGGTGATTGAATACGCACAGATCTTGTCGCTGGCGTAAACTTAGTAGTGGTCTGTCGCGGAAGTCCAAATCGTGTGGCAGATGGTCTCGCGCCCACGGATTTGCTGTTGATGACTGGAGAGTTTGGCTCCGGCGAGGAAGGCAAAGGTCCGATCGTACGCCCATTTGGAGGCCTGATACCAAATGATCTCGCAACTACTGGCCGCCGTGAGGGTTCAGGCCGGCCAGGCCCTGCTGTGCTTGCCAGGTCCTGGCCAAACTCGGGGTCACGACCCTGGGTATCTCGCTCTAAATGCGATGGGACTGGTGCCATCGGTGTCGTTGATGGCAGACCTGAGAACTGGCCAGGTCCTCGCGAGGCAGGTCTCAAAGATGGCGAGGCTGGTAGCTCATCATCTTCATCGCCAGCTAGCGAAAACGCCTCATCATTCTCGTCCGCCTCTCGGAGCGGAGCCATGGATCCTGGTGGCATCATAGTCGACATGGAGAATGGCTGCCCAGTCCATCTAGTTGGTGTCTCAAGCGGTGTACTGGAGTAATCAAAGCCCCTATCATTGCGACTGGCCAGTGACCGCCTCCCAGACAACGCTCGCCAACTTCCGCGTGGCCATGCAGCCGGCACAGATTGTGGCTGTGGGCGAGTTCCAGGAGCCATGGATCGAATTCTATCGTCCCGTTGACGCCAATATTGCAGTACGCGGTTACGCCTTTCGCGTTCGTGCTTCCTTTGAACTTCAATTGCTGTGTGACCCTGTCCACTTTGTTGTAACGATGCAATTGACCAGGACTTGAGGGACTGCCGTTGCTTGTCGGCTGCCCAAAGCTGCCAGGCATCTATATCCCGCTGCTCAAGGTCGACGGTGTACACTTTCCAAGCTTCTAACCATCCCTCTGCATGTTGCAGTTTAGCTTCTTGCATGCGTCTTTGGTCAATGTCCGCTTGGCGTTTCCATGTATCAGTAATTAGGATAACCTTTTGGGTATCTTTATGGGCTCGCAACTCTTGTATCAAGTCGCCCCGTGCCCGATCCTCCGTCGCCAATGCCCTCCATCGATCGACAGCAGCAAAGAAATTGCGTTTCTTTCGAGCAGAAGAGACTTGGGTATACCTAGCCATCAGATACCTCTTGACCTGCTGCTTGTCTTGGTCCCTACGACTCTTGATCGCTCGATCAAAGACTTGCAACAATCTAGTAGCTCCGAGATAGAGTTGAGCTCGATCTCCCAAACGTGCCATGTGTGACGAATCATGCTTAAATTGCCTGAAAGTCCTTACAACATTGGACTTTGCTTGCTCCTCATAAAACTCTTCTGCTCTTCGGCCCATGTCCACATCCTGTTCGGCGCATTGGAACCATCGGTCGAACACTCGCGTCACTTGAAGATACTCGCGCTTCCACTGGAATGCCTGGGCTCTTGCCCTCAAGTTCCACTCATCGAAAGCAAGGTTTGCCTTCTCAATCATCAATCGCTGGCGGTACCCGACCGCCCTTCGACTGATCTCAGCTTGATCCCACCATTCTCGAAGATATGTGAAGGAGTACTGAATATCTCCAATTCTTCTGGCAGTGTTATATAGTTGGCTTTCATTTTCTGACATGCCCTGCCATTTGTGAATGGCATCCACTTGGAGTCGCAAAGTCGTTTGGGTCTGTATGGCTTGACTGAGAGCCTTGTCATGAGAAGCCTGTGACAGCCACTTTGACATGGCTCGTGTCCTACTACGCGAAGCTGTCATTTGACGGCCGAGGTGTTTGAGTCGGTGACAAGACCATATATCAAGGACTCGCTGGACTCTTCTCTGCTCGTAAGCCCGAGCAGCTTCTATCGCAGTGGCCTGTAGACTTTTCTCTTGGGCGACAATACGTTGCCACTTCTTCACAACCACGGCTGCCCTCATGTGGTCAGTGGTAGGCTCACGGAGTGCAGGGGCTTGGCTCCATGATCGGAAATAGCGAAATCGTATCATATGCCGTCTTGCAACGGCGTCTCGTTCAAGACGACGTGCGGTGCGGTCAGCCCAATGGTTGAAGACCTTGCTTGCGAGGTAGATCTCACGAGCTCTGGCGGCCTGTTTGAGGAGCCGGCTTTGTTCTCTTTCCGAATCAATCTGCTGCTCGGGTGTCAAAGGGCCTTCTTCGGCGGGTTGTTCGTGTTGGGATATTGTATTTCTAGTGCGCTCTTGGGTCACAAGATGATGAACAATTGTGCCTTCGTTGTTAGTTACAGTGTTAGATCGAGCCCTTGTGGTTGGAGAATGGACTTCTGGTGGATTTTGGATCTGTGTATGTTGAGAGGGTTCTGCTTCAGGTTCGTCGAGTTCTTCAGGCTCTTGAAGTTGCTGTGGAGGCTCCTCAACTGGGCTGTGGGGTAATTCATCATCACCGTGGCGCGATGGCTCGTCAAAGTGCTCCTCTTGTGGCGCACTCCCTTGGATTAAAGAAGTCGTAGATCGTATAGCACTACTTAGAACGGAAAGGGGTCGATGCATGAATGACTGAGCGGAAACCGGCCTTGTGTGCATATCTGTTGGGTCTTTGAGCGAAGTTTGAGTGTGTGGCTCAAGTCCATTGACTTGTGAAGACGTCACTGTTTGATGCCCGGTCACTGGTGGTCGATCTTCAAAAGGTTGAGCTTCAAAGTTCCTCACATCGGCTGAAGCTTCTTCGGGAATGCTCGGAAAAGAAGGGATCCGTTGTGCAGGTTGTGCTCGACGACTCGCAACCAGAGAGCGCCAGCGATTCATGGCTGAAGAGACAACCGCCTTTCGCATTTCCTCATATGCGCCCTCCTCCTCCTCCTCCTCGTCGGTCTCGGAAAATTCCAATTCATCCTGGGGGTGAGGTTGCGATCCTGGCGGAGAGACTGATGGTGATGGTGACGGTGACGGTGAAGCTGAAGCTGGTGATTGTGGGACTTGCGGTCCAGTCGGGGCATGGCCGTTTTGTAGGCCTTTTTGTGGAGTTGTTTGCTGGCGCGAGATGGCATGGCTCTGGCGACTCGATGAAGATACTGCGGGAGATGTAGAGGCTGAAGTTCGCGGCGACACAGTAGTATTATCTCCAAACTCTAAAACGATTCCCATTCGACTGAGGATAGCTTGGAACTTGTCGAGCAAGTTGCCATCGCCTCGCTCACCGCCTACGCGGAAGACAAAAGTCGACAAGTGGTGATCTGAATCGGGGTCAATTCCATAGGTCGGGAGTACGACGTCGTATGCCTTGAAGAGCGCAGCAGCAGGGAGAGGTTTCGGTTCAGGCGCTGAGTCGAGCAATTCCTGGGCAGCGACGACTACGGCGTGCAGCGCAGCGATGTCTAGGCCGGTCGGTCAATATCAGGTCGACACAGCATCGCAAGAATGATACGGACCTTCGTTGGAGTAGTATGGGTCCTGGCTAGAGGGTGCCCGACTGGCATTGCTCGAGCGGCCATCATCAGACGGCGAGGCCGCTCTCTGCGCAGCCGGAGACATCGATGCTGCTGGTGAAGTCGCATTTGAGCCCTGGCGAGAGATGTCGGAGGACATGGACAGATAATTATTGGCGAGCTGCCCACATCCGTCATTGACCCATAGTCAAGAAGTCGGTGTGCAATGAAGCGCGAGCAGTTCTGTTCTGTTTATTTATTTAGTTAGTTGCGGCGAGCCACCACAAATTTGCGAACAGGCAAACTTCAGTTGACTTCGAGTATTGCGCTTCAGTAAATCGGATTATAAAAATGTAAGAATAGAAATCGACAAAGACGATGCTAGCGGCGCTTCAAGAATTGCACTATCGTATTCAACGAGGGGGTCGTATCCAAACAAAGCGCAATCTGAGGTCCAACCCGACAGAAAACGCACGCGAATTTGCGCGGTCGCGATGCCAACGGCCAACAGCTCGGACGTGTAAAGTGGGTGGCTGGTGCGCGCACACGCCTCATGGGGCTTGATAGCCGTACTGTGTTATTCGATGATCCATCGACACTGTATGAGCAATACTATTTTCAGTCTCATAACAACTTCAGCAACTGGCCATTCATTGTCTTCACTCATCTCCATCTCTCACAAAGTCACCATGAACCAGCAAAGAACTCGTCCCATTCAAAAGTTTGCTAAAGCAGTCTCACAATGCTCCGTCGAGGTCTGAATTCTCTTGTCATACCTGCATCAAATCACTAAAATCTGGTAGGCTACGGCATATGGCAAGTGTATCGTTGCCGACTATAACGCTGTCCACAAGGATAAGTGTGCCAAAGAGTTTATGAGGCTCAAAGATTGTTATTTAGTATGTCCTCCTATCTATTCGCCTCTTAACGGCGACAAGTCTGACACTGTCACTCAAGGCTGCATCCAAGAAAACATGATGCACTCATGTAGCCACAAACAACACACTTTTAATCGAACTTTTTTTTTTTTTAATAATTTATCTCCTACATAAACTTGAATTTTGTTTCCCGAAGATTCACAGCTTGAGTAATCTCAACAAAAATGTTGCCTGTTGGACCTCTTGCTCCTCCTCTGCAATAAGACCCTCAGTCTGTGGTTCCGCTCCAGTCTCTTCTAGTGGTCGGCGCAAGACCTTCTCAAACACTGGGTTCTGGGACTTGAAGGCACCAGACAAGCCAATATCTTCAGGGTCTGTAATGACACGGTACTCCATCTTAATGTCGTCCGTTGGCACGAGACCTGCCTTCTTTCGAAGTCTCTGTACACGGTTGATGATCTCACGTCCTAGACCCTCAGCTGCCAGCTCAGGGTGAATCTCAGTGTCCAGGATGGTGAGCACATCGCTATCAGTGTTGATCTCCAAGTTCTTGGAAGACTCATCCTCCTTGATACCTCTGCGCACAACGAGATCGCCCTCTTCCAGACGAATACCGTCAACAAAGATTTCCTTGTCACGGACGTATCCCTGGACCTGCTCGCTGGTAAGGAGAGGCAGCCCCTTCTTTACGCGGGCCATATCCTTCTTGAGCTTCTTTCCAAGAACAGGCCAGTCGGCAGTGACGCTGTATTGGACGTTGTACTTGGCTTCGTCGCTCGAGAGCACGAGGTCTCGCACATTCAACTCCTCGCTGATATACTTCTCAAGGGACTTGACATCCTCAAGATATTGAGGATCGGAGTGAATTACCACCAGTGTCTTGAGAGGCTGCTTGAGACCAATGGTACGGCGTTCACGCGATACACGAGCGAGCTCAATGACACGCTGCATGCGACCAACACGTCGCTCCACCTCCTCATCGAACAACTCTTCGCGGACATCGGGAAATGGCAGGAAGTGCACGCTTCGGGGATCTTCGCTTTGGAGCTCCTTGGGAATGTGAGGTAGAAGCTTGAGGTAGATGTTGTCAGTAAGGAAAGGGGTGAAAGGTGCCAGTCCACGGCACAAAGTGAACAACACTTCGAAGAGGGTGTTCAGGGCATGGAGGGTATCGTCGAGACCGTTCTCTCCCTTGAGTCGTTTTCGATTGAATCGAATATACCAGTTCGTTGTGCTGTCAATGAGACCAAGGAGCCTGGGTACGACGGTGTACAAACGGTATGAGGCCATCTCCTTGTTCACGAACTGAAGAAGGCTTTGGCAAACTGCCAGAACCCAGCGGTCCATGACATTGGTGTTGCTTGACTCCAACTTCGGATCCCAAACGAAGTCCACGCCCTCTGCCTTCTTAAGCAGTGCAACTTGACCCTCGAAGAACTTGTAGCTATTCCACAACGGCAAAAGGACCTTCTGAACGACCTCCTTGACGCCAGACTCCTTGAAGCGGAGGGGCTCGGCTCGCACAACAGGAGAGTTGATAAGGTAGAGTCGAAGAGCATCAGAACCGTACTTGGACATGACGATAGAAGGGTCAGGATAGTTTTTGAGACGTTTCGACATCTTCTTGCCATCCTCTGCAAGCACAATACCGTTGACAACACAGTTCTGGAACGGCGACTTGCCAAACAGGTGAGTTCCCAACACTGTCAGTGTGTAGAACCATCCACGGGTTTGATCCAGACCCTCAGCGATGAAATCTCCGGGGAACGACTGGTTGAACTTATCAACATTCTCGAAGGGGTAGTGTTGGCTGGCATAAGGCATGCTTCCAGACTCGAACCAGCAGTCAAACACTTCCTCGATACGCTTCAGTTGACCCTTGCCCATCTTGCTGGGAATAGTGATATGATCAACCTTGTCGCGGTGAAGATCAGACAGATCACCCTCATATCCGCTCAGTTCACGAAGCTCTTGAACACTTCCAATGCACACTCTCTCCTCCAGATCATCGCTGACCCAAAGAGGGATGGGAGTACCCCAGTATCGGTTTCGGCTCACGTTCCAATCACGAGCGTTGGCAATCCAGCTGGCGAATCGCTTCTCCTTGACAAATGATGGAACCCAGTGGGAACCCTCGATGTTCTTGAGCATGTCGGGGACGATGTTGGGAATGCGGATGAACCAAGAGGGAACGGCCCTGTAGATAAGGGGAGTATCCGAGCGAGGGCACATGGGGTACGAGTGCTTAAGCTGAGACTCGTTGGCGATGCGACCGGCGTTCTTGAGGTGCTTGATGATGTGCTTATCAGCCTCCTTCACATGCAGGCCCTTGAAATCGGAGACTCGGTCAGTGAAGTGACCGGTGTCGTTGACGGGGTCAGGAGGTGGTCGCTTCTCGGTAATGATACCTGCGGCTGCAGCAACATTGTAATCGTCCTCACCAAACGCCGGTGCCTGGTGGACGATACCCACACCACTGTCGTCTGTAACGTAAGTTGCGTTCAACACCTTGAAGGCAATGTCCTTGAACTCCTCGTAAAAGTAGTCGAAAGGAGGGGTGTATTTCCATCCTAGCATATCCTTGCCGAGAACTGTTCCGAGCTTCTTGAATTTAGCCTTCTTGGGATCCTTGTATAAGGTACCAAGGAGCTTCTCGAGAAGGATAAAAGTCTTTCCTGTCTTCTCATCCAGAATCTTGACATACTCGAAGTCAGGGTGAGCTGCGAGACCAAGATGCGATGGCAGTGTCCAAGGGGTGGTGGTCCAGGCGAGCAGGTTAACTTCAGGATCGTCGACAAGGGGAAATGTGACGACAACTGCAGGATCAGTGACATCTTGGTAGTTCTGGTTGGCCTCGAAATTGCTCAGGGCGGTGGTGAGAACAGTAGAGTAGGGCATAACTCGGTGTCCTTGGTAGACCTGGTCCTTGTCGAACAGTTGCTTGAAAACCCACCATTCAGACTCCATGAACTTGGGGTCCATTGTCTGAAGGAGCGCGGTTAGCTATCTGGCTAGGGATATAGAGTGTATGTTTCTTTACCTTGTAATCGTTGTCGAAATCAATCCAACGTCCCAAACGCTCAATGGTGTGTCGCCATTCGCCGGCATATCGCATGACAATGGATCGACACTCCTCGTTGTACTTGGCGATACCGAGTTCCATGACGGCAGCCTTTCCAGAAATTCCCAGCTTCTTGTCAATCTCATGCTCAATGGGCAGACCGTGTGTATCCCAGCCAAAGCGTCGCTCGACGTGGTAGCCCTTCATGGACCAGTAACGAGGGATAACATCCTTGATGGTGGAGGCCAAAAGATGGCCGTAGTGAGGCAGACCGGTTGCAAAAGGAGGACCATCATAGAAGGTATATCGAGGGCGTCCTTCGGACAGTTCAACCTGTCGCAGGAAGGCATCGATTTCCCGCCATCTTTGGATGATGGCCTCCTCTTCTTTCGGGAAGTCGATCGACATGATTGTGATGGTTCGCCTGTAAGGGGAGGGGTTAGTGGACAAGTTTTGAACGAGATGGTATGAGGGATCATAGAAGAGGCGTAGTCGTGTTTAAGTAGCTAGGGGAATAGGCAAGAAAGAAATGTTTGACTCACCGGCGATGCCTTGAAAGTGTCACTATCTGCGACAAACCGTTGATGGAGGGGCAAGTTTAAGAAAAAAGGCAGCTCGCTCACCCACTCGCGATGGTGGGTGAGTCAAGCAAGAGCGACGGAACCGGAGGTGGGGTCAAATTTGTGCCCCGCGTCTACCTTAGTTCCATGGAGGGGTTCAAGGGTTACCTATTATAATCACAGCACTTTCTGTCCATGGTTGCTTATAAGCATAAACAATAAATTTTAATAGTTCGAATTAGAATGAATTTATATATAAATTACCTGGAATACTCTAACTATCTTATTTTTAAAGATTTTCCTCAAGCAAAGATGTCTTTCCTGGCAAATCAGCATAACACTAACCCATCAAGAGATGACATAAGACCGACACCGGCAGATAATGGATGGATGGCCTCAAATGGTACCAAGGCCTATGAATCTTGGTAGCTTCTAGACCAATTTACAAAGCATCAGTAAGATTTGATGCATTGCATCCAATTTCTCCCTTCAGCAATGGCACTAATAATAGGCCTCATCATGGATTGAGATTAGCGATTGTGGCCAAGTTTGCAGCGCTCCAGCACTAAAACGACCAGGGCCCGTTGGTGCATGCGTGGTTGCTGCCCGCCAGACAAAGCAAAGCAAAGCAAAGCAAAGCAAAGCAAAGCAAAGCAAAGCAAATAGGATCGAGCTTGATGAAGTGTTTGTTTATATTATTGCTTGGTTTTGCCAACATCAACCCACTCTGGTATGACTTTAGCATTTATGTCGCCAGCTTCTGTATCTCATCCTTCCGCTTCGATTCATCATAATTGAGGTGAATAGCCCCTGTATTTCTCAAGGGAGCTACTCGCCGCTATTCGGTTCTGAAACCAAAACACTATCGATAACAAACCTGACGTCGCAGGACCGTCAGTTGCATACCATACCATTACCAGCAACTCACTTTACACAAACAACACTCTGAACCGTGATAGGTTCTTGTGTCGCTGTGATAACTTTGTATTCTTCTTCAACAATCGCATTATAACCTCGAACCATGTCGTTCCTGTTTGGAAGAGCCCGCACACGCACAGTTGCCGATCTCCCCAAGCAGGCCCGCGAGCATGTCTTGAAGCTCGAGGGGCCACAGGGCCCTTCCAAGGTAGCAATCATATCACCTTACCTCGATTCAAGGCCAAACACTGACTCTAAAAGGCCGAAGAGCTTGCCCGAGTCTTGAGCCAGATGAAGACTATCCTGCAGGGAACTCCCGGTATGCTGCTTCGCCTTGATCCACGAACCCCTGACTGTATGGCTAAGACATCTTGCAAGAGGCCGATACCTCTCCAGAACAGATCTTACAGCTTGTGACTGGTCTCATCGACGAAGATCTCCTCCATCTCCTCGCCGTCAACCTCTTCCGTCTTCCATTCGAGTCGCGTAAAGATACCCAAGTCATATTCTCCTACGTCTTCCGCTTCCGCCCCGCCACCGCCGCCCCCAAAAGCGACCCTCTCGCACTATCATACGTTGTCTGCAATCGACCCCAGGTCCTAGTTGAGCTATGTCGAGGATATGATCACAAGGAGAGCGCTACGCCAGCAGGTTCAGTTCTACGAGAGCTACTCAAGAACGAGGCCGCCGCCGCAATCATTCTATACGACGACGGAGATGAGCCAGGTTCGAGTTCCAAGGGTCTAAATGCCATTGACCGTGACCGACCCCAAAGTGGGAGAGGCGTGTTCTGGAGATTCTTCGATTGGGTTGATAAGAGCTCCTTCGAGGTGGCAGCAGATGCTTTCACCACTTTTCGAGTGAGATTGGGTTACGGTACCTGAATTACTTCCTGTTGCTGATCTTACTGTAGGAACTCCTGACACGCCACAAGGATCTTGTACCAAGATACTTGAACGCAAACTTTGAACTCTTCTTCGACAAGTACAACAACATCTTGGTGCAATCCAACAGTTACGTGACCAAGCGTCAGTCCATAAAGCTTCTCGGTGAGATCTTGCTTGATCGCTCCAACTATAACGTCATGACTGCCTATGTTGATCGCGGGGAGCATCTCAAGATATGCATGAACCTGCTACGCGATGATAGGAAAATGGTTCAGTACGAGGGCTTCCACGTATTCAAGGTCTTTGTTGCAAACCCGCACAAATCAATTGCCGTCCAGAAGATTCTCCTCATGAATCGCGATAAGCTTCTCACTTTCCTCTCCCACTTCCTTGAGGATCGGACAGATGACGAACAGTTCATCGATGAGAGAGAATTTTTGATCAAGCAAATCCGCGGCATGCCCTCAGTTCCCGTTGCTCCTCAGCGGTAAACGTATACATGCCGCATTGCCTACTTACTCTGGACAAATATGTTCTCACTATACCATTTTGCACTCATGCGGCGTTTTCACTGCTTTTCTTCCACCCGACAGCGATTCATGAGGCCAAGGAGCATAGTTCTCTATTCATCACGATGGCATAGCATGATATGCAGTTTTGTCTTATTTTATCCCTACAGTACTTGTGTTGAATGCCCCTGGCGGTAGCATTGATTGCAACCAGGCTATGCATGTCGTTTCGCCGATCTTGGTTCATGATATTATTATACAAAAAGACGCTCCCAACGCCCCCTCGTTCCCCGTATGTGGCCAATTAAACATGACACAAACTCTATAACTCCAATTGGTTTGTCAACAAGTGCCGTCCTGGCGTGTTGACAGTTTTCAGATGGATGCTCATCGTTGCTGCTTTGAGAGCAAGACGTTGACGCTCTCTCGCGCATTTTGGGTAGTCCAGACGCTATCTTTTCCACCACGGCGCCACTCGTCACCCGATGCATGCTCTCCACCTCCTCTGGGCGCTTCTCCCATAATGACCTCGAGGTCTCTCTTCTGAGAACTCAGCCAGTTCTTGATGAAGTTGGTAGGATCCTTGCCAAGAGACTGGAAGAAGGAATGCTTGGCCTTCGACACGGCGATCGCCTGAACCACCTTGGCGAGCTGGTCGTCAAGCCCTGTCACGTCCTTGAGCATTGCAATGTACTGAGGGTTGTTGAGCATAGGCAAGAGTGTATCACGTAGAGGATCGTCCACAGGAACCTGGATGTCATAGATCGTAGGCTGGGGATCCTTGTGAAACTCCTGGTCAACTCGGATAGTGTATGGCAAGCAAATTGGCTCGAGAGGTCGCAGGTGTTGCTGAACATAGTCGTTGAGCAAAGGGATGTGTCCGATGTCGCCTTGCCTTATAACCTGTGGGAATCGTCAGAGCTATGTCAATATCAACATAGGTATACACATAGACCAACCTTCTTGAGAGGCTCATTGCACCGGAAATTGCGCTTCTCCTCATCTTCCTGTAGTCCAAGTAACTTGATGTACTCCCAGAGAGCCATGACCGCCTCTTGATGGGTAGCATCTTTCATATCGACCACATCGGCAAGCTCAGGGGTCAGTTGGTATCTCTCGGGTGTCTCCTGGCGGAACAGGTTGATGGTGATGTTTTGGTTTTCGTCTCCATTTCTCTTGAAGGTAAGTTCATCGAAATCAGCGGCTGATGGAAGGTTGGCAGCGGGTTGGTTTCGAGCCGGGGCATCTGGCTTCTTCCATTCCACTGTCTGTTCGGCGCCTGTTCGGAATCGAGATCGGTCGAAATCGACTGTCAAAGACTTGAAGAAGTGCGAGAATCGGGGTTTCTCTTGTGCTTTGGACTTCTGTGCTGACTCGCCTGACTCCTTCCCTTCTTCTGTGGTTGGCTCCTGTTTCTTGGGCTGCTCGGTCTCCTCGTCTTCATCGTCGAGTAGACGACCTTCAATCTTGACTCGGTACGACGCCTCCATGCTAGGGGTAAAGTCAAACGAATCAGAGTTAAGTCCATTGCTCTGCCAGATTTGATCCTCGACCGTGTTGCTGATCCAAACTCGCAATGTTTTGTATCTCTGAATCATGGGTTAGTCGGTTCCTCCCAATAAATGCATTGTTGTCGAACACACCTTGGATCCACGGCTGGTGTAGTCGACAATGTCCAGGCGCTTTCGTGTGATAGTAGCATCAAGTCGACGCTCGACATCTCGCAGTTCTTTGTACCGTTGAACACCGTCTGGATCAATAATGCTGTCCTCAACTCCATCGGGAATGTTCTTATCTGTAGGCTTTCGACTACGTCGCTTAGCTAGCTCACTGGCGTGAGCCTGAACCTGTTGTTGCTGAGCAATCTGTGCCTGGGTGAGGGGAACCGAAGGGTGAGGCCCTGAGGACATCATGGGTCCTGAGAAAGCGTCCATTTTAGTAGATGATTGATGAACGAGGTCGGGTTGCGCAAATGATGGGGGATGGGGGATGGGGAATGGGTTTTAAACATACCAATTCCACCACGTCGCTGGTTTGTCGCATGAGGCGAGCGCTGCGGAACCTGCTGCGCATAAGCGCGATATTGAGGCTGCATTTTACCGAGAAAAACAAAGTCTTGTGTTGGGGTTCGGTAGGCGTCGGCTGGTGGGATTACAGGTTGATCGTGTCGCGTCGCATCGCATTGCTGCGTCGCGAGAAAACGGTAACGGCCAGTACCTTAGCTAACTCTATTACTCATCCAGTCACGTGACCGTGTTCACCTTCAACGATTCCATGAAATGCAAGTCATTCATCCTTTTTGTCTGTACCTAGGTAATTGAATATGGTTTATATCTAAGAAATGCTGATGTCTCTGAATAGCACTGGACATGATCCAGTTCCACAGCTCTAGAAAGGGCGATCTGGGCTTGATCGAAAACCGAATGCCATCCCTGATTTGATGGATCGGTTCTTCATACATCAGTAAAGCCTCAGAACGAATGCCCAACTCTCATCGCCCTACTATAGTTCCTATCTATAGCCCCTACATTGCTGACTAGCCTTGCCCTTTGAACAGGATCTCAAGAAATACAGGGTGGCATTCATGACTGTCAAAATCGGCTGGAGTTGATCCAGTGCCACAGCTCTGAACCCCTCCTTGCTCATACCAAACACACCACCACTTCTCCTATCCCGAGCATACTTGAAGATACTGCACCTGCAGTCTTGACCTCAGCCTCCAGCACTTTGGGGCTGTTTTCCCCAAAACTCAACACGAGAACATATAGAATACTAGTAAACAGTTTTCCGACAATGGCGTAAACCTATCTGGTGGTCCGGATTGAGCTTCTTCAAATTGAGAAACCTTGGGTTTGGGAGCCCATCAAATAATCACCATTTGGCGGCTCTGCCCATCCTTCTTCCACAACGCTGAAAACAAAATGCACCCCAAAATAATGCATTGCCAGTCCGCTCAGATGAATAAAACTCCGCAATTAAGACGCCGCGCTCTCGATGCCATGAACGTACTGAATGTGATCGATGAGAGGCAAAAATGACAAATGTCGTCGACTGTAAGAATCTGAAACTCGTCGAGATCCGAGTTTGTTCGCACCATTTCTTCGTTCAGGACCCTTAGAATGCAGATCCTAGCCCGTTCCTCGATTGTCTCTTACTGAAGCGGTTGCGTTTTGGCGCGGGATCTTCATTATTCCCCTGATTCTTACTCAGGTGGTTTCGTCCTTGTCGGTCACTGAGCCCGAAACCATCTGAATAGTTTCCTGGACCCCCCAAAGTACTTGATGGGCTTGAAACTTGAGACGACATGTCGGCAAATCCACTATCACCACCATAAGAGGTGGTCATGTTCTGAGATAGTGCCATGTCCCTTGCCCTCTCGAGACATTCAACCCAGTCAGCGGCAGCAGAGCCACCTTCTTGGGGTGTGGATGAGGACTTTGCCTCTTCAAATGTGTAGTGGTGGCCGCCCTGCAGGTAGATGTCAGTGTGCTGACTAAAAGACACAAACCCAATCGAGATTCACTTACTGTATTGACACACCACACCGTTTGGCCCTTTGCGTCCACTTGGGTCTTCCAGGTGCAATCTGAGCCGAGCAGAGATAACTCCTGCTTCGCTCTTTTCTCCTCTCCACCAGCCGGAGCAAGGACAATTCGGCCGCTAGATGTAATCATTACCAGGCGCTGACGCTTCTTAGTAGTGCTGCCGATAAAGAAACGAGACAACTTCTTATGTCCTTCTCCTGGTTCCTTTCCGTGGGGGCTTGAAGGCAAAGGCGTCGAGACCACCATGAGATCGCCCAACTTGAGAATGCGCTCGTTATTCTTAGTCAAAACGGGTGACCATTCAATGTCAAGCTGTGTCGGGGGAGGAAGTTCTGTTATTATCCTCGATGGTCGATTATTCCCATTGGAGGGAGTGGCTTGGGACTGCTGTGGAGGCCTGGTGTTAGAAGAGGTGGAAAAGCCGTTGAGCTGAATAACTTGAGGTTCCTGGGGGGGTGGTATATATGGGCGGAGACGGGGTGCCTTGGTCCTCCAGAGTCCTTTTCCGAATGGATGTCCATCGAAGAATTCGTGGTTTTTGATGTGCTCGACAGTGAGTCGTCTGGCTGGTTCGAGTACCAAGCAGCGCTCCACGAGGTCTCTGGCTGCTGGTGGAAAGCCAGGGGGGAATTCGTATTCGAGATTTACAATCTTCTGAAATGTGAGATACTCACTGCCTCCCTTGAAAGGAGGTCGGCCAGCCAAAAGCTGGTATACAATGCAGCCGAAAGCCCACAAGTCGCTAGCCTTACAGGCGTTCTTGTGTGTGAGAAGCTCAGGGCTCACATATTCAGCGGTACCGACAAATGATGCTGCACGACTGTCATCGTCCTTTCCAGGATCTGGTGCACCGCTGGCTGATGCGGCTGAAGGGTCTTCGCGTGGATCTTTGAGCAGTTTAGCAGTTCCAAAGTCCGTAATTTTGACGTGCATCTGGTCATCCAACAAGACGTTTTCGGGCTTCAGATCTCGGTGGATGACACCCCGAGAATGCATGTAGTCAATGGCGTCGAGAATTTGTGCACCATAGAACCTGGTGCATTCAACATCGAAGGTGCCTGTCTTCTTCAAGACACCCAAGAGCTCTCCACCATTGCACAAATCGAGGACGTAGTAGAGCGATGTCTCGTCTTGAAATGTATAGTATAACCGGACAATTCCAGGGTGTTCAGTAAGTCGGTTTAGTGTGTTCTTCTCGATGTTGACATATTTGATCTTCTTCTCCTTGATGATATGTCTCTTTTCGAGTACCTTCACGGCGTATTCTTTGAGAGTTTGGCGATCTGTCGCCATGTAGACTGTACTATAGGAGCCCTCGCCAAGAACTCGCCCGAAGGAAAAGTCGCGGACGCCCTTTTTGACCTGGCGGACAACGGTACGTCCATTTGCATCAACCTCTCTGCGGACCCCAACGGCCGCTCCACGCTCCTGCCAGTCCTCTCTGCTGGTTGGGACCGGCGCGTCACCTGCGTAAGGCTGGTTCTGCTGTGGCCCGCCAGGACCAGGTGCATAGCCAACCCCCATACCTCTTGAGCTCCTTCGAGGTGGCAATGGGCTGCCACCAGACATTAAACCTGATACTGGTCGGCTTGAGTTGTTGAAGCGATGAGGGTCTCGTCGGCTGGACTCTCTCACGGGATACGAGGGGTTCGAGCCAGGCTCTGACACATTGGACATGCCGTAAACGGAGGACCTCGACGGCTCGGTTTGAGGAGATGGCTGTGGATGATTTGCGGAGGGGCTTGGATCGGAAGTAGGGTCAGAAGGTTGAGCGGATGGAGTAAGACGAGGATCGTTAAGTGAGGTTTCGACACCGGCATCTATAGGGTCGAGGCGGATTGCATCATAGGATGAGGGCGTGGTGGATGTGGTTGTCGGTTGAGGCGTAGAGGGGAGGGCGGATGTTGAAGTTGAAGCGGAGATGGAGGTATTCTGAGCAGTCGAGTCGGGCCCGGGAGGAGAAGTCGAAGATGAGTTAATAGCCTCAGCAGCATCGTCAGGATTGGCGATGCGCAGTCCGCCCAAAGCCTGAGAAAGGCTCAGGTCTCCATTCATGGTGGGCGATGGAGGAGCCTGGGGCAGATGCTCAGGGGAAGTGGGCAGGCTCAAGCTCGACTCGCACTGGGAGGAGAAACGCGAGTCGTGAGCAAGGGACGGTCGGCCACTGGCGGCGGCTTGGACCGTGGAGCATCACCGATGGATGTTGAGCAGAGCTGTCCAGAAGAGGAATCGACGGGTAAGGTAGATGGGAGAATGCGAGCGAGGTCAGTTTGTGAGGTTAGCAATAATAAATTAAATCCCGGATTGTTGCGTTGCGTTGCGTTGCGTTGCGTTAGGTTGCGCTGGCGGTGGTTGCAGTGGTAGTGCTGTAACGAAACTGATAAAGTATAGACCCGTCCGTCAGCCAACAGCACCTAGCAAAACAGAGGTACGAGGCCCCAGTCTAGATTACGAGAGTCCAGAGAAGCGAAAGACGCCTTAGGCCGCCGCCAACCTTGTCTTTAAACCTGGGTATAACACCTTAGGTAGGGGTTTTCTTTGCTGGGATGATGCACAAGTAAAAGGAGAGACTGCGAGCCCCCAGTGTTTTTTTGCAAGGTGCCTTACCTCGTCCTGTCTGATATTTTGGTGAGAGGAGCACCAGCCACCAATATCTGTCCTGAGCCAATCTCCAATGTACTAACGAAATGTACTATAGAGTGTGAGGTGCAGCTGGCAACCTCGAATATTGATCCACGAGCACGGTCTGCGAGATCTCCTGGCCACTGTTGCAAAATGGTTGGTCCGTAATCTGGGCAAAATGCTTTTATGCCAAGGATAACGACTTGAATATATCACGGGCCTGGTTCAGTTTAAATACCTGAAGAGGTGGTTTGGGTGCAGAAGCCGCACTTGTCCCTGTCTATCATAGCGCTAAAAATACCTACCTATTCAACATGATGAACTAGCCTGCAAATTGCTAATGAAGGCATTTCATCTAACCCAGACATGGAGACGACGATATCCAGGATCTAGGGCTCGGTGCTGTTCAACAATCGTGATGCCCAAAAATAGAATTGATGTAGTAGGTACGTGCGGATGCCATTCTGTCCGTGCTCTTAGGACTCAGCCAGTTTCAAGACCATTTAGTTAAGGAAATCAAGACTTTTGAGGTCGTGAAGCGGCGGTGCAATAATACTGCACAGGACATTTACTATCACAATTTATATAACCATAAACGCATTCATGTTGTGTTTACCATTTCCGTACGGTGATTATTAGGTATCTCCTCTCGAGCTGAGAAGCACTATTGATTCCACGTGTTCATTAGATGCACAATCATGACAACGTCATTGCTGAATTACAGGATTCACTGCAAATGCGGATATCATATCGTACGAAACATGGGGGTCTTTTTTGCATGCATATCGATATCATTGCCATCACTTGGTTCTTCCAGCGCGGCGCAGCACCTCGTACCAGCCAGAAACCACCTAAATTCCAAGATATATCTGGAAATCGAGTATCTCGTGATGGACAGCCGCGTAATAGAGACGCCATGTCGAACTGTCTATATTGCTAGATAATGGGATCTGTTACTGACCACATACTATCAAGGAAGTTATCCACCTTATCACAGTATCTCTTGCTGGGGCTGTGCAATATTGTGTACTGTCGTAACTCTGGTGTCGTCAGCTTCTCATCGAATCATGAAAGCACCAAAAAAACAAGGCATAAAGGGAATGAGAATATATGAAGCCACAACCAATGATAAGAACCAGAGAACACCATTGAACCTTGCCGCATGAGCACACATCAATAAACCACCTCATTGCATGATGAATCAACATGATACCTGTTATGTAGGCCTTACCCTAGAGCTCAGAAGTTATAGGGAAGTTCCTGCTCTTGTTCTATAATACTGTCTATGGGAAGCTGCGTTCTGAAAGAAGTTAAGAATAAATATATACACAAGCTATTAGATGTTATCTATTCATGTTTCTGCAATTATGCATATGACACTTCCATGTTAAAGCTTAGAGTGAAATTGCCCTCTCACTCTGCAAGATGCTCCGACTTCAACCTACGACGATCAAGATAGCCACGCGCGATATTAGCGACGCCGAGCGTCGAAGCCGTTACAGAAAGCACCTACTCAGTCGTCAGAAGGCCAATAAAAGACACGATGATCTCACCCAGCTTGATCAAGGAACCGTGCTTGAAGATGCCCTCAAAACCAGGATCGTAGCACCAACCACTGACTCTAGCATTGGGCAAGACACGCCAGGTTCAGATGGCAGAAATGAGTCAGACGGTGAAGAGGAGTTAGGATCATCAGTTCCTCCGCTAGACTACGGTAGCATCAGTTCCGAGGAGACCACCTACGTGGACGTTGTTCACGGCACCAACCGCCTGCATCGACAACCAGACCAGCATCGACTTCCTTTCCGCCCGCGACAAAGCTTGGGTATGTCAACAGACCAGCAATGACGAGATACGATCGGAACTGAGGCAAATACTAACAAGTTTGAAGATGATCATGAAGATGCGGATACTGCGCCCGTCCACACACAACCCCACGATAATGTTAGGGATGGTTCCGTGACGGATGAGGATGAACGCGATACGATGGAGCAACCTTTGGCAGCAACTGTGAGGGACACTTCCCCAATCGAATATCCTGTCCCTATCATTATTATCGGATATGTTTTTATGAAAGCCCTTTGAATTGCATTGATTGTGGCGAAATGAAAGATAAGTACGCATAGGCTAACGGGCAGTTAGCTGGACGGATCAACGTATGAATCGGAAGAAGTCAACGACGACCTCTTGCAGACCTCGGGAGAACTTATAGACCCCCCCGAAAATGCTGGTGAGCTTTCAATCTCACCGGCTGACGAAGGGTTGGAGCCTACGACACTCCGAAGACATTTTCCTGTGTACAGCGATCGCCTACCCGTTGAAGAACAACCTCAAACTCCAAGACAACTTCCAGAAGCTCGCCATCAAAGCAGGGTTGATGGAGTTTATACGGCGCCAGTTCGAGGACGACGAGTGAGAGTCGAAATTGACGATGCACCAGTGACAGTAAGGAGAAGGCGTGCTGGAGGCAATACTAGCCCAGTAGGGTTGAGAACACCAGGGTTTCAGGGTTTGTACGGAGGCAGTGAGAACGCCGACGATGTGTGATGTGATTTGCCGACAGACATCCGTGGTGATGTCAGGTGGTCCATAATCGTCGGCAAATGCAAGGAGTACGAGGATCAGTCTTGCTAATACAAGATAAACGGAGCATAATATTACGGTGACTGTTGGTTTTGCTGATCAAGCAGGGCGTTGACTGAAGTTATTAGACACCTTACCTTACCTTACGTTAGTTTGTTATTGAATCAGGATAATGAACTGTTCAGTTCGTTTCCAAGACGATGTCAACTAAAGGAGCATTCCTCCCTTGAGTCTTGCTTCTCCATAAGTGATGGAAGATCGGTGATAGTTCCTTTGTGATCCGTTTGGGACAACGGGGTGCGGACATGGATCCGTCCTTACAAACTCGGGCAGGTTCGAATTTTCAGTTGGTCCGGCTCCGGGGGGCTCCAGATCCAGCCATTCGCGGCAACGAAAATTCCAGTCAAGCAGAGTTTTGTCAGACTGGACGTGCCTGGCTTGGCTGTAGCCACCTCAGGCACCAGGAGAGGCAGAAAGGCACTGGACATCGGGAGTTCTATTTGATCCACTCATTTCACTTTCTTCCTTCGCAAAGGTACGTACTTGGAAACGGGCTCGGAACTACAAACTTCCAATTCCAATGTACCATTGGAAGAGAAGATCAGGGCAGAAACAAAAACTGACTCGGGCTGGGCGGAAGCCCGGGTGGATCTCTTTGGCGTCCCATCGGAAAAAGATTGGTCAATGTCTAGCTGCGGATCAGAAGCAAAAAACTTGGCTGAAATGGGGCTCGGCTCTGAGTTCTGATTGCTGAGTGAGTGCTCAGGGTGGCACGGGGCAACTAGAGCCAAGTCAAAACGTTGTCCATCCAACCAGGCAAAGGCTCAAGACATGCTAAAGACCCGCCCAGACGCCATGCCCCTTACGGCCACGAGACCCCTAACAATTACGCAATCCAGAAGGGGTCAAGCGCGAATTAGAGCTGACCATTAGATAGTACGTACCTGACGCTGCGAGGTGCCTTAGCTTCGAGCTAGACCACTTTTAGGGCCGGGAGGTTTGCGATAAGCTGATGGCGTGCATACCGTATGCGTACTGTCTTGCACGGACCCCAGCTGCAGCTTGCCGAATCCGATACAAGCTGCTGATGCTTTAGCCGGGCTGTTTTGGGTGTACGGGTATCTTCTCAGAGTACCTATACGCGGCGTTCGCCGTTCGCGAGACCAACGCACAGTGTCAACTCCAGTAGCTGTTAGAGATCGGAGTGAGGCTGCATGGGTTGGGTGGGTGCGTTAAAGAGCAAGAGAGCACCTCAACCTGGGGTAAAGAGCCACTCACACTTCACGCCCCTTCTTCGTCTCTCTACTCTCACAGGTTCTTTCCATTTTAGCAGTCCTCCCCTCGCATTCTTTTACAGCTTTTAATCCTCCTTCTTCCTCCCATCGATTTCCTCCTCCTCTTTCTCTCTTCACATATTCCATCCATCACAGGACATACCAACTCAAAAGTCATTCCCATCACGACTTGTCTTAAACCACATCCACTTACTACCTATTATCCACCCTCATCCTCACCTTCGCGTACCTTGCCCTCGTGCCTCGTCCTGGCCGAACCCATCGCGTTCTTCTACTACTTCTCTCTATCTCATCGTCACTCATCAGGCTCCATCTCGCCGACGTCCTCCTCAACTCTCCTCTTGAGCGAACTCATCATCACCGCGTGTCCTGGAGACTATACGCTATAGATGGTTTGTGACAACACTGACTACTAACCTTGCAAACACTCCCAGTTTCCCATCACAGATCAGAACAGGACAGAACAGAATACGCTTTTCAAAATGTCGTACTTCAGCTCTCAGTTCTCTTCCTCTCCCGTCCTCACCATGTCTCCCCAACATGCCCACCAGTCTATGGGTATGGCAAGCTTCGGACACCACACACCACCCCGATTTGCACCTATGCCAAGCCAGTTTGCTGCTCAGCCTGTTCGACCTTCTGCAGCTGGTAGAAAGCGTTCCCGGGACGAGGCCTCTGAAAACCTTGAGCCTGACATGAAGTCCCTGCCCGTTGAAGAGCCCGAAGAGGAATGGATCTACGGTCCCGGCATGACCCTCATCAAGAAGAGCACTCGCTACGTCACAGACGCCAGCAGTCAATCCGGCACCTGGGTTGAGGAGAAGAAGGCTGCTGAAGAGGCCGCCATCAAGGAGGCGCGCTCTCTGATCAGAAACCCCAAGCTGCAGCGCGTATCGCCCACTCTATCAAGCGCACCTGCAGCCAGCACTTCTCCCCTCCAGTCTGAAGTCAAGCCTGCTACTGAGGGTCCCATTGTCGATAACTTCACTCTGCACCTCGGCATTGGCTGGCGAAGAATCAGCGAAGAAGAGCACATCCAAGCCGCTGCTCGTGGTTGGGCTCGCTATATCGAAAATCACTTCCCTGTTTCCAATGCTCGAATCCTTCTTGAGAGCAACGGTCTCCAGTCGTATCTGGTGGAGACCAACGAGGGCTTCTTCCTATTTGCCGAGAACCTCCGACAAGGCCAGCTTGTCAGCCAGACTGCTGAGGGCGCACTCCGAAATCTTCAATGCTCTCCTCCTATCTTTGACGGAATGGAGGTTCTTTCAGCAGCCGAATCACCGCGACCAACCAACGCCGTCCCTGATATGGACATGAGAATGGACTAGGGAAACCTCGTCCGGGAACGTTTCGAATTTTTTCTTGATGCATCTTGTACTTGCTATTTACGGAGTTACGTGTTTGCCATGCTTATGGACTGGGAACGGGAATGGGAAAGGAGCCTTGGGATGGACGGGAAAGAAAGGCTACCGAGAGCGAATGCCATAGACCGGATAGTCATGGCTTGATATCATTTGATTGCAATTTACATTATTGAACAACAACTGCTCTTGAATGTGCCTCTGATGTGAATTGTGTTATTGTGTCGAGCATTTCCGTGACTTTGTGCAAATTGTGCAGTTGTGTTTGTGGCATAGACGGAGAAAAACTCCCGCTAATAGATGCGCGTTTGTTCAGGGCGTGATTTTCGCGAGCAAGCCAATACGACGCGACACCCTTGGCTTGGCTGGGCTCGGGCTCGGGCTATCATAAGGAACCCTACCTTGCACTTACATTACACACGCAGCAAGCAAGCATCATGGGCGTTAGGATTGGAAAAGGCCGGTTTGAAGCCAAGAGTCCAATTAAAGAAAGTTCAAATTTTGATTTCCTCGTATAGCACGATACATGGCATTGTGCCTGAGATGCAGGACATGCTGGAAGCACCGCTAATGCAGCACAACACAAACAGACTCATCCAACAAATGATAGCCAATGCAGTCCATGAAATGGCTTGAATAGTCTCTTCATGGGCTGCAACAGAGCCAACCTCTTGTCTTGGATCTGCAACTCTTCTCATGCGGCTCAGCTAATTCATTGGTTATTCAGACATGAAAAGCAGCAATGTTGCTCAATAATTATGTGGCGTATCGTATGCATTGGCTTTCATGGTATCCGTAGATAGGTAGACTATCCAGCTGTATGTACCACCTTTCGATCAATGAAACAACTGAAATAGACTGAAGCAAATGGTCAATCTTCTCTTAGAATGCTCGAACGCAAGCATGACCCCATTTAAAGATTGGCTTTCTACCGATGTAGTAGTGAACCTACGCTATGGTGTAAATATATAGATGGCTCTTAATAAACTTCCCTGCACGGTATCTTTTTACTTTTCGTGAAATCAACCATTTGAATTGCCTATCGGCCTTTTGAGGACTGAGTTGAGAGCTTGTTCAGAGCGGGGCTTGACTCCCGTCTCTTGAACTGGTCTTCTCAGCATGAGATAACATTTAGAAGCACGAATCATCCTGTTGAGCTTGATAGTGTATATACCCATTTCACTGCTGCCTTTTTCCTTCTTCATATCGTTTAAATGGAAGCCTACCTTGCCTTGCCTTACCTTGACCGGACTGGCTCTGCCTTTGGCTCAGGGGAAGCATGTCCCCAACCTCCTCCGTTGAACTTGGCCGAGGTATCTGCCTCTAGAGTCCAGATAGGCCAAGACTCTTGAGTACCTTGTCGGCGCAGGGGCACCAGTATTATCTCAGGTATTTTAGTCTGTTCGACTATCGTCTAGGTAGCGCAAATACATCAACTGTCGAGTTACACCAACTTTCGGAACCTTTGGACAGCCCATCCGTCATCCAGTTACGTATGATGATAGAAGTCAAGTAGGTTCGGGAAGGAGGTAACTTCCATCTACCGTACAACATCATCACTTGGGCGTTGCATCCCCAATAAAGTATATTCTCTCTCCTTGTGATTCAGATTAAAGCTATACAACCGTCGTATCTTTTTTTTTGGCGCCTGTAGTAGGTCCCAACTGAGAACAGCTCCATCTAATTGATTGATCAATCTACCTACCTTATCCACCGCATCCATCAACCACATCGCATCGCATCGCATCGCAATCACCAACCATGTCGAGCGCCAATCAACTCTTTCTGCTCGCTGACCACATTAAGCTCTCGCTGTTGGAGCGCCAACGGGCTAAGAATCTTAATCTTGAAGGCGACTCGCAAGATGGTCACATCTCACGATCTTTTGACCAGTTCCGCGATGGTCTGGCCAATCTCCGCGATGAGGAGCAGCGGTTGACCTTTGCCGGCGAAACAGAGTAAGTCTTTCTCAAGGTGCTAAACACCATATTCAATGCTAATCTTGTTCCTCAGCGCCGCTACAAGCCTCACAGAATCCATCACATCGCTCCAGAAGCAATTAGACGACCTCACAACTCAATTCCAAGGCCAACCAAACTCCAAAACCGCCGAAACACTCATTCACCCCAACTCGGAAGAGCTCGCCGACGACTTTGAGCACGCAACATCCACATCTCCAGTCTCGCGGAAGCCAAAGACTGTTCGCTTCAGCGACACTCCTCCTTCACCGTCCGCCGAGCTCTTTGGCCGTTACCGCGATGATCCCTCCGATAGCGCCGGCTACCGAGACGAGGCACAGGGCATGGACAACCAGCAGATTCACCAGTACCACGCCCAAATCCTAGAGCAACAGGATGAGCAGCTTGATCGCCTGGGCGAGTCTATCGGACGCCAGCGCGAGCTTAGCATGCAGATCGGCGACGAGCTCGATAGCCATGTTGCTATGCTCGATGAGGTTGAGGCTGTTACCGATCGTCACCAGAGCCGACTGGATCGTGCGAGTAGAATGCTCGGAAAGGTTGCTCGAGGCGCAAGCGAGAACAAGCAAATGACCACTATTGTGGTTCTCATCATCATTCTTGTCTTGCTCATTGCTATCCTGAAATAAAGTACCTAGTCTGTAGACCATGCTTGTCTCTTCTTTCCATCCGTCTCAAAAGAAACAGCGGGCTTAGCGCATTGGTTGGAGTTCTCGGAGTCGTTTGCTTGGGCGTTATTGTGGCATCTACCTACATTTTGATTTGTTTTTGTTCCTTTGCTTCAGTACAACAGTGGGCAGTTGGCCTTTTCTGCGACTCACTTCCTGTAAATACGCCAATACTTGACGCAGTTTAACAGAATAGAGACCGATTTAGGTTCCTCGTCTTATCATATTATCATTCTCAGAGTAAAAGCTACCTACCAATCCTGAACATAACTTGCAGTCCAGACAATTCTCCTCAGGTAGAGACTATCTCGAACAAGGAAAGAAGAAAGAAAGCAGTTCATCGGATTACGTCTCCTTCTTTGTCAATGCCTTCAAGCCCCTCCAGGATATCGCTTCCTGCTAGAATACCCGTGGCGCCCACGGTCACGCCTCGTTCTCGCGACCATACTTCATGAAACTTTATGCTCTTGTCACTCGATGCAACAATAATGCACCCTTCCTTGCCTCCTACTGGTGCAGTTGGGTCCTCAGAGGTCGGCCCTCGAGGGTATGAGATGGCATACAAGGCCCGCAGGTCGTCCTCCCAAGGAATTGCTGCAACCTGTTTGCACTCCGGCCAACTGAAAACGCTGACACGATAGGGGTGTTCTGGTGAAGCGTACCCGAATGTGGCGGCAATCTCTCTGCGCGTTGTGTTCCAGATGAGCGAGGTTACCTGGGCAGACACTGATATCGTTGCGAGAGCTGCTCCGGATGGCGTATGGAAGAAGTGTATGCACTTGTCGTTAGAGCCACCTCCTGTTGCCACCAACTCTCGCCTCCAGGGGCAGAAAGCAATGGCTTTCACAGCAGCATCGTGGTTCCAATGATGCTTCGCGATAGCAGGGCCAAGATACCGAACGGTGTCAGTTCCAGTCGGAAGTGGCTGTAGCTGTGCCCTGAACGCCCTCACAGGCATATCGTCGTCCCCATCGACGCTCAACAGCCGTGTAACTCTTGTCTCAATGCCACCATACGCGCTGCCCGCCCCAATGCGCCCTCGATGACCATTTACCCCGGGGGCTTGCTCAGTTCGCCGTCCAGAGACTTGATCAGCATCGAAAAGACAGCAGAGATTGTCGTTTCCCCCCGAGGCGAATAGACGACCATCATATGACCATGCAAGACCGCATACTTGCTGACAGTGAATATTGCTGATCTTGGCTACCAACGATACCGCACCGGGCCAAGGGTTCCGCGTGACTTCCCAGCCTATCGGCCATTCCACAAGGTAGTAGTAGATATTGCCCATCTCATCCCCAACTACCAAGTCCTCCGTCAGAACTTCGACCCCTAGATTCATGGGGTTCTTGGAAGGTCGCAGAGTACAAGCTGGGCGCCAGCTCACACAGGAAATAGGAAAAGTCTGGCGAACCTCGAATCGTGGTAGTGTGTCAAAGAGAGATTGGAAAAGCACACTCCCGTTCGAGTGTCCAATCCCAAGCACAGCTTTACCTCCAGGAGTTGATGAGAAGGCAACCGACGTCAACTAAGTATCGGAGTGTGTTCCATGGATCAGCTGCACGCCCCGAAACTCAGACCAGGCATAAAGAAGGCTCCCCAAGCAGACAACAAGAGTTTGTGCCGTATATGAGTACGCCAGTGGTGAACAGTAGAAGTCATCCTTTAGATTAGGGGCATCGAGTACTCTGAAGACCGTTAGCTCAGCTCTTTTGAACACTCAGACTTACCAACCTGAATGGAGCAGCCGGCAGAAGACGCCTCTTTGCTGGCCTAAGAGGAACTGTTTATGGTCAACTATGATTTTAATAGACCAGCACGTTCAACTTACTTGACCACTCCTCTTTGTTGACCCACTGATATCCATTCCAACTTGTGTGACTAAAGTCCGTATGAAGACCATGCTGTTTGAGGCTTTGAGGGATTTGCTGAGCCCGTGCGAACTCGAGGATCTTTCGTACCTGGTCAATGTTGAGAGCCGAAGCGATGCGGCCTTCGTGCTTCTCCTTCTCGACTGACGTGCTGACAAGACTTTCCTGGAAGAGGGTGGGAAACACACGAGCGTTGGTCCCACGTCTGACGAGATGCCCCTGTCCATCATCGGTAGCGATTGCATTAGGCGCAAGACCACCAACCGACCACATGGCTCCCATACTAACTTGACGATCTCCTCCTCGGTTCTGTGGTAGTTGGCCAAGAGCTATACCTAGTGATGAGCTGGTTAGACTAAAACAAAGAAGAAGAAGTAAAACAAGTTGGCTGCCAAACCTCTGTCCAGATGACTATCGTCAACTCGAAAAGGAAAACGGGGATCAGGGTCCATCACACGACGCTTTAGAACGAATGGATCTGCCGAGGCACTCTTGTCACGCTTCAGACGCTCATCTCTCGATAAATCCTGGCTTTGCTTTGTTGTTCGATATCTCTCGGATGATGGGGAAATGGGATCACGTCTCGGGACGTATCTGTCTAGATGCTGTATGTTTGGGTCAATGCGTTTATCTTGGAGAGGCAAACGTCTAGAGCATTTTGAGTATAAAAAAGGAGAAATCACATCAGCCTTCCCTTTTGGATGACGCCTTTCTGGTGTTTTGGGAGGCTCGGCCGCGAGTCTTGTTTTGCTCGATGCTGGCGGTTTTTGCTCTTGCTTCTCAAGCGATTTGATTGGAATTTCATCCGGGCTTGAGCCATCGAAAGAAGGAAAACATCGTTTTCGGAGATTCGGGCAGAGCTCAAAGACTTCACCTGCTGAACCATAGCCTGAATCCGGCGAGCTTATCGACTGACAAGACAAGTCTGTCCCGCTAGTCTTTGGAAGCAGTTGAGGACGTCGAGGCGGTTGTCGAAACATGCTTATCGATATCGATTTGTTGACGAGTTCCAGGTGTATGGCTCTTGAAAGTCTGGGACATGAAGAAACGAATGAACTGTTGTACGATAACCTGAACAATACTGTCACGATAGACAGAACTTTCCCTCGACGAGATTACCTACCTTGTGAGATGATGCGTTTTATTGATGCTTGGAAGAAGAATTTCGTAGGGAAGAGAGGTAAAGGTGAAGTGAGGATGTAGAGAGGAGTTTGGGTGGAAGGGAAGGAGTCATGCCAGATGCACCTAATGTCTTGCCCTACCTTAGTTGATCACAGATTGAAAGTCGTAGAATCGGCGGTACTTACTTAGAATGCTCCAATAAATTAAAGCTTGAGGCAATCACGATAGTGCTGCTCCATGGTCTCACTACGTGCCTATTTGAAGATAAATATCCTGCATCTTCCAGGCATGACAGAGAGCCATATGATCTTGGTAACGGATATTATAAATTTATTTAATAGTCAATAATCAGTAATGTTTTGAGCTTAGGACCTCATGATTCATCCAAACTCCGTGACGAATCTTGTAAATTCGAGCCGGCTCAGACATAGTCCTCACCCATCTTTGTCGCAATATTGTCAAAGTACGAATTCGCATAATCCAGCCAGTTCTCTGTCATTTCCAGGCTTCCCAAGGTGAGATAGCTTGTGCGGATAAGGGACTCGTCTCCTTGCTTGTCCGCAGAAGCCTCCCAGAACATGCTTCCGCCGAGACCATGCCCCAGCACATATTCTGCCTTCTTCTGAACCACACTCGGAGTATCGTAGGAGATTAATTCGCGTTTTCTCTGGTCGTAACTGAAAGAAGCTTGGGCATTTGGGTCGTACATGATTGTAGCTCCTTCCTTGGGAAGTGCCTTGTAATCCCAGACGCCTCGCTCCCCCCAGGAGCCCTCACCAACACCGCTGAAGGGCTTTCCAACGCCCAAGTTATCTTCAAAGGAGCGGCCGAAGACAGGTATGCCGAGGACAATCTTTTCAGCGGGCACCCCGGCTCCAAGATAGTCCTTGATAGCATAGTCGGTATTGATCGATGTTTCAAAGCTTTCCGTGAGGGTATAGTCGAGATTGAGCCTTGTGACAGGACGTTTGTACGGGAACAGGTTGGCGTTATGACCACTGATATGATCCCAGCTTCCAGAGTACTCATAAGCCATGAGATTAATTTGGTCGACAATTCGGCCTATATCGTTCAGGTGAAGCTTTTTATAATGCTCAGGAGCAGCAGGGGCTGCGATGGACAATAGGAAATGATGGCCAGAGGTGTACGTTCTTGCATATAAGTCGAGCTCATTCCGTATAGCCTCGAGGAGGAGAACTAAATTGGCAGCATCGATTTCATTATACGGAAATTCCCAATCGATATCGATACCGTCGAAACCCCAATTCCACATCAAGGAGACCGAAGTCGAGGCAAATCTGACACGCCTGTCAGGTGTGCTTGCGGCAGAGCTGAAGTTCGCAGACCCGGCCCCCCACCCACCGATGGAAAGCAGAGTCTTGAGGTGACGATTGGATTTCTTTAACAGGAAAAGTTGCTTCACACATCCGTAGGCATTTCTTTTATGTTCCTCGTAGCCTAGTCTCTCGTCAGCTGTGAAGTTAAGGTAAAGAAGGTAGACTCACTGTCTCCGTCAAATTGTGCCATAAAGTCGGCATATTCGTCTTTGGAGTATCTGATGTTTGTTTAGCCTTACGTATATACTTAGGTTATTCTACGTTCCGCTTACACTGTTCCATCGGGTTCGACACCCAAGAATGCGTAGAGTACGTGAGAGATGTGGGATACATCGATATGCTGAGGGTAAAAGCTTCTGTCATAGATGCCCCTGACAGTGTTAACAAAGTGCTATGCTTGATAAAGCGAGATTAAAAACCATTTGATGAAGTAAACAGCGTTCACATGCCCTCTTGGGGCATACTCTGGTGACCGGAGAGAATGATCAGGACGAAGTGCATGGCACGGCCGAGTTGCGAGAAGAATGGCAACAACCGCCAGGCGGTGGAGAAACGACAGCATAATTCGCCTTGATTTATGAAGAGCTGAGTTTCAGTATTTAGAAGAATTGATGTTGGAGATGGAAGGGGTAAAATTTGTTGATTGTGTTGAGAACTGGGAGGCAGGTTGACTGACATAAAGAGCGAAGCGGGAGTGGACTAAATGGGAGGAACAGTCAAGGTACCGTTTCCAGATTCCCACATTATTAAAGGAAGGTACAAGAGGCACAGATACTGAAGTGCTTACCTCCCTAGTTCTGTTATTGTATTCTAGGTACTGAAGCATCGTGCAAGGGTGAGAATGTACCCCTATCACGTTGATTTGATGTCTCTGTAACTCGGGCAGAATGAGTCGGGCAGGACTATAGTTTCTGCATCACATAGACGTTGTGTAAAGTGTCAGTCGACGATATTGTATCACAATATCAAGTGAAGTAGTATGAATTCATTTAAGTACATGTTGTGGTGTGATCCTTACTATTCTGCTAAGCCTGAACTATCATCTATTCATTTGTCATATATAATTTCTTCCAAGGTTAACTATAAGTCTTGGCAGCTACCTAGGTACTCAATTATCGCAGTCCTTTGTCGTCTCTTTGGTGTAGAATTATGATAGATATTATATGCATTCTCCTCAGTTCCTACACCTATTGATACGACATGCTCCGTGCCAGGGACGACCTGGAGCCGCATGAAGCCCAACACAACACGGTGACGCCGTGCATCGTGATCTACATAAAACATTCAAGCTTCGTAATTCACATATGCTTAATCTGCAGCTACATTGTTCTCGTTTGCACCAGATCACCAAATCATTGGTTTCCCTCAAACGACTCCTCACTCCGAGATCATTCACTCAGTTACGAATCAAGTACGACAAACAGCCCTCTATAGAGACTCCTTGTACTCTTGTGTTGGATTATGGCCCCGTGATTTCTACCCGTGAGAGTTTTATTCTGGAGGCTTTTTACCTTTAGCTGTTGTGACGCTCGTATTGCCGGTTTCCTAGCATGATTTTGAAGTCAATAACTATACTTTTCTCTCAATCCGACTGATACACACTTGAATATAAATCTTGATGTCGGTAGATCGTACCCAGTGAGTCATTTAATGTTTGTTGCAGCTCTAGGTTTCTGAATAAGTCAAGGATATCGCAGCACAAAGACATGATATTCCACGTCACGCTACCCTACACTCTTACGCGGGGTCAGATCGTCCAGCCCACCAACGAACATTCACAAGCCTTCACAAACCCATCGCGAGCAACGATCAAGGCTAAATTAACAAGCCGAGGCTCTTCAGAATGACCAGTGTTAGTCTCAACCCCCCAACAAACTAGTCCACCGTAACTGATGCTGATCCCAAGGCTTGCAGCACGGCATAGCCCGCTCTGCGCGGTCACGGACAGAAGAACAGCGCCAGCAGGATCTCGTCAAGATCCAAAAGTACCGTGGTCTCGAGGACGATATACGCCAAAAGGTCAGTTCTAGCCGACCATGCAAGGGTCGTATTTCTCACGCATAAGCAGATATCCGACAACAACTACGGCACCGACACATTCCAGCTTACATCGAAGCTACTACGCCTCAACCCTGAATACTACACGATATGGAACGCCCGCAGGCGCTGTCTAATCTATGGCTTATTGTCCAAACCCTCGGCTGGATCGCCGCCCTTGAAGGAGTCGCAGAATACTTCAGCGATAGACACTCACACAGCCTCTTCCGACGCTTCATTGCCCTCCTCCTCGACCGAGATCCCGCCACGCCCCAACCCCCCGACAGCTGGGAAGACTGGTACAACGACTGATAGCGATGCCGATACCGACGTGATACGCTCCGAACTGGGCTTCACTGTTCCCTTGCTGATGGAATTTCCCAAGTGCTACTGGATATGGAATTATCGACTATGGACGCTTGACCGCGCCATCGAAAGACTTGATGTATCTATAGCTCGGCGCATTTGGGAAGAGGAGCTAGGTCTTGTCAGCAAGATGCTCACCAAAGACCGACGAAACTTCCACGCCTGGGGCTACCGTCGCCACGTCGTAGCGCAGCTTGAGAGCCCCGTGCTCAACGGCCAGAGCCTGGTAGAGCTCGAGTTTGAGTATACCACCAAAAAGATCCATGAGGATCTGTCCAATTTCTCAGCATGGCATAACCGAAGCCAGCTCATTACAAGGCTTCTGAACGAGCGCAAAGCAGACGACGCGTCTCGGAAAGATTTACTGGATAAAGGTTTGTTTTGACCTGCACCATATTGAACAATTGCTAATCTGGATTAGAAATTGAGATTATTCGCGAAGCGCTGAATGTTGGACCGGAAGACCAGTCTTTATGGTACTATCACCAGTTCCTAGTATTGAACCTCGCAAATCCTTCATCAAGTCGCCAAATAGCACCAAACCTGACGGTGGAGGAGCGCAAGTCATACATTGATGATGAAGTAACCGAAATCAAGGATCTACTACAAGACTACAAGGACATAAAATGGATCTACGAGGCTCTCATTGAGTACGCAATCGCATTGAACCAACTCACGGGGCAGCCATTCGAGCCTGAGAGTCGAACTGATGTGACATCTTGGTTACAGACTCTCAGGAAACTAGACCCTAAACGAAACGGACGATGGAGTGATTTGGAAAAGGACTTGGGCTTATCACAGACATGATTCTGAACCCATTAACTATCTAGTACATGTATACCATATGTCATTAGACCATGATGTAGCAATGAATTCGTTGATAACCCCTATCGCTAACCTAGGAACCGAAAATTTGTGAACGCATATGCTTCAAAGTCCTCCAGCATTGGTATCAATGTGCCCGTTAAATGAAAACCCCTTACACGCTTTCTACACCCTTCAATGCCCCCTCCCACTACCCCTTGGCCTACCTCTACCTCTGCCTCTACCTCGCCCAACTCCTCGGCCTCCACGACCAGCGCCACGTCTTGCCGGAATATCCCCATCACTACCGGAATCCGATCCTGACGCAGACACTGAATCACTCATATCTGCTTCCGAATCTGTATCACCAATTCTGACAACTGTCGGCTGTGGAGGTCGCCGAACTGGTGGTGGTGGCGAAGGGCTGCGCGAGCTTTCGTCATGGGCCGAGGATTGAGAGGGTGATCTATTGCCGAGATATTCGCTGTGCTGACTCAGACTACGAGCAGCCTCCTTCGGCTCTTCTGCTGTCGGCTCATCCATTACCGCCAGAGGAGCCTTGAAGGTTGGCGCGGGTGTGGACGCCCCTGACTGTGCTGTAGTTACATTGGCCGAAGCAGTTGTGGATTTGCGTTTGCCTATCTTGAACTTCTTCCCCTTATGTGCCATTCGTTCAGCCATAGACATAAGCTGCGTTCCTCCGTTACCCGATTTGGGCGGCGGTGGAGATACAGAATCCCGAGTAGATCCGTTATCAACACCCTCTGATCGTCGAGTACGGCGAGCACTTCGCGAGGCTCGACCCTCAAGGTTGCCTGATGTTGACCGGGCGTCTTCTTCTGAAGGGTCCACAGCAGATGGTCCCACTGTAATGGTGGTTACCTCGGATTTTCTAGGCCTTCCACGGCGTCGGGGTTGAGGAGGCCGTGCTATAGCCTCCGAAGGAGCCGTACGGAGCTCGGCAGCTAGCTGTGCTTCTAGTTCGCCAACCATTCTCTCGTGCTCGGCGCCACTGTCGTCGCCTTGGTTTTGGATGGACTCGTCGGCGAATTCGTTTGAATCATCCGCGGCTAAAACTTGAGACAAGCGTGACTTTCGAGGTCGACCTTTGGGCCAACCTCTCTGGCCGCCTGTTGGCTTCTTGGAAGAACTAGCTGGCGTAGATTGGGAAGAAGCAGATGCATTCTTAGGGGGACGACCACGGCGTTTAGAGGGAGTCTTGGTCTCAAGGACAGACTCAGGGTCTTTTCCAATGGAGGGTTGCGGTGCGGGGGATGATGTCCCGAATAAGGCACGAACTGCGTCAGCAGCCATATCAACAGCCGACTTCTTCTCTCCCTGTGCGCCGACAGCGGGTGTTTTAGGCCTTGTCGCTTGCGTGCGCTCTTCCTCGAACTCATCTGAGTCGACGTCCGCCTCCACATATGATGCTATGGGTTTGGCGTGTCGAAGTTCGGGCTCATTTGCATCAAACAGCAACTGACCCCGTTTCTTAGATGGGACTGGAGCCGGAGCCGGGCCTGGAGCTGGGGTTTCATCTGGTGTGTTCTGGGGACCGTCTGTTCCAGTGTCTTGTGCAGTGCTCGGGTCCCTTGTATCTTGGCCAGGCTGATCCATGGCAGCCTCAGGGGCAGCTGGCGGCCCATTGAACAACGCAGGGTCCATGCTATCCAGAAAATCTGCTTCTGGCTCTGCCGCGAGACGAGGCTTCTTGTGGTGGGACTTGCCAATAACAAAATCGGGATCCTCGTTTTCTCGTTTGGCCTTTCTCTTGGCTGCGCGGATAGACTTCTTGACAAACTCAGGGATGTCTGGCTCGGACGGTCGTATGGCTTCCTCAGATGGAGCCTGGAAAGGATCAAAGAGAATCTTGTCGGGTGTATCGTCTGGTTCATAGTATCCCATACCAATGCGCTGTCGTGCCACCAGTGAAGGATCAGGGTAGAGGGAGGTATCAGCGTCTTCAGCCTGTGACATGTCCATCGCCATGGACTGATCGGCCAGTCCAGTCTTCTCTTCATGGTATGGTGGATATGGCCCTTCCATGGTGGTATCAGCCATAGACTGGTCGCCTTGACCAAGAACATGACTCTGATCTCCGTAGCCGTTCATGCCAGGTACGTGCATACCGCTAGGAGGATCATGCTCTGCGTCTTGCATGGAGTCATCTGCTTCATCCTGCTCGGTAATATCTTGTGCCTTGGCATTATCGGCCTGCTCTCTTAACCTCTTCATCCGTCTGCTGTCCTTGCTGCGACTTTCCTCTCCAGCAGCCTTCAACCATGAGAGGTTGTGGACTCGGAAGTCGACAAGTGCTTCCACACTTCGATCATCGGCAATCGGGCGGGTATCATGTCCCAGCAGAGTATTCTTTGGTGTATAGGGGTCTGTATGTCCTTGGCGGCGACAGTGGCCACAATTGCATATACCTAAGCACTTTGGACATTGCCATTGCTCATCCTCAAGCACTTTCTGCGGCAACATATCAAAAGCTCGATAAAGAACGCCATAACAATAGGATTCAGTGCAGCCAGGGTTGGTGCATTGGTGTACTCGGTAGGCATAGTCCTTGTGACAACAGACGTGGCATCTCCTAAGCTCTCCCTTCTTCTTCTTGCGTTTGTACTTCTTCTTTGGCTTTCCTTCGCTATCGACCTCGGGCTCCGACTCGCTTGGTGTAATTTCGCGTTCTGGCTGAGTGATGTCTTTCCAGGGTCGTCTTCTCAAGGCTTCTTGGCAAATTTGTGCCAAGGACTTCTTTCCTGAACGCTGTCTGGCGATCTCCAAGGGCTGAGGCGAGGTTTCAAAGTCAACAAATCCGTCGTTCTTGATAATCATTGAACGCCAATCCTCGTAGTTATTGACCAAGTCAGCCCAAGACCATTGCTCACACCATTGAAGACCCGAAAGGCAGGCACAAGACCGTCCCATGGCGTAGCATTCCATGCAAACGTCATAAGTATCCTCATCGCCGTTTATTAGCGTCCGAGTGCAATGTTTGCATGTCAAAAACCGGTTGAAGATATTTGAACGGCAATATGAGCATGTGATGCACGAGTCAAACTCGATGAACTCGACCTCCTTCTCCTTGTGTGCGAACATTTCATCAATGAGAATCTCAGTAAACAGACAGAATAGCTTCTTAAAGTCACCCGCAAGCTGTCTAGCACGAGGTGAGCTCCTGAGAATGTCTTGACCAACTCCTATGAAACTCATCGAAGTCATCTCTGCATCCTCCTCCAGTTTCTGAAGTTGGCGATAGTACTTCTGTAGAGTGAAGAAAATGATGGCCTTGTTCTTATACTGTTCGTCGCGACAGACAAGACGAGCCTTCGGCAGGGCTTCGTGCAACGCCAACTCTAGGGTCTCGGCAGTCGTGCGATTCCATGCTACTTTTATGGTTCGAGTACCACGATTCCAAACTTGATGTGCTGCCAAGGGCGGAATGAGGATAAAGTCACCGACTCGCTGTTCAACTACATATACATCGAAAGGTGCTTTCTTCCACGCATTGATTTGAGCAAAGTGTTTCTCAATCTCAATATCGTGTCCCAGCATGGAGAGAAAGTATTCTCGAACGACCTCGCGATCCTTGCTTTCCGTCATGAACCAGATGGAGCTTCCTGGTTTCTCGCCCTTCTCGTCCTCTGATGCTTCTACCATGATGTTTTGACCTAAAGATGCACACATCTCACGATGAGCTGGGGTAAATGTGCCTTCGTGTCCAATGTAGCACATAAGATTTTGGGCTCGCATTTCTTCTGGTAAGCTGGACATCAAATCACCAGCTGGTGCTGCAGCAGCCTCATCGCGGAAGGCATCTTCCTTTTTTTGCGAGCCACCGGCTTCGCTGGCGTTCTCATTTAGGTAGAATAGGTTCGGATGGATGACCTTTTGTAGTGCATCGTGCCACTCGGGAGGACAGTCAATGTCTTTCAAGTAAAGGCGCTGACGGCGCTCGTCTCTGAAATTTGTAGGTGTCCATTGATTCGCCAATTGTCGCATCGATCGTAGGTAATGTCCCATCGTCATAGGAATATCCGAACCCGCATTGATGTCTCTCACATTTTCCTCTGTTTAACAAATGGTCAGTAAGCTTTCGATGGTCATCTGAGAAGAGTTGACCTACGTTGCTTATCATACGTCTCCTCCAGCCAACGGACATCGAAAAGCCCCTTTGGTAGAACACCATCCCATCCATCAATGACCAGGGGTTTGCCACCAGCGATGACGTGAATCAACACCAGCTTCTCAAACTCTTGTTGTCCAAGATTGCGTATTTGGGTTCTTGACACACGCTGAACCCATTTGAAATTCGGGGTCTTGTCGACCAAGCCATACAAGTCCAGATCAGGCGGGATAGGATCGAATTTGGCCTGCGGGTGCAGTGAAGTCGGCATCTTGCCCAGCTTCGAGAATCATACGCGCGAAGCTGTAGTGGGGTTTGGCTCGAGAAAGGAATGTCGTCGGCCGCAAAGAATGGGAAGTCTCGAAAATTCGTATGCGTGAAATCAGGCCGAAAAGCCGTTCGTTTCGCAAATCGCCCCCATTGAGTACGAAAATAGCGACAACGATACCGTAAACGACGATAGGGTTTTTGGGGGAGGTTACAAATCCTAGGCGAATGGATGAAGGCGCGTCAGAAGCTCAGGCGTTGAATTGTAGAATGCGCAACCAATCAAAGGTGCTTACGCAGAAACAGATAGCGAGCCACGGGGGCACGTGATGGATCACTTGCCGATCTCGCGCTAACAAGCTCGGCCAATTCGCTCCACTGCTTCGTGAGCTTTGGTGACAAGGATCCTAAAGTTTATTAAGATTCATATTTTTGGATCGAGAGTTTTCGATTTGAACTCTGGTGGGCTGCCATTGAGGTCTGACGTGACAAAAAGTCCTTTACAGAGCTTCGTAGTAAGTCAAATATGAAATTTTTATAAAATCCTAGTTCAAATTCTCATGATCCTAGTAGGTCTGTAGACTGTATCTCATGAGATTAAGTGCGCTCCCCCGGGCTTCGGCCTGGGCTCAATGTCGAGGAATCTCAGGTCAGGCTCTGAAAGTCCCAAGACAACTACAGACACGACCTTCACTCATTCGTGCTTGTCAAGGCTTGAGACAACCATGGCATCGTAATCAGCGAGCAGTTGGGTTTCACGAGGCCAAACCTCGATCTTTGCCTCTGGTCACCCAGGATTTGGACTCACCATCAGCTCCCACGGCACCGGCACCTTATAAGCCACCTGAGACGGGACTGTTATCGAAACTCCCAGCCTCGTGGGTTCCTTATGCTGAGCTGATTCGACTTGATAAGCCCGCTGGAACCTATTATTTGTTCTTCCCATGTCTCTTTTCTACTCTCATGGCTGCCCCAATGGCTATGCCAATGGCAACTCCAGGCTCTGTTATTGGAACATCACTCCTTTTCTTCTCTGGAGCTCTCATCATGAGAGGTGCTGGATGTACTATCAATGATCTATGGGACCGTAACCTCGATCCTCATGTCTCAAGAACTCGACTTAGGCCGATTGCTCGTGGTGCGATCACACCGTTCAAAGGACTTGTCTACACTGGGGTTCAACTGTTTGCCGGCCTTGGGATATTGCTCCAATTTCCCCTGCCTTGCCTCTTTTACGGCGTCCCCAGCTTGCTCCTGGTAGCCAGCTATCCTTTGGCCAAGAGAGTTACTTACTACCCTCAAGCAGTTCTCGGCCTCACCTTCTCGTGGGGCGCCATCATGGGTTTCCCGGCTCTTGGAATCGATCTGCTGTCACATACCCCAGCCTTGACTGCTGCAGCCTGCCTCTATGCTTCAAATATTGCATGGACAATATTATACGACATGATCTATGCTCATATGGACATCAAGGACGACGTCAAGGCGGGAATCAAGAGCATTGCACTGAAGCATGATGCTGAGACTAAGCAAGTGCTGACAGGATTGGCTGCTGTACAAATCTCTCTTTTGGCTGCTGCCGGATTTGCAGCTGGTGCTGGCCCGGCGTTCTTTGTTGGGAGCTGTGGAGGAGCTATGGTCACGCTTGGTATCATGATTAAGCGGGTCAATCTGAAGGATGTCAAGGATTGTTGGTGGTGGTTCATTAACGGGTGTTGGATCACCGGCGGTGTGATCAGCCTGGGCCTGGCTGCAGACTACACTATCAGATATGTCCAGGGACCTCAGGACGAGGTCAAGTCGGAGAACTGAAGGCCAGAGGGTATTGAAGCATGTAAAACAATTGTACAATAATGTCATCATACACGGAGATATGGGTTCAGACCCAAAAATTCCACCTCACGCGGCGTGCACATCGTTGTTTGTTCGTCGAAGACTTTGTGATCTATTTTCCCTTTTTCAGACCTCGTCTCCCATGATCAGATCCCTAACCAGTAATGCCGATGCAAGCAATCCGAATAGACTCCACGTGTCGAAATATGACTTTGTTTCCATCCACGAGCCCTTCGCTTAAGAACGGGGCTTCTCCTTCTTCTCCTTCCACAGAGCGAGCAGACCGACACCAGAGACCTTGACGACCTTGAATCGAACACCGGGAATATCACCCTTGGCCTTGCCCTTGCGACCGAAACCAGCCAGGAGGACCTCGTCGTTCTCGTCCACGAAGTTCAAGCAACCGTCATTGGGGACTAGAAATCAATGTTAGTTTGACCGGTCCTTCATCTCTCGTAGCATCTGGGGTTCGTCGTACCGAAGGCAGTGACCTTCTTTCCGTTCTTGATGAGCTGAACACGGACACACTTTCGGATAGCGGAGTTGGGCTGCTTGGCCTCGACACCGACCTTCTCGAGGACGATGCCCTTGGCGTGGGAGGAACCACCGAAGGGAGAGGACTTATAGGCGGTACCGAGGGCACGCTTCTTGTAGGCGAGATCGGCCCATTTCTGGTCCTTTCGGTTCGTTCGCAGCTTGCGGGCGGCGTTAAGACCACGGGGTTTGCCTCCAGCCATTTTTGCTTCAAAGAAAGTCGTTAGTCGATTGTCGATTCGAAAAACTCGAGCGCGAGCGTATAGAGCTGAGGGGATGTCTTTGTGTTGGGTTGGATGGCTAGTACCTACCGGATCTGTCTGTGTATCGACGACGGGATGGTGATGGTAATTTGCGGAGGCGACGAAAACTTGGGAAGGAACGACCAACGAAAATTCCAGGTAGGGTTTGGTGGCCCTAGGAAGAAGGTGCGACCTGTGTGTGGAAGAGGCAGGCGAGAGATCACGTGATGCCGAGAGCTGCCCCACAGGAACTTGGTGATGGACTGAATCATTCAATGGAAGTTCGAGTTGCGGGTCGTACAGTAATAACGGGCCCATCAACACTCTTTACACTGTCCTCAACTCCCTCAGCCTTAGCGTCAAGAGCGTCAATGCTCAATTGATATCGGTCTGGAATGAAGCAAACTGTATTATTCTGTTGTACATATTAATATCAGCCAATCGAGAAATCTCTTTGGTCATTATGTCTCATCTAACACGACCTCTGAGCCGACAACGAGATCCTCCTCCCTCTTTATTCCTTCATCCATCTCCATCAGCATCAAATGTCTCCTTACCAAATGCACCGCCGCCAACCGTCCCTTTCATAGGGCAGTCAAACTTACGGCCTAACGCCGAGCGTGCTCCATCTGTTAGATCTGGACGGTCCGGAGCTGTAGTTTCTCATCATCGAGCTGGACTATTTCCAGCAGAGAGCACTCGCGCGACAGGTGACCGTACTGACCTCTTATGGTCCGAAATGCAAGCGACATTGGAAGAAGTCGAGCTATCAGCTTCTGGGGGCACTCGCGTGTTTGGCCCAGATCATGACCGCAAGCTAGCTGACTTGAGAGCCGCTCAAATTGCCCTCGCTCAAGCCTGGGCCAGAAGTGAAGCAGATGATGTTATAGACACAGCCCAGCTCGAAACTGTAGGGTCTGTAACTGGATCTGAAGTTCGAAACATGAAGGGTGCGCTCGGCGATAACTCCAAGTCTGGTCCTGATGGCACAGAGAAGAGTGCCGTTGGAAGCAGCAGTATATCGCGACCCAACAGCAGCGGCACAGGAGTTGAGAGATTGGGTCACAAGCTCGAGGAAGAGACAGAAGTGGATATCCTCCTCGCAAGGAAACGACGAGAAGCCAATGATCGGTATTTCCAGAGAGTCAACCAAGGTGTGATCGACGTTGTAACCCGGCTTGAAGATGTCGCAGTGGCTATGAGAGCTGTTGAACAGGAAAGCAAGGAAGTTTGGAGCGAGAACGACAGTGTTCCCGGTGCCTCGGGGACATGATCGTGTCATACAGGTGATTTCGGCATTTCCAGCTCGGCGTTGCCAGGAGTTAGGCGATATTTACTCGGCATTTATGGCGTTTCACAATTTTGAGACAAACTCTTGGGATATTTTCAGACATGCTTTTCTAGAATATCGTCATATTAAGAATACTTTTACTTACGTTGTTGTTGGCATGTTCCTGAATCCTATTCGGCGGAGAAGATCTTCGTGGCTTCGACTTACACCAAGATGGGATGTGGAGACTATTATAGGGAAGGCGAACTACCAATCAATCCAATGACGACAAGAGGGCTGTCCAGATACAAACTCCGTCATCGCTGCGCTCTTGATTTGATATCCGCAAAGACTATCTTCTTTAGAGCATGACTTAAAAAGTAGCATGTCTTGCATTGTGGTTGCAAGTCCAAGGCGAGCTGAGGGAACGTCATTGCTCGCCTGTCCCTCGATACATAGGGGACCGAAAGAGTCGAGATTTTCGGCATATGAACAAAGAGGCCATATCTATCTCGGACTCATGATCTTTTGTCCTGCCATTTGCGTCGTTGTCCGTCTATTGGCCGTTTCCGTGGTCAGACAATTGTCTTGCCTAGTTCAGGTACCCTCATTCTCGACAACGCGATTGGAAGAGTGGAGTGGACGACCTGCCCGATTAGGTTATTGGTCAGCGCGCCATGTGGCACACTGCTTTAAATTCGCTTCAGTGGAGTGATGCAGACCCCAGAGCATCCATGGCGCATGGTCAGTGGGTTTCGATTCCATTCAGTGCAGTGCGTCAGGTCCCTTTGGATCTTCCGCCCCAGGAAGAGGCCCAGGCCTGCCCATGCCAACTCGCCCCAGGCCATATAAAGTCTCAGCCCGTCCCAGCCCATCTCCGTCACCCTCTGCATTGACGCTACGAGCATTTGAGCATCATCCAACGCATTCAACATCGATTAAACCTTTATCGCAACAACCGCCGAATCCATCATCAACAAATTTCTGTCGTCAACTTTATCGCCGATACCGCTATCAACATGAGATTCCTTCCCTTTGTCGCCGCCGCTCTCGCGGTTGTCCCAGGCGCCCTGGCTGTTGATCAAAAGAAGTCGGCTATTGTCTGGTTCGAGGACGAGTCTACCCCTGACAGCATCGTCGATGAGTGCAAAAACGCCCTCATTAAGGCTGGTGGAAAGATCACTCATGTTTACTCCATCATCAAGTGCGCATACTCCGCCTTTTGGCACTCTGACAATTCGATACTAACCAGTTGACTAGGGGCTTCTCCGTCATCGCACCCGAGAAGGCTCTCGAGATCGTCCAGGTCAACCACGAGAACCATCAGATTCGGGTTGAGAAGGACGAAGTTGTTACAACGGACTAGAGGTGCCAGGGGTAATACGAAAATGATGATGTAAAGACGACGGGACAACAGCATGCCTTTGAAATGAACTGACCGGGGTTTCACGGCAGTATTGGGATAGTGATATCCTTTGTTTGGGCGTTATAGGATAGGAGCCTCGGTATTGTCTGGAAGAGAACACTCGTTACGAGATTCAATGAGCTCAATATTATTACAAACCCTCTCCCAGGTGGAATAGAACTTTTGTTATTCAACATATCCGCGGCTGCTTGTGATGTTAGGCATATGATAGGCATCAACTCGAAACACATGTTCAACAGCTGTCAATGCGAAATACCTAAACCAGTACAGCTCCACCGAGTTGATAACATGGGAGTGACAGAACCCAGCTATTTTGGCCTATGCTCCTCTGGAGTGCCATATTTTGACTACTAAATAGCGCCTTCATGAACCCTTGTTCTATTGGTGTGCTGATATGTTCACTCTATCATCCTTTTGGGTTCAGGGGCCCAGATTGGTTGAAGCATAATGTATCTACTAAAGCTGAACATCATGTCGCGCCGCCATGAACATCCCGCACCTACACATCACGACACCCCCACTAACGAGTATGGAGATGCGTCATTGTAGTTTGTCAGTGTATTGATCTTATTGTTGTTGTGTATGTCGACCGTTCAAGACAATTTCAGGCCGCGCAGCCACGCTTTCTGTATCTTATTCCGGTATTCGTACACTTCTGCGACAAAGAATGCCTCAGATGCCACTCCTTACATCGGGTGTCATTAGGTACGCCACAACGCCACAGTTGACATCCAGCAACATTGAATTCGACGATTCACTAATATTCGATCACCTTAACTTCATATCGGTAGACGGGCGAGGTATGTCGAGAGAGAACTATGCGTGACTCATGACCATTATACCCCAACACTAGACAAATTAACATCCCTACAGTACTTTCGTTAGTTGCTGAGCCTCGAAATTGCTTCTATAAATCCTAAAGTTTTGGCTGGCCCATCTGACAGACTAAGCACGCTATTCGAACTTCCCGTGGGCCCCTACGCTGTTACCCCTGTCAAATCGATAAGCCCACCCGACCGCATAGCTCAAGCCAACGAGGGCCCAATGTCGCCGAAACGTTGAAGAACAATGCTCCCTCTAACCTTGAGTTCGCACTGAACACTCACACGACAATCACTGAACAATGGAACGACCGATCTTGATCTCCTCATAACAGCTCCTTTTAAAGCCCTCGAATCCCATTCCGACATGCCCTCGAATGCCTCGAAAATCATTACCCCTGCTACCAGACACGCGACGCAACTCCCTATAATTCCACCATCATTATCACTCCCGACGGCGACGACCTGATCGACTGCTTTACTCACTAATATTTGGCTCCGGCCGCACAATAATTAGTACACGATGCCAGGCTATAGTGCTAACGCGCAGGCTGCGCTTATAAAAGCCGTAAGTGTCTTCGAGGAAGAGCCCTCACCGTCTTCTAGCTCCAATCTGACCGAAGATGCCCCTCAGATCAAACGAGTCTTCGAGCCGAAACGCATGGTAGAATCAGTCGAGGACCTCATCGACGGTGTCACCCTTGGTCTAATTTTACATCAACTGGATCCTAGCTTTGACACGTCCGCCCTCGAGACAAATTCTAATACATCCCGCTACTTGACAAACAAGCGCAACATTCAGAGCATCTACAAGGGTCTCTTCCGCTACATTCGACGAGCAGTTCCCGAGCTTGCTTGTCAGGCAAAGAAGTTCGACTACCATGCAATCGCCGAGAATCCTGATGCTCAAGGCATCAGTCAGGTAAATCTCTCTTCTGTACAGTCATGGTACGTACGGCTAACTCTACAGCTATTGGCTGTCATGTTGGGAGTGGCCGCACTAGGCCCCGAAGCCCAGCATTATATTCCTCGGATAACAGGTCTCGACAAACACACTCAGGCAGAGATTATGCAAATAATCCAGACAATACAACAGGATATCAACAGCTCACAAGGCGACGACGATGTGGATGAAGCCATCGACGCTGTTATGGAGGCGCGAGACATCGATCTACTCGTTGAAGAGCAGAATGCAGCCTTGCGGTCACAACTTGACTTAACAAAGAGACAGCTGTCAGATTATATCACCAGGCTTGATCATTTACAAACAAGTCACGAGGAGCTCCGGTTTGATAAAGAGAAGAACGACCGGGAACTGGAGGTCTTGCGGAAGGCCACTATAGATGGTGCTAACAATGCCGAGATGATCAAGAACCTAGAGATTCAGGTGCATGACCAGATGGAACTCATTGCTAGACATGAGGAAACAATACGAAGAGACGAGCGCATCAAGTCGCAACTTGAAGCTGAAGTCCTCAAATTGACAGAAAAATGTAAAGAGGCAGAAGAGCTTCGCGACCAAGCAACGGAATGGAAACACAAAGCTGAGGATCTTGAGAAGAAAGCCAATACTGCAGAGCGGTATAAGCAGAAACTCGAGTCCCAGCAACATCTCGTCAAGGAGGTGCAAAATCTACAGTATGAGAAGACAGAGTTACAAGACCAGATTAAAATCCTGCTGGAAGACCAAGATAGGGGGACTCGTACGAGGAAAGCAGAGGATGAGTTAACCAAGATGATTACTCAGTCCGAGCAACATCTTTGGGACGAACGCAGCCAAAAGAACCAGCTGATGAAGGACATCGCAGCACTGGAGGACGAGGTGATTCGTTTGAGGGCACGTCAAAGCCACGATGAGAACTTCATCAAGGATCTCCAGGAGCAACTAGAGAGCGGAGGAGCCGCACAAAGTGCAGAACCCGGCGCGTTAGGTGTGGCAGGAAATCTCGAGGATGAACTTAACGATGCAGCTACCGAGGACGGCCAACCTAGCCAAGTTAATCTACCCCTAGAACTATCTCGCCTAAAGGCCGAGAACGATTTGTTGCGTAGCACAGTCGGTTCTGGGGATACTGCGCCGCTACGCCGAGAGCTGGACGAAGAGAAGCGACAACGTGCTCACCTTCAAAAGAACTATAACGACATTTTCGAAAAGCATGCTGTTTTGCATGATCAAATGGAGGCTCTGATCAACAACATGACCGGCGAAGGGTTAGTCAAAGCAATTGATGAAGCCGATGCTCCTGATGGAAATCACATACTTACTTCGGATTACTACAGGACCAAGGCCTTTCTCAACATTAAGCAGTCATTATTGCAGTGCGAATTCGAACTCGAACAGTCGAAGAAGAGGGAGAAGGACCTCTCCGTTCAGGTGGCAGATCAAGGCCGCGAACTTCTTGCTGCTAAGGCTCAGCTCTCGGCTCTTGACAAAGAGGGGGCAGATGCTCTTAAGGAGCTCAAGAGCGCTGATGTTACCATTATCTCATCCCTCAAGTCTGAGCTCGACTACACAAGAGAGCAGCTCAGCTATACCATTGCTGAACGAGATGCGCAGCAAACCCAGCTCGTCGATGCTCTCCTTACCAAGGATAAGCTACGTAAGGAGGTTGAAGAGGGCCGGGAGCTGCAAGACATCAATGGCACAGGCGATGCACCACCTGACCCCAGCAAGAAGGGCGAGCTGATTGAGAAGCTGCGTGCCCGCCTCAGAGAAATCCGCGAGGTGAGTCCATTTTTTGATGCAATTGTTAATGGTGATGGGGAAGACCCAGTGGTCCCAGACAAAGATAGCCAGACGTCGTTAGAAGACGATGCCGCTTGGCCTTTGAATACCACATTTGCAGATGGTGGACCGAGTTCATTGCTAGATCCCATTGGGACTGAGATCCCGAGACCTGCTTCTGCACTACTACCCCTGCGTCCCCTCCAGCGAGGGCAAGTAGGGGAGCTAGAGGGACCTATTGATATGCATGCGCAATCCGGTAGATTGAGTTGGCTGACAGATATGTTCTAGCAACTTGAACGATCAGAGACGGACAGGATCGACCTGCAACGTAAACTCAAGGCTGCACACGATGGGGAGGCCGTGGCTGCACAAAAGGTACGTTTTATTTCTTCTTGTATATATAGTAACATCATCTGTTTTCATCATGTTTTTCTTGCTGTGACTGAAACCTGTACTGATTATCCATGACTCAAGGCCGCGAGCGATCAAATTATCCGGAACCTTGAAAGAGAGAACGCTCTCATCTCATCAGCATGGTATGATCTTACGAGCCGGCTTCAGAGCAACCATGTCGTTTTGCAAAGGCGGCACGAAGCTCCGCGGAGCTGGCTTAACAAGCAGAGGCAGATGGTCAATGGTCAGTTGCGCTTCCGCGACTCGCTCTACCTCTACTGACCTTCCCCTGTCAGCGACCCCGAAGCGATAGGTACTCGCGGGGTGAGAAATCCCTTGCTATTTTATGATAAGACTCAACGAATTACGCTCTCAAGTTGTGTGACATAACTCTTACTACCTACCTTACCAAACGCCAGTCTCTCCCTCGACGTATTCACTCCCACCCATACTGGCTTATTTTACCCGGCCCTCAAGATTGCCCCTTATCCTTTCTTGATCCCGACATTCTCATAATTGCCGACACCGCCTTGGAAATCGGGGTGTCGTATTTTCCTCTTTCTATTTTTGAAGCATTGCGAGGGAGCTTGGTGTGTTTCTTAAAAACGGGCGTACTTGCTTGGTAGACTGGTGGCTAGGAGGAGAATTTCTGCATTCAAACAGAATGCTTTCAATGATATCATTAGTATAGATGTTATGCCGAGGAGTCCTATATAGGGCTCCAAATGTTTCAATAGAGACTCAGGCCAAATATTGCAGAGTCATAGTTTGATCAATATTGAAACTGAGGTTGTGTAAGTCGATTCTAGGACTATGATCTGGGTAGGGGTTTCTAGTCTATCTGAGACTAAGCCCATAACTGTGCTATGTATATTTTGAGGAGGACGATATGTCGTCAAAACATAACCTCACCTGCATTCCATCTTCACGAGAAACAGTTAGGCCAGATATAGTTAACGCTTCGAAAGCCAACTTTCTGTTGGTTGGAAACTATTGTAAAAAGACATTTTGATACATGGCTAATCGTCGTCCAAAGTAGGTAGCTTTTTCCACACATGGCCAAACAAGACCGCACCGCAGACAAACCCTCTACCTTTTAACGCCTCTTTTGCCTGGAAGATTGGGCTCTCCACTCTCCCTTTCGCCTCCCCCAGTTTACAGTTCATACCGTTCATATATCCAAGACGAGCTGGCTTTTATTTTCACTCAGCATTCGTCTTGTTGCCTCAGCCGCACCAAGTGGCAGCTGGGAGAAGTCAACCACTCCGGGCAGAATTTAAGCTCGCTTCTCGTTAAGGACCTTAAGCATGTTCTTCCACACTTGGCCAGGTTCTTGGCTGGCGTCGAGGCCGCTCCAGATACCAGTCTTCTTGTAGTAACCCACAACAGGGGCGGTCTGCTTGTGGTAGGTAACAAGACGCTTCTTCAGAGCCTCGGCGTTGTCGTCACTTCGCTGGATAAGAGGCTCGCCAGTAATGTCGTCCTTCATGTACTCCTTGGGAGGGTTGAAGGTGGTGTGATATGAGCGTCCGGAAGCGGGGTGGACTAATCGTCCAGTGATACGGGCAACGAGAAGAGAGTCGTCGATCTGGAGCTCGACGGCGTGCTGGAGCTTCTGGTTACGCTCTGTGAGCATGGCATCGAGGCTCTCGGCCTGGGGGACAGTTCGAGGGAAACCATCGAGGATGAAACTGAAGCGCGAATTATTAGTATCCTGTTTCGTCGATCACGTCGGTGTAGATTGATATTTGCGGGCTCAAAACGTCTGGAACCCGAAAACCGTGGAATAATGCAACTCACCCGCCCTGGCACTCCTTGTTGCTGTTAAGTTCCTCCTTAATCATGCCAATCATGATGTCGTCGCTGACCAGACCGCCCGCATCCATGATCTTCTTGGCCTCGACACCGAGAGGGGTCTTCTTAGCGACCTGGGATCGCAGCATGTCACCGGTAGCCTGCGCAAGAAAATACATGTTAGAAGGCCGAGACTTTGAATGGCTGTGTTTTTGCGTCGCGAATTAACGTACCAGGTGACAGCAAGAGAAGCGCTCCTTGATCTTGGGGGCCTGGGTTCCCTTTCCTGGGAAGCACAGTTAGTAAAAGACTAAGTGAGCATTTGCGGCGCAAAAACACTCACCAGCACCAGGAGGACCGATGAGGATCATTCGGATCTCTTCAGTAGAGACGGGACCGCCAGTGGCTCGCGCCTCGAGCTTCTTGATGCGAGTGTCAATGGTGCTAATAACATCCTTGAGCTGCTTAAGCTCGTCCTCAATGAAACCCATTGTTGCGGTTGCGGAAGATGAATTTGGAACTGGAACTTGTTCTGGCGGGCAATTGGAAGAGATCTTGGGAGATCCAGAGAAGCAAAGATGAAATTGACGAGAGACTTTGTTCTTTGGTGCGAGGCTGAGGGGATCGAAGTGGAAGAAGAGAGAGAAAAAAGCGAGGAACAAAGTCAAGACAGGGAAATCTTGAGTGCGTAGCCGGAGGACGGGAGGTTTGGGGGAGAAGCTTTAGCGAGCTGTGATTGGTCAACTGAGGCCGTTTCTGCTGGAGCGATGATGATGGGGGTACACCCCTGTAATTAACCTGCTGGGGATACGCCTTGGCCTTGAGGTGAGAGCAATCGTGGCTTTTGATATTTACGGATATTCATATATTTGTGTGGATACATAGAGGCAGTTTTGTGAACTCTGGATAACTGGTATTGCTTAGATTTGTTTGGTGCAGCGTTAATTTGTAAGTAACGTCTTCAGGGCTCAAAACATGCACATCAATACCCCAAAAGCAAGCTTTCAATCACAGGCTGGGGACAAGGTACTCGGTACAGCTGCGGCGTTATAGAGACCACCACCTGTTCGTAACACGACCAAGCTCCAACAATAACATTACTTGACATGTATAAATTTAAATACGGTGAGAACGTGTGGCCTTCCAGCACGAGCCATTGTGATTGCTATAACTTCCCAGCTATAAGCATCGCTATCATCCCAGGTCTTCAATCCTTCATCTATATACATCACCGATATACAGATACCTAGGGTAGTTCGCAACTTGTCTCAACAACAGCCGTATCCGGAACATGCCCGTTTTGCCTCATCTCACTATACTCCAGGATGCTATAACCGTACTTGGCCGAAGCCAATGGCGGAAGGTCAGCTCACAACTGCCATAACGCAACGGAGTTTGTTCGGTCGCCAGGACCGAGGTTCAGAGAGTTGGGATGCCACCGGCCCCTTTGATCCGGTATATCCCCGCCGGTTCAACAATTCAAGAATAACTCTCTTAGCATTTCATCTGTTGCAGAAAAACGGCCACACCTCGGTCTGCATACAACTGGCCTCCTCGTTTGTCCTTTCACGGCTAGCAACACTCGTGCAAGGAACGACTATCGGTAGTTAGTATCGCTGCACGAGTGTCTTCGTTCTGTTATATCCTATTCGAGTAGTAGTGACATGGCACCCTCGTAACTCAACGCTTGCGCCCACGTGTAGGTGTGTTAATAGCCGGCATTAGCATGTTAGCCTCCATCTTTCCGCTCTCCTACAGATGTCTCGAAGCCAAGTCTAGAGTCTATAGTGATGGCATCATCATATACAATTTCGTATTGGACCCTGCTTCTTCAATGGTTCTTCCCTCAATATGTACATCCTTATTACCGTACTCCGGTTCGCACCGAGGCCCAAGTGGGCGGCAATCTCACCAGAATCGAGTCGCTTACCATAAGTGGAAGATCTGGCCACGCTATGTCGGATTCAGCAAATAAGTGTTGGCCTGATACTTGAATTTGACTCCTTAAAAGACACCATCGTCTTGCTTATTGTGAGTTAGCCTGTATATGGAATTCCCTAGGATGATGACCTAGGTAGGCCACTATCCATCTAACCAAATGTAGCTTCAGATTTGGTACTGTAACATAGGTCGATTCAACCGTTCATCTGCCTATGATGTCAGTAGTACAATCAACAAAAAAGCAACGCTACTCTCTCTGTTTATTCACTAGTCCAAATTCGAAGATTCTTGCCTTTCTTTATTCAGGGGCCTGTGCTTTCAATTCTCTTGGTCACGATGCCGCTTAGTTCATGACATGTGGCTGAATTGCTGACTGTGGCTGCTTCCACGTGATGTGGCACTGCAAGGCTTGAGCCTGAAGTCTCCAAGGTGCCTGGCCCAATCGGGAGCTAAGCTTCCCCAAGAAGGCAGCCTCAAGACTACGTACGTGCGGCCACAATAATCACTGCATCAACATCACGACTCTACCTCCAATTTTGCCGCGCCTGCACGACTACGATCGCGCATTGATTTATACCTCTACACAGTTCAGCATCCGTCGTAATAGATATACATTGACGAAGCAACGATGCCTACTACAACAGCAGAAACCCTCTCCCTCGTTACTCGAAACGTCACCGTTGCGCCCCTCGTCCTTCTCTCAGCCGTCGACCACTACAACCGAACTGTTTCTACGAAGACAAAGCGACGAGTAGTTGGTGTTCTTTTAGGACAAAATGATGGAAACGACGTGAGAGTGTCAAACAGTTTTGCTGGTGTGTTATCCTAGTATCATGGGACCGTAAGTTGGGCGGCGCTTACAATTGTCACACAGTTCCCTTCGAGGAGGATGAGAAGGACCCTTCAGTATGGTTCCTTGACCACAACTACGTCGAGTCAATGAACGACATGTTCAAGAAGGTCAACGCTCGAGAGAAACTCATAGGATGGTACCACACTGGTCCCAAGCTACGTGCATCCGATTTGGAAATCAACGAACTCTTCAAGCGCTACACACCCAACCCTCTGCTCGTTATTGTCGATGTTCAGCCCAAGGAGTCGGGAGTTCCTACAGATGCTTACTTCGCCGTTGACGAGATCAAGGACGTATGTTGACAAGCCTTCCTGATTTCTGGCCCCCAGCCAGCTACTGACACTCACTAGGACGGCACAACCACTGCCCGAACATTTGTTCACACTCCTTCCGTTATCGAGGCTGAGGAAGCAGAGGAGATTGGTGTTGAGCACCTGCTAAGAGATATCCGCGATGTGGCCGCCGGCACATTGTCCACACGAGTCACAAACCAGCTTCAATCACTCCAGGGCTTGCACCTGCGCCTTCGAGATATCGGCACATACCTCCAGAAGGTTCTCGACAAGCAACTACCAGTAAACCACGCGATCCTCGGAAATTTGCAGGATGTCTTCAACCTGCTGCCTAATCTCTCGACACCCGAAGGAGATGGCAAGTCTGGCGGTGGCGAGTTGGCATATGCGATGAGCGTCAAGACCAACGACCAGCTTATGGCTATTTACCTGAGCAGTCTGATCCGCGCCATCACAGCATTCCACGATCTGATTGAGAACAAGATCCAGAACAGACAACAGCAGGAGGAGAAGGAGGCTAAGAAGGAAGAGATCAATGGCAAGGATGAGAAGAAGGAGGGCGCCAATGGTTCAAGTGGTGATTCCAAGGAGGGCGCGGAAAAGGACAAGGAGAACAAGGAGACTAAGAAATAAGGAACAAAGACAAAAGACCTGGCAGATGAACTAGACTTGGACTGAGGCTCTTTGGCGTCTGGCGGAGGGGAACCACGGCAATATCCTGGCCAAAGGTCAAGGCAAAAGCGCCTTTGTAAATTGATCATATCAAACTGGATTATTAGAGGACGGAGCGCGGATAATACATACTGGACAGATACGTCTTGAGAGACGGGTCTTTCGATACTGCTATGATGAACCATATTTACAAGTCGGCTACGATACCAGCCATTTCATCTTTTGATACAACCCGATCCTCAACACACATGCCGAGCATTTCTGACCACTTATCCACAAGTAAGCATGCAAGTAGGTGTTTGCAACATGGAGGAGCATCTCCCCGTGGATCCATACTCATGCCTCCAAAGGACCACTCTCCATCTTCAGTTGGTAACTGCTGTACTTGGTTCGTAGTTGAGACAGCATGAGCATGAGCTGGGAAAGCATCCAATGTAAAGCTCGGACATGTACAATTCCACGCATCAAGATGCACAACGTAGCGCTTCGATGATGCACTGAAGTCTCGCGTGCGGCGTGAAAGTGTTGTAGCGAGAGAGCGAACAAGAAACATGTCGTTCTTTATCTTATCTGATGAAATCCCATCTTGAAGCTCCTCATTTCGCACTAGCCTGATAACGAGACACCGATCGAGAAGATCCAGCGCTGGGAGTAGAAGAGTTGGGAACAGCACATGGAGAGTTAATAGTAGAGGCCGTTGAGAGGGGAGAATGGCTTGTAAGGGTGATAATGTGGGTTGTTGAGCGGCCCGAAGTGGCTGCGCTGATGATATGTCTTCTGCGGTGGTCGATGGCGCGATATTGGAGACGGAACTTATGAGGGATGTAATCAACTGGCGATGGGAGGGGAGAGGCTCCATTGCCGTGGAGTTGACGAGTGCTTTTGCATGGTTCGATGAATGATGTTGAAGGAAGAAGTCTAGTCTCCACGTTTGAGATGAGTGGTGATATTCAATGACAGCCAAAGTGTCAGCTCAAGAATACGCATCAACTTCCACAAGAATCACCAGTTCAACGAATCATTTCATGAATTATATGAATTATTTTGATTTTTTTTAATATTCTCATATCGGACAACTTGTCCGTCTTTTTGTACCTAATAGCCTGCACCACCCTGGGTGTCCCCATCTATGATCCTCGCATATGATACACTAAACAATCGCTCGACCTCATGCTTTCACACAAATAAATTTCCTCTCTTAGATCAAAAGAGCAGTAACTCAAACCCACTCCTTGGGGTCCCTGAGGACATCAACCAGGCGCTGCTCCCTGCTCTTAGGCTCAGGCTCATGCATGTACTTCCAGCCAGCCGTCAACGGCAAGCTCATAAGGATACTCTCGACCCTTGATCCAGGGGTGTTCAGGCCAAATGCTGTACCACGGTCGTGCACCAAGTTGAACTCGACGTACTTGCCACGGCGCAGCTGCTGCCAATCCTTCTCTGCCTCAGTGTAGGGCATATCCTTACGCTTCTCGATGATGGGAATGTAAGAGGGCAGGAAGGCTTTGAGGCAGTCTTGGACAAAGGAAAAGGTGTTCTCGCGATCGCGCTCAGTCTCATCGAGGTCGTCGAAGAAGATGCCACCAATACCACGGGCCTCGCCTCGATGCTTGTTGTAGAAGTACTCATCGCACCACTTCTTGAATCGTGGGTAGTAGTCCTTGTCGTGAGCGTCGCAAGCTGCCTTGATCGTCTTGTGGAAGTGAATGGCATCCTCATCGAAGAGGTAAGAGGGTGTCAAATCACAACCGCCACCGAACCACCATGCTTGAGATGTACCGTCGGGGTTGGCTGTCTCAAAGTATCGGTAGTTAAGGTGGACCGTAGGGGCCATAGGGTTGTAAGGATGCAGAACCATGCTGAGGCCTGCAGCGAAGAAGTCGATCGACTCCATGTTGGGGTCCATGGTTTTGTGGTTTGCGCGCATCTTCTCAATGGCAGGCTTGGGGAGCGAGCCGTAGACGACACTCACGCCAAGACCAGCCTTCTCGAAGACGTTGCCTTCTTGAAGAACACAGGTTGTGCCACCGCCGCCATTGGGGCGCTCCCACTCGTCCTTGCGAAACTTTTTGCCATCAACTCTCTCGAGCTCAGCGACAATCAGAGCCTGCTGCTCCCGAATAAACTTTTCCATGCGCAGACGCATAGGCGAGTCTTCGTTGACGCCAGACTCTCGCTTCTTCTGGGCATCGCGGTCGGCGAGAGTGGAGGGGTCGGCGTTAATAGGTTCCATTTCGGCCTAAGAGCGATAAAGTTAGCAATTGAGCTTCTGTTGTCCGAGGAAATGCATGTACCATCTTGTAAGCTAAAGGGGCGACTGTACCGAGGGCGACAGCAGCGAGCCACAGAGGAGAGTAGTTGAAGTAAGAGGTTCGTGGAGCTTTAGGACCGGCAGAACTAGACAGCCAGCGTCTCGTAGAAGCGAATTGGGTTCTTGGGAAGCGTGTAGAAGGAGATGCAAGGTACGCAGCAAGGCGCTGGGAAGGCCGTCTGGCAGCCATGATATTATATCTTTGGGCAATGCAACCCGAGGACCCGGGAAACAGTAGCGGCAAAACAAGGCCGAAGGCCGAGAACGAATACAGAAAGAGAGACAGAAAGGATACGACGATCAGGCGTTTCGGATGAGGCCACTTGCGAGTGCCAGGATGCGACAGTACGGTACAGGTACCTCTTGTTAGGTTCAAAGTCTCTATGAGAACGACTGGGAACTCGGGTGATAGTCAGAATCGAATGTTCGGCAATTGGCTGACTGAGTCTAAGGGACTTGGTAGTGTGGAGCGGCACCCGACAATGTCTGCTCCGGTGGCCGGCCGGTGCCGAGGGCGGTCAAAATCAACGCACCACTCGGGGGTACTAGGCCACTGTAGCTCCGGTTGCTCCTATAATTCGTGTAGAGCTTCTCCGGGCGATGAGATCACTTGGAAAAAATTCGAGAAAATCTGTAGAATAAGCATGATTTCTCTCGTGATGTGGATGTTGCAGTGTGGCTGACAGGGAAGGCCTCAGTTGTCAAACTTTCAATTTGGTGCATCGGCAGGGGAAGGCAAGAAAACTTAGGACCTTTATCCTAAGTGACGAAAATACTTAGGTAAGTTTAGTGTATCTTAGTCGATCTTTAGACCAGTTGATTTTGGCACCCTTCCTTAACGTCAGAAGTTTTATCCCCCCCCGAGGATCGGTAACTGGTATCCATGCGAAGTGGCGCTGATAACTGGGCTGTCACTGAAGAACATAGAACTTCTATTGTTCCTGACTAGACTCTTTGATACAGAAGCTGAATTACGACTAAAGAGTTATAACTTGCAGATATACACCAACTCAGTGACACATGCAACCAACATGATGCTTCACCATTTGGTTGCCCATCTGTAAGGCCTATATATTTTGCCAAGTAGATGGTACTGTAGTAAGATGGTCGCAGTTGCATTAAAAGTCCAACAACTCCCGTTGTGATGAGTGGTCAGCAGAGAAACTTTTCTTCACCAATCCTAACTTTAGGTACTCTATTTGTTTCACCATGCAAACTTTCAGAGGATGGTGCAGTTTGTAAAAACTTCGAGATGAAGACAGCTCAAGATTTAGTAACACTTTGAGTTTTTCTTGACCCTACCTCAGTGAGACAATCAAGACGGCCAAGTCATGATTCATTGGTAGACATATACTTTGGCAATACCCAATTGTAATTCACAACATCAAGAACCCTGAAGGAGCTGATGGACATGGGCACGTTTGCAGCTCAAGCTGCTTATTAGTATGCATCAGCTTAGACTAACCCTCTCCCGGATAGTGAATCGTTGTACCTTAAAACCACTCTAACGTTGCCCGTCACTCGGATCCCGGTGATAGATCCTCGACGTCTTTGTCATGAATTAATGACCAGCATGAAAGAGGATTTCATTCCAAGTGATTAATTGTTTGTTAAGGTTCCCTCACAAACTCGATCCTGTGACGAGACAGTGCGACGTGACTTGCTGCTTCCCCGCCATTGTTGCCTCGCGGGGCCTCTTGTGATTCACCGAGCATCATTGATCTAGACCATTTATAGTTTAGCTCAATAGCCCCGCGCCTCTCTCCCATCACTGCTTGTCCTCCTGCCGCTTGATGCCCGCCTAGCCCCCCTTCTGAGTGAGCGTGCCGCCTGCCCTGTGCCTGTGTCCTCCCTGCAGCTCTGAACCTGTCTGCGCCTAGGTACCTAGTAAGGTTGCTTGCTGCCTTCCGCCTCGACCGCTCATCTGTGTGCCAGTGTCTGTGTCAGTGCCACTGCCACCTTCTGCCTGTGACTCTCTGCTCTTCCTCATTCTTCTTCTGCCTGACGCAAGCAAATCGTAACCTAAACCTTTTTCTCATTTTACCTTATCTATCGCCAACTCCATCTTCTTTTTTCCCTTTTCATACTTTCCCGAATTTTCCGCTGCCACAAGTCAACCATCCCAGCAGCTTGATTCCACCATCGATACCACTCTTACCGCCTCTACAACTTATCAACCACTACTGTCAACATGCGCAGCAAGTTCAAGGACGAGCATCCCTTCGAGAAGCGCAAGGCTGAGGCCGAGCGCATTCGACAGAAGTACTCTGACCGCATTCCCGTACGTAATTTACCAGTCGCTTTGATTTGGACTCAAGTTAGGGCTCCAACTTGGCAATGAGAGAATGGCGGGCGCGTGCAATCGTGCAGTGACCGCTTATTCCGTCCGTTTCTTTACCACGATAGAAAGCTAACATGTTACAAATAGGTTATTTGCGAAAAGGTCGAGAAGAGTGACATCGCGACCATCGACAAGAAGAAGTACCTTGTCCCCGCCGATTTGACCGTCGGTCAGTTCGTCTACGTCATCCGCAAGCGAATCAAGCTCTCCCCCGAGAAGGCCATCTTCATCTTCGTCGACGAGGTGCTTCCCCCAACGGCCGCCCTCATGAGCAGCATCTACGAGGAACACAAGGATGAGGACGGGTACGTTCTCCACACAACTGTTGGAGAAAGCAACTTGCTGACATGACCTATAGTTTCCTATACATTACCTACTCCGGCGAGAACACCTTCGGTGATGCTTGGGAGTAAGCTGTGTGGAATCGGTTCTATATCCCACCTCGAGAATGATGAAGGCGTTACGGTCGTATTTGGGTGAATATTCGTTGGTCACTGGTTATGTTCACGTTATCTTTTGAGTCCGTACTTCAGACTTCGATAGAGTGTCTGCTGCTCTTTCTGGCAACACGTCTGTTTACTCGCTCGATCTAGCAATGCAGCTACGGTTCGAAGTGCTTTTTTCTTCCTTTTCCGAATTATCAGGTTTATTTTGATCAGTGACACAATTTTCCGAGTCTTTGAATATGGTATCAGAAACAATGTACAAGCAGCTCATGGTACAGTCACGCCGAGCGGAACTCCCACGAGAACCAAGATTAGGCAGCTGCAGCTATCACCTGATTACCCCAACTTGGAACCGTGAGCGCTAGCACGCCATGTGCCTGAATGGCTTGTCAGCCGTGATCGGCATTTATGTCTACAAATACTGAACTTGTCACTGATAAGGTAACTTGTGATAACTTGCGAGAGTGCCGTTTACAGCTTATAAAACCTCTGAATAATTTAATGATATACCAAGGATAAGATGTCACGATTTTTGGATTTTGAGGCAACATCGCGCTGATTCTCACAGCCCATGCCTCATACCATTTCCTTATAGAATACCATGACAGCGTAGCGAAAAGAGCCATTAGCATAACCCCGTCTCATTGCGCGAAATGACTGCAAGAAAGCAATACCGTCCCGGCCTTGAGTAAACGCAAATGCCCAAAGAGATGGGTTCTGCACAAGTGACCAAGTAATGTCCCTAAACATATGAGTGTAAGCTCATCATCAACAGTCAGATATAAGATGTTCGCACCATGTCTTTCGGACCTGTTGACTGATGTCCTTTGGCTCAGACAAGACTTTAAGCCCGGCCTTCTTCGCGAGATCGACGTACCCTTGCTGGGTACAGAGGGGTGGGAGTAGCATGCCATCTGCACTCAATTTAAGTTCATGAACACATGAATACGAATATCTCGCATGTAACCTTACCTTCAATAGGCTTGATATCATTGATAAAAGTTGTATCGTCAACATCTTCGTCCTTGAACCAATCTGCCAATACCAACTTGCCTCCAGGCTTGAGTACTTTCATCACATTCTCAAAGAATAACGCCTTGTTTGGAAAATGGCTAAGAGCTTCACTTATCCATGCTGCATCAAAGGTGCCCTGCTGGTCGCTGAAGAAGTCGCCCATCTTCTCGGCGTCAAGCTCGAGAAATTTGACTTTTCCCTCGCCGAGTTTGGTGAAGCCATTGTCATCTGACACATCAGACGAAGAGGTGTCTTCGATAGCAGCTTTGGTCAGGCGATTTGCGATCTCGACTTGTTTGCTTGAGATGGTTATGCCCGTCACAGAGCTACCATGTTTGGAAGCGAGATACCGCGAAGTTCCACCGATACCACAGCCAACATCAAGAACCGAGCTGTTAGATGGAAGATTTGAAATGTCGAGAAGGAGCTGAATGAGATTGGCTTGAGCTTCCTCCTTTGTCTGCGTGGCTTCAGACTCTGGTGTTGGCCAGTACCCGTGATGGATATGTTCGCCCCTAGTAAGTCAGTGAGTCAGCAATCGCTAAGCTTTCTGGGTGGTAGATTGTTTTCACGTACCACAAACTCAAATAGTAGTCACTTGCAAGATCATAATGGAGCTTGATTCTGTCCTTGAGGACTTGCATAGTTGAGTGAGCGAGGCCGAGGGGAGTGTCATATTGCTTGCTCAGGTCGGTAGTTTGGTCAGACACTGCTGCGGCGGCCATGACTTCTGATGCTCGAGGTCGTACGGAAGTAAAATATTGAAGCAATTGCTCAAGTTTGTTTGCAAATTGTGTATCAGAATCACACAACAAGGCTTATAATGAGCTGTTGTCAGGGAGTGCGTATGTACCCCGCGCGTAAGATATGCGCATCAGTGACTGCAGGGTGACACAATCGTTACCTCTCTGTCTCTGAAGACCATGCTGGGGAATAGGCTAGTTTACGAGAACAGAAAGAGGCTAGAGATGTTGGACAAAAGGCACGCAAACCCACCTCAATATGACTGTCAAAGGAGTCTATAAGATTACAGTATGTATCCCGATGGAGTTGGACAAGCTGGGTTGTTATATATGTCAAATGAGGCAACATGACTTAAAATGCCTGGTCTTACCAGTTGTAATCTGGGCCTCACTGAACCCTTTGAGACAGAGGAGACCGGTGATTATCCAAGCCAGTCTACTAAGGCAGATTTCCGAATCCTTTTATGCACCTAGTTTTCTGTAATTAAGTAGTAAAGCATACATGGTCGCTTAATAGAACTTCCTTGCGACACACACGATTTGATCCGGGCACATCGAGTTTGGGTGCGCGGCTGTGGCTGAATCGTCTGCTGCACTGAAGCAACCGAAGTAGGGCTGCTTTTCTTGAAAAAATGCTGAACTCCAAGGACAACAAATTAAAGTTGTTTCTCCCTGTTGTTTCCGGACAAGCAGCAAACTGACTTGGATGATGCAGATATGTTCAACTTGCTCACTGCCACAGACAACAGGCACTCTTTATTGACTGACTACTGTTTTTGATAACAGATTTCGACGCGACAATAGAAAGCATGCTTTTAACAAAGGAATCCCATTATTTTAAGCTTTTCTGGGATCCAATGGTTGGCTGCTCAACTTGTAGACGTTCTGCCTTCAGTGGGCTCCGTTTCACTACGCGCCAAAAGAGCTACCAGCGGCTGTAACCGCAACCAATCGTTTTACACTGGAACGACCAAGACGCGACCACTTTCCGATGGCTCGATACACAAAGCGCTTCGGCAAGATTGAAACTCGAACTCTATTTTGAGTACTCACAAGATGAGGAATTATTTGCTTGTCGCTCAGCATCTTTCATCAGGTCACCAACAACACAAGTTGTTGAACCAGAGGAAAACAAGACGAATGAACCCCCGCCATATGACATCATACTCTTCAGCCCAACTTGACTACGGCTAAAGAGCTTTGACTACAAACTCTATCTATCTTTAAACACCTCACTCACCTGTTCACCTGGCCCTGGCCATATCTCACCGCTGACCAAGTTTCAGAATATGCAAGACGATGATCAGAAACAAATCCAGCCAACCCCGTGACTCTTTCCAGAAAATCCTGTTTCAACTACAACTCATCAAGTGGCGATTTATTTGGACGAGATCGGCGGTTACCGACCACGTGAACCCCTGTCAACGAGGGCCCTGAAGAGAGACCCTTAGACCTATCTGGGCTACTTGGGGAAGCTCTTCACCAGGGTCCAGGGGCTTCAACGGTGAAGAGGCCCCTGTTTGGAAGCTTGATTGGCTACCAGCCCTGGCAACTCCAACGACATCCTGGTGCGCCACCTCGAAAAAACATTCACCACCAAGAAATGTTCTGGTGATGATCATAGCCTTTTGAAATCATTTCTCGGAGGACCCTGCTTTTTCTAGTGACCTACACGATGGCATTTACGGCGCAGTTACATTAGCCAAATAGCCAGCATATCGGAATCAGTCGACAGCTCCGCCACTGCGCTCATGGCTTCAGGCTAGGGTTTCATGGGAAACAGCTTGCAATGGCGTCACCCGCTTGGACTACCAAGATGTGCCGCCTTCCTATCAGTTATATGCCCATACTCTTCGCCGCCAACTGATGGTGAGGTTTGGAATGCTGGGCACCACTCACCTTATCGCTCCACGGTGTTCCCCTTGCACTCTGCGTGAGTCACTATATATCTATACTTCAACTCGCACCCCATTCACTTGGAGGCTGCAGCAGTTGATGCTGTGATATTGCGAGTACAGTGCTACCAACAGTACCTTTCTCATTGTGCAAGTCCTCTACGGAGCGGCCTTATAACATTCAACCCATGCTTGAGGCGGTTGGGCCACTCAAAGCGACAAGTCGAACAAGTCAAACAACCTCGCACCTATAGCCAGCTCAACCGTATCCTCAACTCAACTCAAGCTCAACCTCAGCTGTTAATCTAATACAAACGCTACCTACCTCACTATCCTTGCGGTCCGTTTGCTCTTGGCTCGGTTTCGGAACTGTTTGTGTTCAGGCCTTTGCCAGCATCGTGACTGGTCACCAGTATAGGCGGGCGCTTAGCCCACTCAACTCAACCTCACTCTCGTACCCTAAGCGCTGCCGCCAGGATTGTCAAAGGCGTTTCTGTTACAGCTGATTTCTATTGGAATTTGTTATTCATTGGATACTCTATTTGTGGAGTGAGTCAGGTATGTTTTGCGTCAAAGCTTTCTCAATCACTCTCTCTTATTGTTGCTATTCCCCTTCCTATTGTTCTATTGTTCGGCCTTTTCTTTCACTCATACACAATCGCACTTCAACCTTGCACAATCAACATGGAATCATAGACGATAGACTGGAGATATTTTTTGCTCACGGCCGTCATTTCCTTTGTCCCATTTCTTTCATCTTTCATCTTGGGCTCTTTACCTAATTAATCTTTGTCCCTTCGTCGTGTAAATCATCATCACATCTCACTCGAACCCAGCCTCCTCTTCCTTCGGTCTTCGCATTTTTCTACTTATACAATCTCATACAAACTTAATCGTTTGCATTTACCAACAAACATAGATTCAAGATGTTCTCCTCACGGAAAGAAAACGACGACCCGCCGGTCTACCCGGCCGTACCCAACTCCCTCCGGTCAGAATCATTCGAAATGACCGAGATGCGAAAAGTTCAAGAAGCTAGAGCCGATACTGCTCCAAATGTTACTCCCTACCTCAGCCTCAGAGCAAGGCTCTCCCAAATATGGATGAATCGCTGGACAATTCTCCTCATCCTAGTCCTGGTCCGAGTCATGATCCTCATTGTCGACCTCAAAGAAAACGTCGGAGATGCCAAAGTCAAAGCCCTCTCCGCCTGTACCAAAGTCGAAGATGTTGGCAGCGCCATGGCCTCCATGCCTCATTACCTCTCTAGGGGCGTAAACGAACTCGCAGCCTCTGGAATCGAAAAGTCAGTCGATGCCATGGTGTACTTGCTCGACCTGGTCCTTGTCGGCGTCAAGAACATGATCGTGTTCTACATCAACTTTCTAACTGCCACTTACGTGTGCCTGATTACCGCCATGGTCCACGGCAGTCTGGATGTTGTTGCCGATGTCACTGAAGGGGCAACTGAAAAGTTCAACGGCGTGATTGACAAGGCTGTGGAAAAGATAGACAGCCTCTCCAAGGAACTTGAAGATGGCATTAATAAGGTCACCAAGGGAATTGAAGACTCTGTATTTGGAGACCTTGTTCCCGATATCCCCAAGGTTGACTTCTCCAGCCCCGTCAAGGAACTAAAGGACTTTGACATCAAGTCCGAAGATTTCGTCAAGGATGTCCGTAAATTGGAAGACGATCTCCCTGACTTCCGAGAAGTCCAGAACTTGACGGAGCAAGCCATCTCGATCCCGTTCGACTTCGTCCGCAAAGCCCTCAACGAAACCTACGGCAATTACAAATTCGATCGGGATGTCTTCCCTCTCGCCCAGAAGAAGAAGCTGACCTTCTGTTCTGAGAACACTGCTCTCAACGACTTCTTCAACAACCTGTTCGAACTTATCCACAAAGCTCGAACCATCTTCATCGCTGTCTTGATTATTCTCGCTCTGGCCGCCATTGTTCCCATGGCTTGGCTTGAGATCAGACGCTGGCGGCGACAACAGCAGCATGCTCGTCTTATTGCTCAAAACTCGTATGACCCTATGGACATTGTCTACATTGCGTCTCGACCCATGACGGCTACTGCGGGCATCAAGATCGCTTCGCACTTCAAGGGCAAGCGACAGATTCTTGTACGATGGCTTATCGCTTATGCAACATCCGTCCCAGCCCTCTTCATTCTGTCTCTTGCAATTGCTGGCTTCTTCTCTTGCTTTTGCCAGTGGCTTCTTCTCAAGGCGATTAGAGACCAAGTGCCTGCCCTCGCAGGTCAAGTCGGCGCATTTGCTGACGATGTTGTTGAGAACCTCGAAAGCGTTTCGGCTGAATGGGCCCATGATGCCAACGGCGTGATCACTGGTTTCAACAGTGAAATCAACAACGACGTCCTTGGCTATGTTACCAACGCCACGGATGCTGTTAACGACACTCTCAACACATTCATTGATACCATGAATGATGGACTTAACACTGTCTTCAAGGGAACCATCCTCCTTGACCCTATCAAGACAGTCCTTCACTGTGTTATCGGTATCAAGATCGAGAGCGTGCAAAAGGGACTCACCTGGGTTCATGACCACGCCCAGGTCAACTTCCCACTCTTCGAAAACAATACCTTCAGCGAGGGTGCGAAGGACTCGGTTGAAGGTGACTCGGAGCTTAACACGTTCCTGGCATCCCCGTCGTCCGCCACTACTGATGAGGTCACGGGGGCTGTCAAGGCAGTTACAGATTGGCTTCACGGCAAGCTGATCCAAGATGCTCTTATCTCTACCGGTATACTTCTAGTGTATGTACTTGTTGTCCTCATTGGCACAGTATGGACACTTGTCGGCATGGTCTCACCAGACAAGGGCCGCGCTGAAGGTGGTATGCGCTATACTGGAGACAACAGACCGTGTTTGAGTCCTCGTGTCGGACATCATGATCCCGCCAATCCCGATGGCGCAACACACTTTCCTCGTTTTGGGTCCTCCTCTGGCGAGATAGATCACTACAGAGAAGATGCAAGCAGGCATGACGAGAAGTTCATGTCCGGTGCAACAGGGGCCCGTGCTACACAGGTGGACGGTCACCAAAGAAGCAGCTCCTACGGCTACTTAGACACGGCAAGCGGCAAATACTAGGAGTGTCGGAGCCCGATAGCCAGTTGAAGGATGATTTCCCTTGCAGTTTCTTTTTTTCTTACTCTGGCCCTGGCTGGACCCGCGCCGAGAGAGACGACCCTTTTCAACTGCATGTAGCGATGACTAGACGGAAGGCGTCAATATAACGTATCTTGGACATGGAGGCAACTCATATTTATTTCATATGTTTCTCAATTGATATCCAGAAGGGAAAAAAGGTAGTGGTCGTTGGATACTTAGTCTATGTTTCGTGTCCAAGGGATAGTCTTGGGTCTGGTTCGTGTTCTACGTTGTTTGTGGTCATGATTTCAACCAGATTGTTTCTAGCCCTAGAATGACACAGTAACAGCAAATTGAAGGCTACAATTGCAAATATGGCTGTGTATAGTGGTGGTGATGCGGATGTGATGCATGCGTGATGAATGCATGGCTATTGCGACTGCATAACAATGCGTAGACTCCCTTTGATCAGTGAAAGTTTGTTCTGTTCCTGATCCAAAGGGTCATTCCTGATGCTAATTCAGCCCTACATGTGGTTCTTTGTTACAAGCTGCTTGGCGTCGGAGCTGCTCGACAAAGAGACTCCCTCGTATGTGCCTCAGTCTTCATGTGCATGATGACTGCAGCAAAGGTAAATGCTAGATAATACCCAATCGCAATGTCCGTAATTGCTTACATAGGTAGGAGCACAAGATATGTCACAAGTTTCAGATGCCATGATGCAAGACCCTGAGATTGCAACCAAAGCTCCATCCAATGTCATGTTGATTGATTCCCCAATTAGGGAATTCCGGAGCCGAAGTGGGTGCTATGATGCTTGATGCAGGGCGGAGTGTGGGCGGAATATGCACCTGCGGGCGACTTGCATGTGCGGGAAGGAGCTAACGAGTCCAATGGCTCAATTGCAGGTGGCGGAACTCGTTCTTCCGGAATCGGTGGCGGAGAATGAGAATGCAGTCACCAACAGACAACCCTCGCCTCAATTCTTCCTTTCTTTCTTTAAAGATCACCACGTCCTCCCTAGGAATTTCCTCCTTTCAATCTCCATATCATTTCTAGGACCAGAGTCGATAATCAATTCGCTATGGACGCTATCAAACAGACTTTCAGGCGCTGCAAGGAGCAGAACAGGGTCAGTACACCACATTCCCGTCATGACTGCCCCTCCGCGGGGTAAAACGGCGAGAATACCAACTTTTGCTGGAGGAACAAAGAAACTGACAATGACTCTTCTCTATTAAACAGTCTGCGCTGGTAACATATGTCACTGCTGGTTACCCCAAGCCCGAGGACACACCCAACATCCTCCTGGCTCTCGAGAAGGGTGGCGCCGGTAAGTTTTCCTCGGCTCAATGACGCCTGTGAACTGTACTAACCGAGTCGCAACTCTAGACGTTATCGAAGTCGGTGCGCCGTTCACCGACCCAATTGCCGATGGTCCTACGATCCAAACTGCCAACACGGTTCGTACAGCACCAGTCGCTTCGATTAGACAGGAATTGACTGGTTTAGATCGCTCTCGAGAATGGCGTCACAATCGAGTCCACGCTGGCGATGGTGAAGGAGGCCCGATCTCGCGGTCTCAAGGCCCCCGTTATGCTTATGGGATACTACAACCCTCTTCTAAGCTACGGTGAGGAGAAGCTGCTCCAGGACTGCCACTCCTCCGGTATCAATGGCTTCATCGTCGTCGACTTGCCTCCCGAGGAGGCTATTTCCTTCCGAAAGCTCTGCAACAAGGGCCGGTGAGTCAAAACGCCTAAATCGACCTGAGCACAATACTGATTCTATACATAGTCTCTCATATGTTCCTCTTATCGCTCCCGCTACATCAGATACCCGAATGAAGATTCTCTGCCAGCTCGCCGATTCATTCATCTACGTCGTTTCCCGCATGGGCGTCACTGGCGCTACCGGCACTCTTAACGCGAACCTTCCCGATCTTCTGGAGCGAGTGAAGAAGTACAGCGGCAACAAGCCCGCCGCTGTCGGTTTCGGTGTCAGCACTCGAGAGCACTTCCTAAGTGTCGCTACTTTGTCAGACGGTGTCGTCGTCGGCAGTCAGATCATCACCACCATCAAGAACGCCGCTCCCGGCCAGGCTCTTGCCGATGTCGAGAAGTACTGTGCCTACCTATCAGGTCGCGATTCCGATGAGAACACAAGAGAGGTCGGACTTGTTGAGGCTGTTGCTGGTGCTAAGGAGCCCAGCGGCGAGAACGTTACCGTCAGTGGTACTGTCACAGATGCCGATATCACTGCCGAGGAGGACAGCGCCCTGGTTGCTCAGCTCGCTGCTCTTCACGGCAAGATCCCCGAGCGATTTGGCGAGTTCGGTGGTCAGTACGTTCCTGAGAGTCTGATGGACTGCCTGTCACAACTGGAGGATGGATTCAATGCGATCAAGGACGACCCTTCTTTCTGGGAGGAGTACCGATCTTACTACGAGTACATGGGGCGACCCGGCCACTTGCACTTGGCTGAGCGACTCACTGAGCACGCTGGTGGTGCCAACATCTGGCTCAAGCGTGAGGATCTGAACCACACTGGTAGTCACAAGATCAACAACGCTCTGGGACAGCTTCTCCTTGCTCGAAGACTCGGAAAGAAACGCATTATCGCTGAGACTGGTGCTGGTCAGCACGGTGTTGCTACCGCTACCGTTTGTGCCAAGTTTGGTATGGAGTGCACAGTTTACATGGGAGCTGTAAGTTTAAGCCTATTCGCTGATCTGAATATCGTCACTAATGCATTGAATAGGAGGACGTCCGACGACAGGCCCTCAACGTATTCCGTATGCGACTTCTCGGCGCCAAGGTTGTTGCTGTCGAAGCTGGCAGCAAGACTCTTCGAGACGCTGTCAACGAGGCCCTCCGCGCTTGGGTCGTTGACTTGGATACTACCCACTACATCATCGGTTCTGCCATCGGACCTCACCCCTTCCCTACCATTGTCCGAACCTTCCAGTCAGTGATCGGTAACGAGACCAAGCAACAAATGCTCGAGAAGCGAGGCAAGCTTCCCGATGCTGTTGTGGCTTGTGTTGGTGGTGGCAGTAACGCTGTCGGCATGTTCTATCCCTTCGAGAATGAGCCTACTGTCAAGCTTCTGGGTGTTGAGGCAGGTGGTGACGGTGTTGATACCGCCAGACATAGTGCTACTCTCACTGGTGGTTCCAAGGGTGTCTTACATGGTGTGAGGACATATGTTCTCCAGGACAAGCATGGTCAAATCACCGAGACACATTCCGTTTCCGCTGGTCTTGATTACCCCGGTGTCGGACCTGAGCTGAGCTCTTGGAAGGACAACGAGCGAGCCAAGTTCGTTGCTGCCACTGATGCTGAGGCATTCCTTGGCTTTAAACTCATGAGTCAGCTCGAGGGTATCATTCCTGCTCTTGAGACTGCTCACGGTATCTTTGGTGCCATTGAGCTTGCCAAGACAATGAAGAAGGGTGAGGATATTGTCATCTGCCTGAGTGGCCGTGGTGACAAGGACGTGCAGAGCGTCGCTGATGAGCTGCCCAAGTTGGGCCCCAAGATTGGTTGGGATCTCCGTTTCTAGATTAAAAGTGATACCATGTTTGGATTATGTAGCAACCATTGAAATGACAGTATGAACAAAAAAGTCTTTTCTATCGTGGCTCTGGCGGGTTGGCGATACAATGGTTGGAAGGCGTTGAAAATGGGGGGTTTTGGTACATATTATACATAAGACATTTTACACCGTAATCTTTTGCTCGCCTTGTGTCTTTCTGGCTTCCATCTCTGCATCGAGCTCCTTGAATAACAGGGCCTCGTCCTCATCTGACAGCTCTTGAATGCCCTCCAAATCAGCCAAATCCTCGTCACCCAACACAAACTCCTGCGCCAGAAGTTCGCCCAGCGTCGCTTGACTACGCTTGCTTAGGGGCCCCGGAGTAGCGAAATCGAGCGCATACTGAATAATATCATCCCGGTCCTCAATCTCCTTGGGCGGCATACCCAGAGCAACACGCTCCTCGTTAAACCGCTTCTGAATATCCTTGGACTGCATGAGCAGCCACCTCAAGTTCCAGCCACCGGGGCCAAGCTCCTTTATCCTGGCGGGCTTGCTCTTGAGAAGATATTCCTGGAGACCACCCTCTCGGCGGATGGTCTTGAGAACTCGGAGTGTGAGGCGGGTCTTGACGTTGGCTTGTATTGCGGGTAGCCTGAAGACCTTGACGTGAACGTTTGGACGCCAGAATCGACGGGCCTTGTTGTTGTACTTTTCCGCAACAGTGTTACCGAAACGAATTCTCGCTGAGCCGTATAGACCCTTGTTGGACTGCTTGTAGACTCTTCGCTCGCCATAGGGGTATGGGGGGATCAGACGGTTGGGCAGAAGATGTGACTTGATCGTCTTGGTCTGCTGAGGAAGAGTTGTGCTGAATAGTCGAGCGGGAGTCGCTGTTGATGATGAGGCCAGGGCCCTCAGAGCCGGCCGAGCGGGGGCCCAGGACGCCATGATATTCGTTATCGAATCTCGGAGTGTGATTTTCTGGTTATATACGAGACATTGGTCTTCAATTGACGTCGAGGCGGGCGGAGATTTTCGAGCGCGGAGTGCCCCCTTCGAGATGCGCTGATCGTCGACGATATCAATGACCTTTTGGAGTTGAGATTTTTGGACTGTCGTTGTTCGGAGGGGCGTGATGTTCCGGCGCCGGAGACGTGGGGCCGTTTAACTTGAGGGAATTGCCCAATCAGGCGATTTCGTGGTGTCTTCGCGATGGGATCCACTACAGCTTCACTATCAACAAAGCAAACAATGAGTATTCGTTGACAGCGGGATCTGACCTGATCTGATCTGATCTGATCTGATATACGATGGCCATGTTTCCTCCTGTGGAAGACTCTGTTCTTCAGAATAATCCTGATTTTGCGAATCTCTATAGTAAACTTACTAATCTTGTACTTAATCCTGATGGATCGACTAAGGAGGATCCCAGAGCTAAAGAGCGAGCTGCAGTTCGAGAGGTGAGACTACTCCATGGTTATCGTTTCAATAATGGTGTTGTATTCTGACTTGAGGTATAGGAACTCAACCGCAGGCGTCTTGTCTGCGCGAAACAACATCTCTTAACTCTCGCCATCTCATCGGCAACACCATCAAGCACACCGCCCGCAACAAGAGCTTCCTCCCGCCTACGAGCACCTCAAAATCAACAACCTACTGAGTCAAGATCGCAATTACAGCAACAACCTTCGCTTCCAGAACCTCTACTTGATCTTCTTCTCATCCTCCCTCCACTTCTCGACGCCAACAATCCGCCTCTTCCTCAAGATACCCTCCAGCTCCTATTCGCCCATCCTCCCCTTTCAGACCTTGAGACTCTCCTTCCAGCTCTTGCACCAGTCATCGCATCGAATTTACGGACCTGGGCATTAGGTCTTGCACGAATCGCTCATCCGTCTACGAATCCATCCTTTCTCCATCGACATATTGCTTCGCTGCCAGCTACCCTCATGTCCTGGCGTTCTGACCTCACAGCTGCAGAAGCAGATCTGAGCACTCACCGGTTACGCTCCCTGGCCGCGTTGACAACTCTTCTTCAGTCCGCCAGCAATGCTTTGAGTCTTCTCGTCCGCGCTCTTGAAGTAAAGCACGGCGTTGTAGCCCGCAGTCTTGAGCTCCGCGCCGCAGATGTCGCCCTTCAAGCTCGTCGTCACGACGCCGATGCTGCTATAGCTGCTGCCTCTGTGCGCCGCGCGGTCTACACACCCGAAGCAATTGCTGCTCTGAAGAACTATGGCGCGCACTTGCGCGATGCTAGAATGCGAGGTGAGGAGCGCATTCGCGGTCTGCAGGCTGAGTTGGGAGAGTACGGCGTCGGTGTTGATGGCGGAGAGACAAAGGAGAGGAAGATGAGGGAGATGTCGAGGGTATATCGGGACATGACGAGACAAATGGATGAAGTGAAAAGAGACCTGGACCGACTGAACCAGGGTTAACGAGGGGTGGTAATTGTGAGACACAATGTGTTTCAAACTATTCACGGTGTATGAAAGATAATGATGGCACAAGAGCGGCGCGAATTGCTAGCATAACTTAGACTTAATACCTACTTAGATCGAATGTATATATCTTCACATTTCCAAACTCAGTATGAGGTGCTGGAGAGGTAGCGAACGCATAGAACGTCTTCTATATAGGTTACTCGTACATGTATTTTCAGATTCTCTTCGTCTCGTCATTAGTTCTCCAAGTCTGATACTAGACTTGGACCCTAGACTTAGGGTATTTTCAAGCCATCCGCCCCGACAGCTTTCATGGTCGTAGCTGTCTTTTTGCATCCAAGAGATCGCTTTTCAAAGCAGTGTGATCACTGGACGCACATCCTTCTCATTTTATACTCTGGTCATTTCGTATTTAACCCTTGACCTTGTAGATGGCCTCGGCAAGACGACCAACGTTCTCAGAAGTGATACCAGCGACAGAGATACGGCCGTCCTTGGTAGCGTAGACGGAGAACTCCTCAGCAAGGCGAGTCATCTCCTCAGCAGTCAGGCCGGTGTAGGCGAACATGCCGATCTGGCTGGTGATGTGAGACCAGTCGTGCTTGGAGCCGAGCTTCTCAAGGTTCTCCTTGAGGAGGGCACGCATGGTGATGATGCGGTCAGCCATCTGCTTGACCTCACCGAGCCACTGCTTGTAGAGAGTAGGGCTGTTGAGGATCTCGGAGGCGATGCGGGCACCGTGGATGGGAGGGTTGGAGTACAGAGGTCGGATGATGATCTTGAGCTGAGAGTCGACACGCTTCTTCTCGTCGGCATCGGCGCAGACGAGGGAGAAGGCACCAATACGCTCACCATAGAGACCCTATGAGATTGTTAGCTGGCTGTTTTTAGATATCACATGTAAATTTGTTTAGCGTACCATGTTCTTGGCGAAAGACTGGCACAGGGCAATGTTGTGGCCCTGCTCAACGAAGTAGCGGACAGCGAAAGCATCCTTGTCGGTGTCGCCGCTGGCAAAGCCCTGGTAAGCCATATCGAAGAAGGCGAAGTGACCCTTCTCCTTGACGACGTCAGAGATCTGCTTCCACTGCTCCTGGGTAGGGTCAACACCGGTAGGGTTGTGAGCGCAAGCGTGGAAAAGGAAGACACTGCCGTTGGGGGCACCCTTGACATCAGCAATCAGACCCTCGAAGTCAAGGCCGATGGTCTTCTTGTCGTAGTAGCGGTACTGCTCGACCTCAAGACCGGCATGGTTGAAGACGGCCTTGTGGTTAGCCCACGAGGGGGTAGGGATGTAGATCTTCTTCTCGCCAGGGAAGAACTTCTGGAGGAAAGCAGCACCGACACGGAGGGCACCGGTACCAGAGATGGTCTGGGTGATGGTGATGCGATCAAGGGCGGGGTTGTTGGGACCGTAGGCCAGCTTGGCGGCGGCGGGAGGGAACTCAGGAACACCAGTGATTCCGGCGTACTCCTTGTTCAGCTTGGCATCGACGACCTTGAGCTCAGCCTCACGGACAGAGGGAAGAACGTAAGGCTTGCCAGCGTCGTCACGGTAGGCACCGACACCTGTATGGGATTCGGGTCAGAATGAGGTCGAGAAATAGCGAGAAACCTCCGCATTCGGATGGTGGGGGATGACGTCGCAACATACCCAGGTTGATCTTCTTGCTGTTCTTGTCGGCCTTGAAGGCTTCAGTGATACCTGGAGAGACAAGTTAATATCGATATTCATGGTGGTGAAGCGATTTGTCTTTGGCGCAAAACGCCCCGTATTCGGAGAAACGGAGCGCATCGCATAGAGCGGGCGTTGTACGTACCAAGAATGGCCTGTACAGAACAAAACAAGCAATTGATTAGCAACAGAAGCTCGCGCAAAGCTCAGAAATGGTTGATTCAGCTTACATCCTGTGAGAGGTTAGCATGAGATCATACAGGAGAGGTGCGCCGGCAGTGAGGGAGCTTCATACAGGAGGACCTTGAGGAACGTTAGCCCAGTGAGAGGCAGCGCGAATGGCAACCAGGTTGAACTGAGCAGGACGGGCAGCCCGGCGGCTGGCGACTCGGAGAGTGGACAGCATTGTGAAGGTGATGATGAGGGATGGATTGGTGACTGAAAGGAGGTTGAAGGAGGAGAAAGAGGAGGAGAATAAAAAAGCGTGGGAGGAGAAGTAGGATCACTTGAGGCGATCCTATCCTATGGCGGAGTGTGACTAGGCAAAGCGTGGTGTCTAACGTACATTTTGGCGATCGGGCCTCTTCGGAGCTGGGCTAGGGGATCTGTTGTCCAATCAGACGCTGGAAACGGAATCGAGACCCTTAATTTATGGGGGCGTTAAGCAGCTCCCACAGAATGAGCTCACCTTGATCAGGGCATTTCTCGGTGGGCTTCTCCTGCCCGTGAAATTCTAGTGGGGTTACCCCGGACATCGGCGTGTGAAGCATGGCAGTCACAGGCGCTCAAGCCACAATATTTTGATCCTTCCCGGGGTGTTTCTCTGCGATCTACTTGCCATGACTCTTGGCTAGAAAGAATGACTCTTTTAATGATGACACAGACTCTAGAATTGTGAGTCAAAAGGTAGGAGAGTTGGTATAAGTTTAAACATGAACTACTCTAGTTCTGTCAACTGCCATTTAGGCTCTATAGGTAACAAGATATGCCAAGTCGAGGATAATATGTAAAGTCTTAGGCTTACCTAGTATGTAGCTGTGTAAGAACTGAAACCCGCCCTGTTGTTTGTTGGGGTCAAGGGCGTTCCTTCTTTCCCTAAAGAAACGCCTCAAGCTGAGTGGTGCGCCTGAGGCGGTTCCAGGTTCTGTTTTTACCCTGTTGGGTCTTGTTCCTTTTGCCCATCATAATTCATTTCTAAATAAACACAACAATGAGCATGGTCCACCAATTTATCCAGAGTCGACAAGATCAAATTGTCGTTTCCACATCGAAAGGACGGATCTTTGTCACCAATTGCCTGCCGCTTCGGGATAGTATGATCTGAGTACAGAAGCTGGGACCCCAAAATCATCAAGGCCGCTTGAAACCCGGGATCGAGATGGATCCTTGTCAAGCAAATATGGACACATGCACGACGGTTCAAAGCAGCTTCCACATGTCAAGAGCCCGGTTCATCCGCATTCGATTTATCACTAGATAAAACCGGCATTCGATGATACTCTTTTCAACGGCCGGTACGAACCTTCTTATATTTATACTCTTCAACGGCAATTTCTATACCACCACTGGTACAAACCCATATATCTGCTGGAATCAGCTTATATATGAAGCCACCCCGAGAAAGGAGCGAGGAAAGAAAAGAAAGTTCCCATCAACCGCCGGCAACCGAATCCGACCCTGACCTGTTTCCAACGACTGTCGATTTATTCTCCAGCTGTCCGGTCGACTCCGGCCTCTTCACCGCGCGTCCCTTTCTGGGTCTTCCGCTGGGCCTGTCTGTAGCAGCGGGTCCGCTCTTAGGATACGGACAGGACAGCGCCCTTTGAAGCTCGAAGCCCATTGTCTCTCCGCTTGTCCAGATTCCGCTCCCACTACTGTCTTTATGCTCACTTTAGTCCTGACTGCGTCACCGAGCCCATGCCTCAGGTACCGGGCTCTACCTTTATGACACCCACAAACACGCGCATTTTCTCTGCACCAGTTCCGTCCTCGTGACCGGCCCGGTCCCGTGTATTCTACAACTGCAATACATATGCCGTTGCTGGATCATACAAGCTTCAGGCTGCGGTATATACTATCTTTACAGGAACCCACAAGGTAGTTGAGCGCAGAAACGTCGATTGGTTTATGGGAGTGGCCATCCAAACATTTCAAACTGAAATTACCAAAACGTGGGGGCTTCAAACACCGGTCAATTTCACACCAAAAGAAATACAGCATCTACCAAGGGAATCATTAAGTCAATTATCGTGACGTCTTCAACTAAATCACATACTGGAGCCTCCCGTTTTTTGCAACTACATTTTGCAAGTCCATAAGGATATGGAACTTACTCCCAAACGCCAACGCCGATGTGATGCAAGTGCCAAGGCAAATGTCAATGCCGACCAAGATCCGAGATATCCCCTTAGCAAGATCTCTTCATCTTACCTGTGGCGCATTTCAGCTGAACATCTGATGCTTTGCTGGGATATTTGCAAGGTTGGAGTATAATCATCTCGACAACATTATTCATCTCTTGCACTGGGGTCAGAGTGCGTAGGGGGCTGAGCAGTTACAATCTGCCAACCTATGCTTTGTCGTGGACCTTCTCGGAGGGTGCGTCCGCGAGTTCTTCGTACCGATTCATGACATTCTCCTCCACGGTCTCATGGAATACATCCACCTCAGTAGACGCGAACTTCCTTGCGCTGATACCTCGCTCAAAAAGCACGTCGAGCTCCGCAAATGTGCGCCCGCTTGGCTCTGGTAACCGGAAGAAGGTGTAGATGATGCACAAGAAGCAAATACCGCCCTATTGTTCTCGTCAGTAACGAGGTGTATATGTTATGGAGTGACGAAGTGGCTCCTACCCAGAAGAATCCCGCATAATTACCCCAATCCCAGGCTGTGGGGTTTAGCATATAAGGAGTCAAAACGCTGTTGATAATGCCCACGACGTTGCTGTTGTCAAATGTGGTTAGCTCTCAGTAACAACAGTTTCATCATAGCTAAACGCCAACTGAGGACAGCGTCCCTGTCTTTCACAATATTCGTGACTTACTAGAGGTTACGGCCAAGAACAACTGTCTTGATCTGCAAACGCCGGGATGACAATTCTCCCACAAGAGAATAGCATACAGTTCCAATGGTCAGCTGGTAGAACAGCGCCCATACAATCATCATACAGCCTGTGGCTAGCGATGATTGACTTCGATGAGCCTCGGGCACTAGACCAAGGAAACCCATGATGAGCAACATGGAACAAAGACCGCAGAGACCATAGAGAACTAAGGATCGTCTGCCAATACCCAAAGTCATAAGACCCCAAGCACCAAAAACTCCGGCCATATTGATGCCGTACTGGCCAAGGGCAAATGAATATGCCTTGTCGGCTGATAGTCCAGCCTGTTCAAGGAAGTAGGTGGAATAGTTGGAGAATGAATTGCCGCTTAGGTTCTGAATGGCCCAGATCATGCATACGATCTCGGTACGGCGAAGGTCGGTGCCCTTGAAGCAGTCCCAGTAACTTGCACCAGATGTGATCTTCTCTTCAAGGGCAGTTGTATGTACCATCATGGCGATAGTTTCGTCGGCGTCAAAGTCAGTCTCGCGGTCGAGACTGGTCAAGCGAAGCAATGCCTCCTTAGCATCCTGGGTGCGACCTCTTCGGACCAGCCACCACGGCGATTCAGGCGCAAAAAAGATGCCAATGAGGAGCGGCAAGGGCCACATCCACTGGAGAGCATATGGAATGCGGTACGCCCATTCATCGTCGCGCTTGAGCATGGCGTGAATGACGCCTATGCCGATCTCCTGGCCAAGGCCCCAGCAGAAGTTGACATACGTCGTCAAGTACCCACGCAGAGCAACAGGACAAACTTCAGATGCGTAGGTGATGGTCAATGTTTGGAAGATACCCCACGGAATACCACAAAGTATCTCAGCAACAAGCAGGGTCTGAACGTTCTGGGCGGTAAAGAAGATGGTTGTGAAGCCAGCTACACAGACAAGACAGGCCATGACAGTGTAACGATAACCAAATCGTTCTGAGATCCATCCGTTGATGAAAAGACCAATGATCTCACCGCAATGGGCTCCCTATGAATTGTTGATGAGCGAGTACACTGAGGACTTGTGGGCAGATGACTTACGTTACTCAGACCAGCTTGCCACGCAGCCGGTACCTGGTATTCTCCATCATCACCAAGGACGCCATACTTCTTGTTGAACTGCGGGAAGGCATCTGGTAGTAAGTGTTAGCGAGATGAACCTATAGCTTCGCTCACTATCAATGCTGACACCGCACGCCAGGCATCTGATTGCAGTCACACACGAATGGCCAGGGGATCGGTCAACACATACAAAAGTTATTGACGAGAGAGATGTCATAGCCCTCCATTACAATACATGTGGAGATGAGGATACTCCAGAAAATGGCCTTGGGATAGAGCTTGATGCCCTGGCGGAGGGTCATGGTACGCTCCTTGTGGGCAGCCGAACGGGCATGCTCGACGATGTTGATATGCGTCTTGCTGGGGTCGGTGTTGTCCTCAGCGGCCGAGTCCACGGCGGCCGTGTTTTCGGGGGTGTTCTTCGAAGGCGGGGCCGCTGCCGGGGCCGGCGTCACCATGTCTTGTTTGCCCGCCATGACTTCAGCTTCCTGAGTCTGGTCGTGAAGATGGGCTTATCAACCAATCAACACCTGACTTACAAAGCTGAAGACGACTGTTGGAGAGCACTGCAACGGACGGAGAGGGGCCAAGCAATACGATCAAAGCTTTTCCAAATACGCTTGATGTGGTGATGGGGTGGAATGTTGAACGAAGTCATACGAGTATGAAGTTCAACGTGTGCGAGAAAGGTGACACTTCAGATGGACCACAAGGAGACACGAGAAAACAACAGAGAATCTGTGGGCGACAACAATGATAACCACTCTTCACTCACACACGACCTGCACCAGTACGTAGCAGCAACAGAGAACAAGCAGAGCAAAGCGCAGAGAGAGAGAGAGAAGCACAAGAAGAGAGAAAGTATGATAGAGTCTGAAAGGGACCTTTTCCTGGTAAAAAATGGATCCAATGGTCAACAACTTTTATTCTAGGGGCGGATGGTCGGATCAAAGCGGGACGAGCCATGCCAGACCAAGTATGGCAAAACCATTGAATAATGGAGTACGACTCTAGAGTCTGGAGCTCGCAATTTCTCCCTGTGGTCGTTGCATTTGCTAACAGATTGTCAGGGAGCTTGTGAGGCCACAGGCCAATGGCGCATGTCGAGGAACATTATCTGTCAAGCCCACCCTTGCTATTTTCAAGTGGGCCGATTGCTCTTTAACCACAGGAAGAAACCTCGCGGTTCATGTCAGATCTGGTTCATTCGGATGTCGAAAGAAGCATGGTTGAGCCATGAGACCAAGATACATGCGGCCACAGTTGCGTCCTGAATACACTGCCTTACTTCAAACAGAACGTTGATCATTGTTGACAACGGCATTCAAGCTTATCTTTTCGAAAGTTACCAAGGGTGCGGAGCCTCATCTTGGCTAACCCTACTTGACTCCAATGCCCAGAAGCTAGAACAATCGGCAGCCATTTAGCGCCATTAAAACTTGCGAACCCCTGGAACTACCAGGATAATTGGGGAACTCTTTCAACGTCCGTGGTAGGACCGACAAATCTTCACCGTTCATTTCCATCCCTCGCTCAGTGGCGAGAGCGAATTCTGCCGGTTATCTTCTTGATGTTAGTTGAAGTGCCGTGGAAGCCACAAAGTTTGTGTCGTCAAAACATGATTTGAGGCCAAGCAGTGGCTATTACTGACCTATATATATATATATGCACCAGCTCCAGTTCGTGGCATTGGAGTTACCCCAAAACTCAAAGGAAGTCACTCCTTGACCCCAATTGATACTACAGTCTTGAGGCCCTTACGGTCAGCTACTATTCGATAAAGCTAAGACTTCAAGACTCAGGCCAGTTTATAGCGAAACACAGTTGATCTTGAAATTTATACACATGCCAGGGTGGGACTGCTCTCAGTCACTACCTGGTCACGATAGTTCGTGCGGGGGCCGTAGTTGATCTATAAAGTTGCCAGCCATCTGGGGAAGAGGCGGGGACTTGCATGGGAATTGAGTGTCTGAGTTTTCTTACGTTATGAGTCAGGCTTTGTTGCCGTTGTTGGGTAGTGGTGATGCAGCTCTTATATACAATGCTACATGTGCCGATCGATATGCCTCGTCTGACTATTAGCCTCAATTCTTCTTCCACACGTCTCTCCACCACTCCTTCAGCCCATATGCTTTCTCCTGTGCTTCAACATGAACCTTGACATTGTCACCTCCAGTCAATGTCTCTAGCAAACCCGTCTGTTTGCCCGCTTGACCCCCTCCTCCCAAACTCCTTGCCGTTCCACCCGTTGCACGCTCCTGAATCTCTCGAGCCACTGTAGGCGCAACTTCAGCAAAGCACGCCTTGAGTTCTCGCTCAAGTGAAAAGTACGGCTTCTTTGCTAGATCCGGTGCCATCAAGTTATAGCTTCGTGTCAGGGCATTAAGACGCTCAATCGACAGCTTGTGATATGCGGCTTCAGTTTGCTCCCACGCTGAATCTCGAAACGGCCTTCCAACAACCGGCGAGGCAGCTTTAATCTCTTCCACTTGGCCATCGGTTTTCTTTCGTATAATTGGGTTATGCACCTCTTCTGCTGCAGCGTATTCTTCTGCTCTTCGAATCTGCTCCTGCAATGATCCTCCCCGTGAAGCGATCATCCTCGCTGCAAAGCGTCGCCAGTCGTTTCGGAGTCGAGCTCTAAAAATACCGAGCTCCTTGGCAAGTTCCTGCTGCTTCTCTATCCAGGGTGGAACGATGTCCTGTCTTTGAATCATTTTGTTCATGATATACTCCGTCGTATCGATAAAGGGGTTATCGGCGCGAGCATCACGCTCAACTCCCTTTCCGCGGGGAATATTCTTGAACTGTCCTCTCGCAATAGCGTTCTCGATGCGTTCATTCGCCAGTGCTGCAAGACCCGTGATAGAGTTTGGTAACGCTCGGGCTCCAGGCTCAAACCTCTCCCTCAACTCTTTTCTCCAAGCCTCTTTTTCATCTTCACTCATACTATTTTTGGCTTGTTGACCACCCATTCCGACATAGGTGTTCACCTTGTCCCTCGCTTTGGCTACTTTCTCTCCAGCTGATCGCCTCGGTTGCTTCTGTAGTCGCATATCAACCGGAGGGGGTTGAAACTTGCCCCTTAGGCCTGGAGCGAGAGGTTTCTTTGCATCATCGAGCATTCGAAGTACCGTATCTGCAGTGCTCTCTTCTCCTGTCCACGCCTGCGCTGAAGCGATATGCCGTGTCCCCTCGCCTGCCGTTGACGAGAGACTGGCCTCGGCAAAGGCGCTGGCATTTTCAGATTTAAAATTTGCATCTGCGATTTTGTTCAACAGTCTTTCCTTAAGCTCTTCCGAGAAACCGGCATCCTCAACGGCCCGACGTCCGGCTCTTCCACCGGTAAAGAGGGCTTCCTCTGTAGCTTCTTCCAACCGTCGAGCTAAGGGCCCAAGTTCCTTCTCGACAGTATTTTCACCACTCTCTTGTTCGCCTTTCTTTGCAGTTTTGTCTTGTTGTTGATCCTCTGTCTTGGATGCACCAGCTTGAGTTGTATAGTGAGCTGGTGGCAATGTTCTGGGTTGGCGAGAAACTTGTAGGCAACGCCGACATACAAAGGGCACCCGGCGTATAGGCACAGACATTTCGTGAGCCTTGAAGATCTATGAGAGACTAAGTTGAAGTATAGTACGAAATTGGAAATGTTGAAAAAGGATGAACTTGTATGAAATTGTGATGACGGCAATGAAGTTGATCAGTTGAGATTAGTCAGCCAGTCACCCTATACACACCATCATCGCCACTTCAGCCATCAACATATTATAAATTTGACTTGGAATAACTATCTTTAGTAAAGCCCCTTATCTTTAAGAAAGTAACTGAATGTGCCCATACTATTGAATAGTTCGAATTGTCCTGCCGTGTAAAGACTCCGCCAGATATCGGCACCAAAAATGACCTTCTAACCTCGACTCACCACCAACTCAGGCTCAGCTTAGAAAAAATTACTGAAGGCAATAGCGAGTAGAAGGGCAAACACGGAGCTAACTGACGGTCTCGTATGAAACGCAAAGTCTCCTTCGTCTCCTTGGTTCCCACCGTGAGGATCATCCCTCGGTTCTCCATCGGGGGTGTTCGCCCTTACAATCCAGGTACTGCTGCTATTGCCGTGAAGTTCACCACTCGCAAGATCAACTGTGGCTGTTGAACCGAGGATCTTACCACTTTTACTTACACCGACAGCCCGTGCGGATCTAGGAAGTGGCAATGTTTCCAGGAGGATTTCTGTTTCAAAGCCAAATCGAGATGAATTTGCGAGAAGTCTCGGAGAAGAAGTGGCATTCTTGTCATCTTCACCAACGTACTACTGAAGAGTCAGTAACAGTTACGAGTAAGGGGTGTGTCTGAACGCACCACTTCCCATTGGTCAACCTGAGTATCGCCGTTCCAGGACACATAGATGGTAGCGTTTGTCGCCTCATTCCCTGGAAGCGCGGAAGCGATGGAAGGACCCCATGGAGGTCGGCCAATCCATTCCATCTTCCACGCGCGATACACAGATATATCAAGATCGGGGTCACCGTTAGTTTCATGTGGGATAACTCCTCGCTGAATATCCATGACAACTGTACCATTGGATGTATGCTCTGTAATCGCTGGGTTCGCTCCCCAGCCGATAAGGAAGTTGCCATTGTCAAGGCCCTGGACGCTGCCCCCTGAACCCGAGGAGATCTCCTGAGGATGATAAAATTCATGTAAAAGCCTGACTGTCATTTCCTCGTAGTCAAGTTCCACAACAACACCACGAGAACAATTTTCTCCGCTACACGATCCGCTTGTGGTGGCTTGGTTGTCGAAGAAACTGATTTGACTCTCATTGCCCTGGACAAACTTTGCGTCATATTGATTTGCGAAGTTGGTTGCATTGCCGCCACTGAGGTCCTTGAATTGGTTGCGCTTTCCTCCGAGGACCCATCGTGGGTTCAGGCTATCCGCCTGGAGGAGGATGATTGCCGAAAGACTCCTTGATGAAACCAGGTAATGACCTTTCGAGGTCTGTTCCTGGTCAGTTCCTGGACGGTTGAGAAGCCAAGAAGGGGGCTCATACCTTCGACACGCTGTCTATGTGAAACCAGTCGAAACCATCACCATGCATGAAAGTCTTTTTGGGACTGTATTTGACCATGGTGTCGGTCAGGTTGACATGTGTGAAGGATCTCCACACGTTGGTAACCCTGTTGGTTTCGAGCTCGACTTCTTGAAAGATGGAATCGCTTAGCCAACCATCCATTTCACCCCCAAGAGCAGTCAAGTTGTATCTGACATCCTGGACAGCGGTCATCAGAGCTGTGCCCCCCTGAGTTGTGAACTCGAACTCATGGATACTGCCCTGTGTAGACCCTAGGTTCTCGATCTCGACTGTCCATTTCTTCTGGTAGTTGGCATCAAAGGCATGACAGCGACCGCCCTCAATGAAAGTGAGATACTTGCCTCCGCTCTTCACTTGAGCACGAGCATCAAATGTTTTGGCGTATGAGATGTCAGCATATACAAGGCTGAGATCTTTGCTGGAGAAGATGGCAGGCCCTGATTTGTCGCCGTGTTCCATTGTCAAGAAGAGAAACCCTGAATCATCGACAAGATTGGGGTTGAAGGTACTGATTTGGAAGACAGGGGCTACTATGTCCGAGGACTTGAATTCCTGTGAGGGAAATTGACCGAGGAAGCCCTTATTGTATGCCTTCAAGTCATTCACTGGAGCGTCATCTGCGAGAGATAGAGTAGCTAACGAAGCAAGCGTCGCGACTTGCACCAAAAACGAAAGCATTTTCTTTTTAGGAGACAAAAAGAGTGAGAACAGAAAGGAGAAAGAGATAGCTTAGAGAGGAGTTGCGAACAACGAAGCGAATGACAAGAGTTCCAAGAAAACCCCAAAAGTGCTCCAAAGACGATTTTTCGAGAGTGTAGAAGGGAAGAGGATCAATCGTTGATATTGTCGGTGTAGGACGAGAGTTCCAAATGCCTCTCACAAGACAAGAGGGAAGTGAAGACGACATGAGATTTGCCGTTACCTCAAGGCAGTTGCACTGAACAGTTTTGTGCCTGCCCTTTCTGAGACGTGCAACTGTAACTTGAATATGAGAGGCAGGCAAGAGTCAAGACTTTTCCACGCCTCCCTTCCTGTTACATCTAGATGAAAGGAAGGAACAGTAAATAAAGTACTTGTCATGTCATAAAACGTCCCTTACGCCGAACACCAGACACCGCAGCAATGGTAGAATGAGTTGTTCCTTTTTGTACGCTCTGTTATATCTCTGATGATTGGTCTAGGTATGACTGAGACTCTCATCGTCCATAATTATATACAAACAACAACGCAAAAGCTATAAGTGCTTGTGTCCCCCATATATAGCTCCGCAACACCATTAATGACTTTTGTGCTCCTCCCTTCTGTTTTGTCCATGGCCTAGGCTCCTATATTCGAGGGCCTACGGCTCGCACCGGTGTCTACTGTGTATATCCAATCCCAATCCAAACTCCTCATGCCATGGTGTATCAGTTTGTTCCTTTTCCGTTGGTCGTATCTAGTCATTCATAAAACAACAACAGCGAATCATATCCTATATTCGCCCTCCTTCAAGAACTTCTCGTTCGAGAATCTCAATCTGGCCAGATTCCCCGGTGCGTCGTCGTTCCATGACCCAGCGCGTAGCTCCACTATCTTCCTCTTTGACGTATGATATACTATCAGCTGAGCCTTTGTGTCGATGGCCCATACCCGGACGCTTTGGAGCTGAGCCTGGCTCAACCATGCTAGCCCTGTTCGAAGTCTCCAGAGGGCTCACCATTGCCGACGCCGGCATGCTCTCAGCATCGGATATCGGAGAGATAGGGTTGTCATAAGACTTTGATGGGGGCCTGCTAATATTTAGAGGCGCTACCGGGACATCCCCTCTAACACTGGTGTCAAGTTTGGCCAGTGTCGGGACAGGAGGAGGAGACAAAGTCAAACCGGGAATGCCACCTGTCAAAGTCGGGCTTCCTGACGCGCTCACACTGTCCGAGTCATGACTAATGGTGGATAGGACCGAGTTCTTTCGAGTATGGAAGGTCGTTGGGCTCATAATACTTTGACCCCATGGTGAGCTAGATAGGTCACCTCTTTCTGACCGAGGGGACCCATTCTGGCTAGACACAAGACTGGCTTGAGAGCCACCCCAAGCCCTGGATCGAAGACGGAGTAGGGCAGACAATGTCATCTCGTCGCCACGATCACCCATTAGAGCAAGCTGAGCTAGACCAGGACTCTGCAGAGGTGTTCCGCTGAAGCCAGGCATACCAAGGCTCATGAACGAGTTTCTGTTGGAATACTCTGACCGCTCTGTGATAGGTGTCAAGTTCGGCTCCCTCGAGATCATGCGTCCACTTGTGCTGCGATCCAAGCCATTCTTGGGTCCGAAGAAGCCACCATTAGCATACTCAAACTCGGGTCCTTGTTGTTGGCCAGCTGGGGCTGAGTAGAAATTGAATTCCTGGCCATACCAACCATCGCAGTCATTAGCCAGAGCGCTTGCGTTGGCCTCAGCAATAATAGCATCATCATCGAGCTCGAAATCGGCCATGTCTTCATAAGAGTCGTTGTAGCCACCGTAATCATCAAAGCTCTCATAGTCGTCCTGCCTAAAAGAATTATCGCGGTCTGGTGTATCAGGCGATTGGCTTGGCTCAGATAGAATGGTTTCATCAGCCGTTGGCGAAGAACTCCGTTGAAATTTGCCCGATGCTGCTGCCTTGTAAGTTGCGGCAGCGAGAGCAGCCTGGTAAGCCGCCATGGTACCACTGCTAGGAGGTGATGACGAAGGGACCATAGCTGAAGGGCCAGGAGGTGATTGAGGTTTGGGACTGTCGTGGGGAGCCTCAGGCTCGACAGGTTGCTTTTCCTCAACACTGAGTGATGTATGGGCCGTAGTCTTGGACATCTCTGAACCCGCAGAGAATGGCGCTGTCATATCCGACGATCGATTCGGCTCATCTTGATTCGCGGATCGTTGCAATGCATTCGCAAATGCCCCTGCGATCGGTCGACCGAATTGATCGGTATCATTGTTGTCAAATATCGACTCGTCAAAAGGGGTATCATCCCATTCTGGAGGGGCAGCAAGATCCTCAGCAAACTCGTTCCTCTCGAATTCCAGCATCCCATCATCGTAATAGAGCTCCTCATCATTTAATTGGCGCCCTGTGTCAATTGGTGGCAAGTCTTGGTTCTTCTGGAATGCAGCCTCATTCTCCAGGCTGGGCACTCTCGGAACGTCCAGTCCTTGGATCCCCAGTCCACCTGCCTGCATCTCTTGATTCAGTTGTTGGTCGAGGGGGAGGTTGGGAGACAATTCTCCGAGTATATTCGGTGTGTATTGACTCATAGCATATCCGATCCGATTGCCTTCTGCATCCCTCGGGGTTGGCAAGAAACCTGCGCTGCGTGGGCTTGTCAACGACGATGTAGGGCCCGATCGTTGGAAGACGAAGCCAGAGAAGTTCTCTTGATCGTTATCTGGATCAAGCTCATCGTCTTGGTCGTCAACCACGTTTCTGCCCAGCGTATTGTTTAGGTTGTTGTCGAGATGCCCGCCCATGGGGTCATTCAGCGTGTTGTTCATGTTATTATCCAGATGGTTGTCTATGTGGTCATTGAATTCACCGTTGAATCCGCTGTCGTCCATATCATCATAGTCATCACCGACCATAGGAATATCTTCCTCGAAACCATCGTCTTCCATCATTGCATCGTAATCGAAACCATCGTCATCAAAATCATCAAAACGCGAGTCTCGAGCTGCAGCGGGTTCAGCCGTCTTCTTCTCGAGCTCTCGTTGTCGATGCCTGTCCTCAAGAAGCTTCTCTTGTTTTGCAGCGCCAATCATGTCAAAGCTAAACCTTGAGGAGGTACTCTTCATATGTCGAGGGATCGCAGAAGGGATGTCTTTGCCTGACAATCCAGACAGTGAGGGACCTCTCGATCTACCAGCCCGAGGTGAAGTGGATCTCTCATGGATGTATGCTTCTTCATCGATCAACCGTGATGCTTGAGGCGACCTTGGCTGAACCGAGATGGGAGCGTTGTCCTTGGGAGGCACGGGAGGCGCATCTGACAAGGCGAGGGCGGCCATCTCTGCTGCAGGGATTTGAGCAGCAGTAGATGCAGTGCTTGGCGTCATCTTGAGGGCCCTGGAATCTTGGGAGTAAATAGACTCGGAAGCATTACTAGGCTCTCGCTGGGTTAAAGGTGTGGCCGAGAGAGGAGTCTCATCTGCCTGATTGGCAGCTGGGTTCAAAAACCTCTCTTGGGTGGGGAGGGGAGCGGAATTAGGGACTGGCGAGGCGAAAGGAGGCTGCACTGTTTCCCTGTTTGGGGTGTTCCTCTTGGGTCGCGGGGCACTGAAATCATGGACCCGAGTTCCCATGATACGAGGGTCATATATCGGATCCTCCCCGCGCCGAGCCAAGGGTAATGGGCGCAAGTCAGGAGCATGCTGGCTGTTCTTGCGCCTCATCAATAGAGTCGACATTGGTTTTTTAAGAAAAGGTAGCCCTTTTTTGGGCTTGGGGATTTCGGTGTTGCTTGTTGTCTGTGTAAGCGAGGGGAGTTCTGTAACCAGTCGGGTACCTGCAGGACGGCGACCGGTAGGCACAGCGGCTGAGTGCTGAAGATCTGTAGGTGTACTGAAAGAGGATGCGGCTTTCGTATTCCTCAGAACTTGTGGCGATGGCCGCAAAGGAGCGTTATTTGAGGTCAATGATGGTTGAGATGCTGAATGTTGTCCATGTAGACTGGGTCCTTTTCCGTTGTCCGCAGTTTCAAGAGCCTGAGCTTCCAAATCCCGCTGATACTTTCTAAGAGCGACACCGCCAATGAATGATCCTTTGTTAGATGAGCTTTTGGAGTTGGGTTGCGGTCGAGGAGGATCTAGCGGGCTTGTGGCTGCATTTTGGCGGCTATCTTGTGATTTCCCAAGGTCCTCTGTGGTAACACGGGCTATGGGTGGTAGAGTGGGAGGCAATGCAGAAGGATTCGACGAGGTCGTTCGCAGTTCCGGAGAGAGTGCATCGGGAGAGAAAGGCACAGTGGATGTAGGCGAAGTAGGATTATTATCGGGAGTAGGCGAGGCAGGATTCGAGGGCCCTCGCCTGTGGAACCTCAGATGGGACAGCATACCGAAGAACCGGCTGAGGTCTGCGTCAAGGAGAGTGAATCAAAATGTCGACGGCGGCTGGGTGGGGGGAGCGCTTCCGCGCTCGAGCTTGCGTAAGGGAACCGATACTGAGAAAAGGGCAGCGCATCCGTGGGGCAGCACCCGATGGTGTAGTGGAGGGCGAAGCAAACAGTAGGCGAAGGAGGCGATCGAGACGCGATCATGGCATGACTCAAGGGGTCGCAGTCGCAAGAGACAACGTTAACATAGTGGTCGATCGATAGGGTGTCTTGTTTGGGCTTTGGGCGTGAGAAGAGCCCGGGTATCGATAGCGGGCAGCAAGGGAGCGTAAGCTTGTTTCTAAATGCGCAGCGCAACGCAACGCAGCGATAGCCGAAGTATGTTTTTGGGTGAGGCTGGTGCTGATGCAGAGAGGCTCGGAGAATTCGGCGGTATAGTTGATGTAGATTGCCGCGATGGAAATGATGGGATGAGATGTTGGGAGGAGGCTGAGGAGACAAAGTGACAACCTGACTAACTTAATGGACCTGACCCCGATGCGTGGTTGGTGACGGATTTACAGTTTCAAGGGACCCGATCCAAAAGCCTGGCAATGGCAAGACAAGGCAAGGATGAGTTGCACGTGCATAAGCCACTCGAATACGACTCTGACGCGGCTTCTCAAGTCCAATCAGCAGAACAACAATGATGTTCTTTCAAGAGAATATTTAAATCAACTGTATCATCAGTTGTTACAATCAACAAACTCAATGAGAGAACCAAGCAATTAGCTTTGACAAGTAGGGCTTTTAGTTTAGTCCTACAGCGTTGTCGTCGGTAGTGGGGCAGGCTTCTGTTACAGCAAAGTAAACCAGGCTTTGCGCCAAGTCTATAAAAAGAAATCCCTATCCCTTCCAATTAACAGCAGTATTAAGAGCAAAAAATTTGCGCAAACAATGCGTTTTCTTTGATCATGAATATTTGTCATTTTCGGGGCGAATTCATCTTAAAACAGAGTCTCCCTTGCTGTGGACAAAGGGCAGCTTTAATTACATCTACTCACACAAGCTCGCCCTTCAACTCCTTACGTATAAGTGGTAATCGAGATAGTCTCTGACTGGGCCTAGAGTCTGTACAATGGGTCTCGGCTTGGCAAAGGGGTTGAGCTTTGTTCCTGTTCTTATAGAAGTCTCAGACAGGTTATTGTTATAAGACATGATTTCTATTCGCTAAGTATCTTGGCTCTGCCACTTATACCGTGGCAATCTCCGAGCATGATTCAGCCCATCTAGTGCATCGGAGGAAATCATATGCAGTATCAACGACACCCATGACATGGCCTCTGATGGATGGGCTGCTATACGGTATCTCAATGCTTCGCTCTGAGTCTAACTTGCCAAGACGATGGAAGCACGTGGGTGGCAGCCAACACGCCGATAAGGTTAATCCCCCAGAGTCTAATGACATAAACTTTGCAACCGCTATGCCAACTATCATGACATTCCCAATAGGTGAATGGATATGCGATGGTGTTGGCCATGGCGATTAAGCTTATCTGAGACGACTCATGTTAAATTGACTCTCGCAACAGGTAACTGGAGCTGACCTCTCGACCAGACATGCTCCATCAAATATGTACACAAATGGATCGTCGATAACAAGGCGAGGCTATTCAGCTGTGAATAAGCAGCCATGTCGAGCAATTCCCCTCCGTTTCTGTGCGTCATCGAGTAACATTCCCATTTCAGGCTTGTGTAACACTGCTGAGAATTACGTAAGTGAATGATAATGTCGATCAAAGCTTAATCGCATCTGTGGAATCGGGGCATGACACGATACATTCACATCAGAAAGCGATGAATCTTTTTACTCGAGCTCACTGGTACTCGTGATTCAGTCAGCTGTCATCTGTTGAGTCCAAGAATAGAAAAAGCAAACAAACCGGCAGCCACGGTTTCAGAAGTCTTCAACTTTCAACGCTAACCTGAGCCACGAGGCTGTGAGGTTTGGTGAACTAACGCGGCGTTGCCGAGCTGAGAGCCTCAAACAATCAGGTCAGTGTGCAATACCTACGTACGATGGCTGAAGGTGTCGGAATCACGGCATTCAGTTCTCACTGACGGACGGAAATAAAAGATCTAATAGTCGAATGTGAGGAATACTGTTGGAGAGTGCCGTTTATTCTAGACCATTTTCGATATGTGGTGGTTCTTGGCGATGGCTTGCTCGATGAAGATATCTTCGTTTTATGTCTGGGAAAAGCTTGGGGTACATCATCATATGATAAAAACTTCTTTTGTCTGTTCGAATAGAGTAACACAGAGACTGGATCCATCATTAGTCTCCCAAGACTTGTAGGCAGTAGAATTCCTGGGCAGACCTCATCATGAGTCGATTACTGGTGAAATGCAGGCGGTAGAGGCTGGGCGCTCATTAAATTATATCTGGCGTAATCGAGCGCTCCGAAGGTGGGGAAATAAGAATGACGTAGGATTTCGTTACTTTGGCAGTAAATAATGAAGAAAAAGAGATTGATGCTGGATGAAAGAGGATGTCAAGACAATAGTGATTGTGTCTACTTGTGTGATACAATACCCGTTGGTGATCAACCGGGTGCATCGTTACCTTGGAGGCATCAAGTTTGTCTCGTGCGTTATTGCCGGTTGCGGGTCACGAAAAACAAACATTGGACCAAACCTGCAGCACATCACTCAGTGATCAACGGCTGAGTTGCACTCATCCACTCACTTCCCCACAAACCATCAACAATACCTAGACCTCAAGTCGAGTTCTGGAAGTTGAGATTCTTGGCCTGTGCTCACCCGTGGCTTCGGTTCTAGCTTGACTTGACTTGACTTGGGTCTGGGGGGAGGCTCAGACTCCACTGCTGACGACGCATTTCTTGGGACTAATTTAACTTAACAAAGTGAAGGCCAAAGGAAATAACGGGTTCTCAGTGGGAGAACAACGTTGCTGCCACGGATGACGAGGCCGGAAGACGGCACCGGGATGTGGGTACATACACGCCGGCCGGATCCCGCTGTAACCGTGACGTGACGTTTCTTGTTGGCTTCAATCGTCTCGAGAGAGAGATTCAGGAGAGGATGAGAGGCAATTCGATGAGATTCGCTGGTCTATTTCTCTTGGCCACATGGAAATCCACTCTCCATACAAGGATGCCTCTAATCTCTCGTCTCTGCCTTGTCCTCCCTTTCCTGAATCGCTTTAGGCTCACCACATCCCGCGATACCAAGTCTGTGAAAGGTCTTGGCCGCGCAACAAGTTGTGATGAGAGATGGCTTGGCAATGACTGTTGCATCTATTTCATCGGAGGTTACTGCACTTACCTCAGTTTTAGTTTTAGTAGAAACGTAACCACTAGACTTGTTATCGTATCCCTGATAAATCAATCGCTTGTTCCCCCATAAATTCTATTTCATCTTATTTACAGCCTTGTTTTCGCAATAGCCTCTGATCTCTGCTCTAGGAGTTGCTCCTGTCAACCTCAAACTCTCTCGTCTTAGACTTTCAAACTTCGCATAACACCCTGTCATAGCCTTTACTCTCTACAACATCTCCCTTGAAGCCGTTTCTAGCTTCTCATCCGTCCTGCTTTCGAAACGCCTCGCTCAAAGTTAATCACTGTTTCCCACCGGCTACATTCCTCTCAAAACGTGCACTCGATCACTTCAAGAGGCCACTTCCACGAATTGGGCGTCCACCACCGGATCATCGGCATAGGATTTGCATTTTCTAGTTCTAGACTTATCCTATTTCTGTCTATAATTTCTCAGCCACATCAACACCAAACAACATATACGTTTTGCCCATGGCCCACAGCAGTACTTGAAATCGCCGTGCCTTTTTTCTCTCAGTCACTTCTCTTATCCGACTCTAGCGCATCATGTTTCAAGCACGATGGAAATCACCCGCAGAGCTCGATCATCAACTCCCAAGCCGCCGTGACAGTCAAGATTCTGTCATGGGTAGACTTGGTGGGAAAAATGTCTTCATCTTTTGCTCTACTCGCGTTTGGCGCGGCGCGCCTAAGCTTATCCTTCAAATCGCTGCCATCTTCTTCACCAGCTTTCTTATCTTCGGCGTATTACCGAATCGACTATCAGGTGGACAGCTCGGAAACAGCTACACTGGATTACTTTCTTGGGGTAGACATGAGCCAGAACCCGAATCAAATTTGAGGATCGTGGTGTTTGGATCCCCTGATGTCGTGGGTAATGTCAAAGATCCCCGACGCAAAACATGGACAGAAGAGTTATGTGACGAGGTTAGTTACCAAAGTTCGATAATGTGATATCGGTCTTACATACTAACAGATACTTAGCTCAACTGCAGTTCTTATCTCTCCTTTGTGCCAGATGGTCAACCGAACAGGGGCCTCATCAGCAACGAACTCCATCAAAAAGGCGTCAAAGATCTTCTCAACATCACAAAACATACAGACGTGAAGAAGAAGCCAGCCTTTGACTACAACTACATTTCTAAACAGTACCCAACTCCAGACAAAGTCCCTGACCTAGCCAGCCAAGTGAAGACCTTCCTCGCGATGCCACCACCTGAAATTCCCCCGCGCGAAACGCTCTGGATCTTCAGCTTCGGCACTTGGGAAGTCTGGAACATGGCCGCAATGCCAAGGACGAAGTCAGAAGATATTATTACAGATATGGCGAGAGTTATCCTTGACCAGGCTGAAATACTCTACGAACGATCATTAGACCCAACTTCCATTGCGTACTCGGACTTTTGGACAAATGCGACCGAAACCCAGATTAGAGAGCTGACGGCACCCGGCGCTCTGGATAGTGTCGACAAACGCAAGTTCGAGAGCTTTCGCATTATCGCGCCCATGATATTCGATATATCCTTGACACCGGCGTGGCAAACTCGACAGGCGCCACCAGCACCCAACAGCGTAGTAGAGCACACACGAAATGCCGCGGAACTGACCAAATACTGGAATCAAGAGGTAGATTTTGCAGTTGCTGAGTGGATTGAGAGATCGACCAAGAAACCCCAGAAGCCGGCTTCTGAGGACAAGGCATCAAGCAAGAGCAAGAGAGCCGAGAGTGTTGAGCCAGTTGAGCACAGCGAAGACACAAAAGACTCGGCGAAGAAGACATACGAGGACGAGCGTGTTATCCAAGCTCCATACCCCATGCGTAACGGGCTGGCGGTGGACATTGGAAAGGTGCTTCTCGATGCTATGACAGAGGGTGAGATGCAGCGTGCGGCGGTGGTAGATCTGCGAGGACGCGGTACAATGTCACCAAACGCGACGATGCGATTCGCCGATGTCTGGACTTCATGTGTCAAGGCTGATATGTCTGATCTCATCATCGATCAGGACAAGGTCACGGCTGACTGTGCAGTTGAGAACGACCATTTATTCTACGACTCATTGACGATAAGCGAAAGGGCCACGAAGGGTGTGGTTAAAGCGGTTGTGCAAGAGATCAAAGATGAGCTGTTCAATGCACAGAAGAAGAAGGGTTGGTTATACGGGGGATGGTAGTTCAAGCAAGCGTGTATGATGAGTTGTTTTCCAGTTTGCATTTGGCATTGCATTGCATTGGTATTGGTTGATACCCGGTGGTTAGAGACATGGAAATGCATATATGATTAAAGACAGGATGAATGGATGGCGTTTAGGAGTAGATAGAATCACTATAGTGATGAGAGGGAGAACGAGCATCTTCATATGTATACGCTATGTCAATACGAAATTGACAACCCTGTGAGCCCCATCAGTAACTACAAAGTCAATTCTTGACGTACGGGCCGAACCTCGAGGGACTAACAGGGGGCTCTCCCGAGGCCGAGATCGCCGCCTCGATGCTGGATCTACTACCAGGAAGCGGGACACCATGAAACGTAAAGATCGGTTGGTAAGAGATTAAGTTAAAGTTGGTTGATCACCAAGAAGGCTGGTTCTTAACCTGCAGGATTTAATGTCCGTTCAGTTTCTGGTGTGGCCATACATTAGAAGGCCATCTCGTGATCCAACAGTCAACAGTCGAGTTGAGGATGTGACGTAATCCGGCAGTTGATCTAGCCCCTGTATCCTCGATCGATCACTACAAGGGTCCTTTCTCGCCTGGCAAATCCAACATCCGAGAGGTCAACTGCAAATATGATGCCAACATGAACACACTCTAATGCCCTCCGACTCCTGTTTTTGACAGAATTATAGCACTGACCGCTGCAAGCCACAGTCAAACGGTCCAATCTTGGCTTTGGACGGGCCATTCTTCTGGGCATAGCGCCCACGCGGGTAAACCTCCAACCCCACAAGCCTAAAAGATCGGCGTCACTAGTATCACGCAGCGACGTCACAAGTCCAAGACCCTAAACAAAGCACGTCGCAGCCTCTATAAACAATTTCCTGCGCTATTGATTTGATCTTCACATGAGGTCACGTATATTAAAGCCAAGACCTGAGCTGCTGGCAGGCCTTTAACACACGCGCTTTCCTCCTGTGACTGAGACCTTGAACCTTCTCCTGTAATCCATGAGACTTCCTCGTCGAGAATAAGCATAAAACATTGTCTCGCTGCCTATTTTTTGCACCTTCACGCCCTGAAACCTGACCTAGACATCCACGAGACCTTGCGGCTCCTGATACAGCCTCGCTGCCCCTAGGACTCATACAGCACGGGACCTCATTTGCCTCCCCAAGGCAACTCATCTTACAGTATATATCTCTAGCTAGTTGTCGCATTTCAAGATGGCGGACAAACTAGACTTTGATCCTAGCGCTTTCGCAGCCGATATGCAACTGCGCACTCGAAAGACCCGAAACTTTGACAAGGTCGAGCACGATCTGCCCGATCCCAAATCCGCTGCTTTTCAAAAGACACAAGCTGCTGCTCTCTCAGCACCTGTCAATGTCTCAGCGTGGCTCTCGCGCTTTGCACAATGGAACCCCTTCGGAAAAGCCGTCGATGCTGGCGATATAGTGTGGTTGATGGATAACACGGCGTACCGAAACCCTGAGACCGACCAGTGGGAAGCCGAATTTGTCGCTGCTGTATTTGAGAACGAGCCTAAGTGTCGCGTGGCGGATATAGTATCTGGGATTGCCTCAACGTTGGGTCTGGCGGACGATGCGGCTGAGCGCGATGTCATCGAGAAGAGAATCATTCCGTTCCTCTGGGATATTCAAGCAGCGAGAGTCTTCTGGATCGAGCATAAGAAGAAGGAGATCAAGTTGGGACCGACGAGTATTAATGGTATTACGACGAGCGTTGAGCCTCTTCATCACGCCCATAAGGGGTCGGTAGTTGATGCCACGGCGTTGCTACCTCAAGGCACTCAAGGCCTTCACGATATGCAGACTTACTATGCTGGACCTGAGGGTTGGGCCATCATATCAGGTATGTTCCTTTGATTATTGGCTCTCAGCCGTTTAGACTAACATGGTTCAGATGTCGACGATACCATCAAAGTCACCTTGACCAGCGATCCACTAGGCATCCTCAAGACCACCTTTGTCGACGAGCCAACACCGGTCCCTGGCATGCCCGAGCTTTACTCCGAACTTCAGACTCTTCTCCCGCGCGATACCCCTTGGTTCTACCTCTCAGCATCTCCATACAACCTGTACCCTCTTCTTCGAGAATTCCGAGACCGCTACTTCCCACAAGGCACATTGATCCTCCGAGATTCGAGCTGGCGCACTGTAGCGGGCTTGCTGTCGGCGCTGACAATGGGAACTGAGGAGTACAAGGCAGATCGCATGAAGAAGATTCACTCGTGGTTACCAAAGAGAAAGCTCATCCTCATCGGTGACTCGACACAATCCGATCCCGAGGCATATGGCGAGATGTAAGTAGCTCAGACTGATACAGTACCTCTTTACTGACTCGCTTGTAGCTATCGAACATTCCCAGGCTGGGTCAAGATGATACTCATTCGCAAGGCCACAGACGTCGCTGCTATTGGTATTGAAGAGAAAAACCAGCTAGAGAGATTTGAAAAGGCATTCAAGAATGTACCGGTTGAAGCCTGGCATGTTTTTGAGGACCCGAGTGAGTGTAGAAACATTGTTCGGGATGTTGTTCGCAAGAGGACGTAAGAGGTTACTGTATTATTGCATACGATGGATGTTTGTAAGAGGAACTGAGAGTGTTGTATGATTGTATACGATGCGTATTGAATTATTATAGATGGATCAAGCTGTTTTATTGTTTGGGGGTTGATATGGGCCACGACAGATGATTGGTGTATAAGTTTGGATCATGAGCTAGATTCCTATGAGGTCCTTCTTGAGATTCTTCATGCTTGCAAGAGAAGCCTAGTTAGATAATTGAGATAACAATTTTGCCTCATCCTCGACATCAGATGCTTCGGAGGGGGGAATAGAAATCGGTTCGTTTTCGCCACTCTCTCCAAGATCCCAGACTATTCCTTCTTTTTCCGTGACAACCTCGATGCTCGTGTTTGGCAACATATTCCGGATCTTCTTGATGGCCTTGGCAACAGAGGGGTCCTCGGGGATACGCTTGACGAAGATCTGAAGTTTCTCAGAAGGCATGTCTTCCCACATAAGCCAGAGGAAAAGACCAGAGGTAAAACTGTCGATTCTTACGTAGACTGGCAGGCACTGAGGATGCTTGTAGACAGATAAGACCATTCGTGGTCATATTCCGCGTGGAAATGAGGAACAGGCTCACGACCACGGGGACAAACACAGTGCAAGCCACTGGAACATGGCATCATTTGGAGCTCCTTTCCGATGATAACTTTCTCTGCATCGATGGAACCAGATATGAACGACCTTGCCCCCGAAAAGCTCTTTGTATATCATGTTACGCATCTCTGCTGGCAGTCGGAAGAAGGTAGATTGGCCCTAGGACGCAGTGGAAGACTTGAATTTGATATACGGGGCTACAACTGGGATCCAAATTCTGGGCCAAGTAATAGAAGGGGACATGGTTGGAAGTAGGATAGATAGAAGAAGAGTGTGAAGACAGAAAGACACAATGGCGATGTTGCGAAGACTCAGATGGAATAATGGAGTTTGGTAAGAGGGTAGCCCAAGCTGTAAGGACCTGTTAGACTACAAAAACACACGTTAGTAACTTTACATCTTGGGAACCCTCGAAATGAGTAGTTCTGAAGCCATCATGCAGATCATTGTTGAGCCAACGTGCAGAAGTCGATGTTACATGTATATTGAGCCAACCACTAATTGATCGGCAAATGAGTTGGCCTGTTATTCTGGCCGTATCCTATAGTCATTAATATCTGTTGACGTCGCTGCCCGCTTCTCAATTTCTAGCGTTTTCTTCACATCCCCGGAAGCCTCCGCTAATATTGTATCATATCCTCCGTGCCCGATACTATCCCAACTCTCTCCTGCGTCAACTCTCACTCGATACAGCATAATGACTATCAGGTTCACCGACGGTTTTCTGCAGAACCAGTCTCCATTTTTCGCAAATGTTCCACCAGAAATTCATGACATGATCTTGATCAACTTGTTTGGCAAACGCAGGCTTCATATCGAACGCGCTCCGCAGCCGAGCGGCAACGATCGGGAGCAGAAGGCAAGGACCCGGCCGACTGACCGCCAATTGGTGCATTTCCTTTGTTTCGAAGGGTCATATCAACATTTCCATGACGATGAAGAAGATGCATATTGGAGATATTATTTGTCATCAGCCTTCATTCTTACTTGCAAGCCAGCGTAAGTCATTTTTGTGCTCCCTGCAACTGTTTCTAATGGCTATACTGTCGCTAGCTTTGAACAGGGTATCAAGATTCTTTACCAGACAAACACTTTCGAGTTTGAAGCTTCGGGTGAATTTATGGAGTTCCAAAGATACCGGATTGCTCCTGACCTGAAACATTTACTCACACACATTGATACCCCAGTATCGATCGAATTCAGCGATCTGGTCTGCTATGGAAGCGAACTTGAGAAGACGGGAAGGCCACAGCCCATCAGGTTCACAATGCTGTGCCATACTCTGTCTAAGATGAAGCAAGAGCTCAACCTGCGCTTTCATGTGCATATGGGCAACGGCGAGCCATGGCCCAAGCACACTGCTGAGAGTAAGAGACTGGCAAGCCAGGCTATCAAAGTCGGTCTAGAGACGCTTGTCGGCAAGGGGCGGATCACTTGTGTAATTGATGGCTGTGGTATGGATGGCTTCTCTGAACTCGTGAAGGGAATATGGTCGAAAAAGCTAGAGGGGGGGTTGAAGCTTAACATGTGTCCTCACAAGCCTCCGAGCCGCCATGATTCGTCTTCTGATGAGGAACAAGGTGACGACTCTTCAACTGATAGCGAGAGCAATGAGCAGGTTGAGGAAGAATGACTGTGACGGCGTTTGTCTCTGAGAGATACATCAACCAATTTATCGTAGAAATACAAACGAGATATACACAGAATATCGATTGGCTGGCTCGTCATGCCTTATTTGTAGCGTTAGGTAGCCTGGAGTGATTCATTGCTCTAAACGCACAATTGGCTACCTTAGGTTTCGCTCTTCGTCATCATCCAATGTTTGTTTCGGATATTTGTCTTGCTCTTCAACGACGCTCGCCTCACTGGTGTACCCAAAGCTCTAAGGCCGCACGTATGGATGCATCCCGTAACTAGGCGGTTCTCTGGGTTATAGGATCCTGGGGGTAAATTGTACTTTTTCTTGTTTACTTGTTCTTGTGAGAGTAGAACCTTAACTTATATCATCTCTAACTAGTGCATCTCTCATATCATACTTTTCATCATTTCCCAATGTACAACGTTGACCAGAGTCGAATGTGCATAGCACATTCATGTGTCTGTGCAAGTCATGATTGGCTGTATTCAATGCACGGGAATATCATCCAATCGGTTCTGATTTCTCGTACACATAAACGCCTAAACCGACGACCTTTCGGTCTTAATACCAGTGGCTGTCAACTGATATATATTCTACCCCTCACGTCATCTATTTCGCACACTACAAGATCATCATGAACGATAACAACCAAGATACCCCTTCTGCTATCACAGGCGGATGTCTCTGTGGTGCTATTCGGTACACCGTCAACTTTAACGAAGAGTACCCATGGCCACCAATTGTGAGTTATACATGAATGGTCTTTAATCACTTTAGCTAACTCACTTGTGAACAGTCATCAGCATGCCAATGTAAGTCTATTCCATCGATAGACACCAAGACAGCTAACAAACATGAAACTAGGTACAATGTGTCGCAAGTGGACATCCTCTCTGATTGCCCAATTCCTCGTCATATCCCCCAAGCACATCAGTCCAGCACTGGGCACTTTCGCATCCTTCAAAGAGTACATGTCCTCACCTGGTCGATTCCGTGGGTTCTGTGGTGACTGCGGCACGTCGCTCGCATGGCGCTCAGCTGATTACACCCCAATATTTGATCTGTACTTGGGGACGCTGGATGAGAAATACCTGGTTGGAGATGGTGTCGTGGCCAAGACTCTCGCAACTCCAAACGGAACGCAGCACTGGATGCAGAACTCCATTCATGGTGTGACTGATGTGCTGAAGGGGGGGAAGAAGTACAGTGAAGAAGGACCTGACGGGCTACGGGACGAAAATAATATATGAACTCGTCCAGTTCAGTGAAAGGCAAAGGTCTCGATCGCTCTGCCTCACGAAGCTCAAACTAAATGTGAGGACCCGAAGTCTCCAGCGTCTTCTGCATGACTTCCTTAAAGATGTGAGGCACGACGACGACAGCAGCCCCCAGCTTTCGAAGTGCGAGAAATCGCCCCAGCGCCTCGGCAGTCTTCTCTTTGCAAGCCTTGCTGAAGGGCCTACAGGCCCATTCTGAGACAATATCAAGCTTGACCTTGACATCATCAGGCCGAAGGTAGCGGTCCAGAACCCATGTCAGTACATCAAGGTCTAGAATGGGCTTGTCGTATGTGATTTCAACAACACACCTGAGCTCGTAAGATATTATTTGGTCGACCGCTGTACTGTTGGTCTCGGTGAAGAATTGGATGAGGTCTGTTGGGAAGGTGAAGTAGAATGTGTTGAGTTGATAAAAGAGGTGTATTCCCTCGTTGAGGCTGTCCAAGTCAGTCGATCTGTACCATGAATATTTATAAGAATACGCTTACGCCGCTTTACAGGTTAGGAGTATGTTGGTGTGTATTTTTCCGCCATGTAGATATGACAGTCGATTTTTGCAGAAGCGGATTCGTCCTTTGCGCGCCATATGAATCCTGTGCGATCCAAGGAGCTCGCGGTAGATAAGTTGCCTAATATCATGATTGAGCTTGTTGAAGAAGAGGGACTTCTGGGGGCCCTCTCTATATCGCTGCAACCGAAATGATTGCATGATCAAGGTGGACCTTAGTCTAAACCGATGAAAAGACCTATGCAAGCCAATCTTAAGCGATGCAAAGCTAAGTTGAGCTTCCATAAGCTGAGAGATATTTAGGTCAGTTTATTCTTAGGCCATAAGCAGTTGTCCCAAGCTTCTTCGCCTCATCAGAATATATACCTTTTCAGATGTCTGACTTCGCAGTTGACAGTTGAGGTTGGCTCAAAGGGGCTTTCCAGCGTTGATGGTGTTGAGGGGATCCAGAAAGAGAAGGAGAAAAGAAAATGAGAGGAAGTGGAATGAATAATAGTTCATAACCAAGGTATCAAGAGAGTAAAAGTGGTGAAGGAACACAGATTGCACTGCCAAACAGTGTGCTTCAAAGGACAAAGGAGACATCTCTGTTGAATTCACGCCTTGCATGGTTTGATTCCTGAAATAGGGACTCTCTCACAATCATATCATTGCACACAAGAGCTGGAACTGTCACCCATTACGACCAGGGCATATCACAGTAATGATGATCACTGCCTTGTCAAAACTGACCATCAATAACTCCATTCAAGAAATCAAAGAAGAACGACGTAGCTATGGGGGTCCATGTGTAAAGTTTCTATATTCCAAGATGCTTATCTTTGATTGGGAGCTCCAACTACGTTCGAAGCGAAGACAAACATTCCATGCTACTTTAGAAGATAATTCATAATGCTTTAGCTCATCTGCCATGCTTGATACATTTCCTTAGAAGTCCCCTTGTGTGGGAAAGATATAGAGGCCATGGTTCTCGTCGTCGGACTCCGGAGCTTCTTCTTCTGGGCGATTGTCATCATTAACAAACCCATCGTCAGGTTCAAACTGGCAATCGACATTTTCCCAAATCGCAACATCGCCTTGTTTATCGCCTTCCACGATCGCTTTCATAGCTTCCGGCAGATGCAACACAAGCAGCTCAACCTTGCCTTTGCTCAGGCCACCCCGCAGGAACATTCTAAGACATCTCAACATCAATTCTTTGTCCCTTTCCAAGCCTCCATGATGAGTTCCAAGACCAGTGAGGAGCATTCGCACTTCCAGGCGTTGCAGTAGCAAGGATTTAGGCAATGCGGTAGACAAGTGGCAGAGACCCTCGTGAGCATCGTAGACAGCCGGGCATTCGAGATGCAAGCTCATTGATCGAATATACTTTTGCTTGGCGTTGAACCAAGAGCTGAACATTGTGTAGTCCTGCGGATTGTCTAGGATGAGTTCGTTCGTACGATAGAGCACAGGAAGACCGCTCTGATAGCTACAGTCTGTCAGCCTGGACTCAATCATAATATCGGTTTGGTATGCTCACGCCCATTTGCAGGTAAATATAATATTCGCCGACAGGTAACACCATTTGTGGTCTTTTTCTGAGTGTGGATGGATAGGTACTTTTAACCCTTTTCTGCAGACGCAGTGACACCACCCCGGGACCCTTGACGATTTAGGATGGCCCTCACGCTTGAGCTGCTCATTGCTTTGGAGAAACTTGATGTGCACCTTTGACCCTCCAAATAGATAGATGAAGATTTGCCGTCTGAGCTCCGGGGATAGCTTCCTAAAGAACAAGGAGCCCCTCTGGGCGTTGCCCTTCTCAAACTCTAGCCCCATGTTGGGGAGGTTTGGGAGACGTTTGTGGCGTTGATACGATGATACGAAGGAGAAAGGATGTAGGAGAAAGATGAGAGGAGTTATCAAGAGAGTATTGGGAAGACATTATAAACATTTACGGCCCATTCATAAAGTAGGTAGATGCATGGCAGTGTTTGCCAGTGCTTGAACATTCCTAGTTAACTTATCACTTATGCATATAGGAGGCCTTGCTTCATTCATTCAAATTCACTAGAAATCAGCTCGAGCCTTGTCAGTATCTACGTTCAATTACTTTAACCTTGCTACATATCACGCTCGCTTACACTACTATTACTTGCTAGTGAATTTACTCTCTTTATTCACTGAGATTCTCTACAGTTCTTGGTTAGTCAATTCATGCCATTACTTCGAGCCAGTCTCGCTGTAAGTCGTTTAAGGGGTGACTTTCAAGCTGCGTCTGGGTTTTTGAAATCACTGCCCCAACTCTAAACATAACAACCACATCAAATGACTCATGCTGTAGCATTAACCCTAATATCTCTTATAAAAGTCACTGTTTCATCATCTCTGCGGATCTCTGCCACATAGCTTGCAAATTATTAATTGGAACTTGAAGCTGTCATCTCCTTTTCAGAACCATGTAAATCTATAGACTACCAACACTCACCCGTAAGTAATACCCGACCTCCTTCACGGATCGATGCTGACAGTGGAACAGGCTCCACGGCGTCTTCTTCCAGCCATGGAACCCGGATTCTGCGCACAGTGGCAGTCCCACCAGAAGAGATCACGCCTGTTCACAAAGCTCGACTGGGAGCTTCGATGGCGTATATATCGGGAGTTATTTGGTCGCTCCCGAGTTCACGTTGCTCTCTCTGAGTCCAAAGACTCGAACAAATATCTCTATCATCCTAAACCAACGGGTTACTGACGCGACCGTAGATGCGATGAGAGTTCATCTCCTAGGGTGCCCGATGCGTCTCTCTTCCTGCCCAAGTCTGGGCAGTGCCTAGAGGGAATGAATCTTGTTTTGACATTTCAACAAGTGTGAGTTCCCCTCTGCTATAGTATTACCTTCCGGGAATGTATTGACACCGTTTCCCTCCAGGTATAACGAAGCTCTCCCAATCCTCCTCTCGAGTACCCTGGTTTTCCACGATCCAAAGCAATTTCGTCTTTACGTGCATCATCTTCCATTCAGAGAAAACGTTAAAGAGACTGGATCATTTGAGATCTATTACTCCTTTCGGTTGAGCGAGCCAAGAGGCGTTTCTCAGCTCGACTGGCTCACTGGTATCTTTCCCGGACCTCACTATAGCGATCAATTTACACCCCGGCGCGAAACAACTCTCCATTTCTATGGTGTCCAGGGGAAAGGTACCAACACTGAGTATCGTTGCACACCTGAGGCTAAAGAGAGCTTCTTGAACTCGCTCCGGCGGTTTATGTTCCGGTCCACCACGGGAGGCCATATCTACTTGCCAGGAAAATTAAAGAAGCCAGTGCGCGAGATGGCCGTGATGTGCTTTCAGGAGAAACGCTTCACTTTCCACTCAGAAGATATCAGACATGGCCAAAATCCACGACTGACTGGCCCCAACAGCTGGAGGGCTTAGATATCCATGCGTGGATGGATATTTATATGGCCCTCAGTGTAAGTCGAGATGGGTTCAGTGGCAACGGCCTATTTGTAGTTGAATACAGGGGTTGCTGTGGGCTGCCAGTCAGATATTGGGCTAGGCGGTTTTTCCCCAGACGGGGACTTGACGATATGATTGGTAAACTCGTTATCTTATCTATCTAGAGGGGTAGCAGCCCACAGAGATTTCTGTGAATTTGTCCAATTCTGAAGAAGAGATGAAAAGCTTCAGGCAGAGAGCAACAACAACAATGAGAGTGTCTGTCGCCAATTGATTGCCAAACATTCTTTTATTCTTTTCATTGTTTATAGCACAAATTGAAATACTAGTCTGCCTGTCATTCTTTCTCTTATGTCAAAGAGGACCAACAATGGATTCATGGCGCATAGACAGTACCATCACATACAAAACCAAAAGATGAAAAGTCGAGATTCGAGCTCAGAATTTCCACCACGAGAGGGAACCTCCTCCTTCGATTTCACGTGCCAGCGGAACTACCCCAAGAGGACAAGGAGCGGGAACTTGATGTGAGGCACGAAATAAGCTAATCCAACAGATCCAATGGGAGCTCTCAAAGTGACACGATGCATGGAATAGAACAAGCACAGACCATTCCACGCCCGATGCCGGATCCCGGTGTAAGCGCTCTCGAAAAGAAAGTGAGGTTGAGCGAGGCGAAGGAGGATCTTGAAACAATGAGTGAAGATTGGCAATGAATGCAAGATCGGGCCTTTTGGCTTTGGAAGTATTACGCGAGGTCAATTCCACCTCAAGAGTCTATCCAGAATTAGTAGTCTTGTCTGCAGAGAGTAACATCGGGATTAGATGCCATTCTACAGAGTAGCTCTCATTAAAGACGACATATTTACAAATAACCACTTCAGAAGGAACAACTGTTTTCCATAAACAATACGAACAGATCTCGTTGGATCTGTCGGACTCTCCTACCAAATCCACCACGTTCTTTTAGCGATGCTTCCCCAGCCGCAGAAACGAAATGCGATTCAGGCAGTGGAGGTTGGGTACGTATCTTTTTTTACTCATAAACCACATGTAATCTGAATCTGTCATAGCCTGATCTCGACACGGGATTGGTCAAAACACCATCTTGATTCAGAGATATCAACTTTTTATTTTCCAACAGCATCAATCACAACAACTGCAAAGACCAAAGACCGCGGGGGGGCAAATGCCACGTCTTACGATTTGAAGATCATGTAATTAAATGTTTAGTCCACTTATCCTCATCCCGTTATGCTGCGAATGAACAATTCTGTCATACCCTTGAGTCGTAGGTAGTAATGAGATGAGTATGTAACCCCGAATGCCATTATCAATCAAGATGATTTCCAATACTCGCTGGATCCTTCGCTATTCGGCATTATCACTCCCCCCGTGTTACCTGCCCTCCCTCACTCTCCAATTTGTAACGCTGGTCTTTTCACGCTTGTATGTCGGCGTCCTAGGCCCTACATTAGCCTGTCTGGACCATGTGCCTCCGCTCCTCTCCGCTCCGCATAGAGCGGCAGCTAAACTCAGCGCAACAACGTTTCGCGTTCGGAGTCCGGACCAGGGGGGGAGCACTTCAATTACGTAGGTAGGGTCCAGCAGTGACATGGACGTGGCCTTAGCTTTTATTTCCCTTGAGGCCTTTGTTTGGTGAGATCGCGCCAATGGGCCAGCCTCGGATGGCACGGACACGGCACGGAGCTCTTCGCTTGTGCTGTACAGACCAGCATAGCCATATGCTGTAGTTGATGTATACAGCAGAGAGGAGAAGACCCTCCAGCCTCATCTTGACTTGAGAAACGATCATCACTCGCAGACGCGCCCATCTGTCCGCTTTCTAAGGTAGTCTCTAGTCTACCCACCTCCTCCACCAACCACACAATCAAGAGTCTCCCCCGGACGCCGTGCCCCAGACGAGCATTCTCTCCCAAAAAGGCAATGTGTGTTCCCCCGCGCAGACGAACCTCTGAGTTTCTGTTGCCAATCCCGGAGGAACGGCGAAGGGGGTGTATGAATGGTAAGCCTGGGGCGGAAAGGGGGAGAGCTTCTCCAACCAACTGCCCTGATGTTCAAGACGGCAAATGGTAGATGATCAATGTGTGTGCATCGGGATGTAAACTTGCAGTCAAGATGGTGGCCATGTTCGGAGTTTGGGGTAGTGATGAATAGCATCAAGTTGGGCATTGGCTACTCCAACTTTCGGTTCGTTTGAGGATGCCGGTGAATTTGCTTATGGTGCCTGGAGTTATCGGTTCGGGGATTTGTCTTGGCTTTGGCTTCAATTCACCTTTGACCTTCAGGTGAATAAGCTGTAGCCTTGAAGACGGCTGCTTAACCCCGTTGATTCAAGGTGATAGACCACGCCATTCCGCCCAACTCCGGTCGTTAACCCCAGACATCCATTGCCTGGAGTGTTGTAATGCAGGGCGGTACATCCGCCGACGGCATCATGGACCGACCTGTCTCGACTCATGCAAGATGGGTTTGTGGAGGGATGATCATGATCCTCTCTCAGCCTACGATCAACTTCCTTGAGGCCGTCCATCGGAGACTGTCACAAGTAAATCTGGACTCCCTCTCTCGCTGCTTCTCATGGCAAATGCAAGTGAATGCGCATGCGAGGTAGCGGAGTCTTTGGCCCTGCTGTAGCTGTAGCATCCATGCCCCATGTCGATATCCCACGTCTTTGGGCAACTGTATTGTTGGATGTCTCTGCTGTGCCACTGGGGAAGGGAAAGTCAACAAGCTCATCCCACTCTTATTTCGTTTGGGCAGAATTGCTTCTGATTTCTGGGTGTGGGTAACGTGTTGTTCTGTGGACATGCAGCTCAATGCCACCAATTGTGGCCTGTTTTTTTTCCCTCTCTCTTGGTCGTGTCGAGGTTTTTTTCCTGGTGGATGTGGATTCCCAACTTTTTAGCTCGCTTGGGCCCAGTTCGCGCCATTTCGACGGGACTGGCACTAGCAGAAGCCACTAGCAGCTGCCTAGGGACGTTCCCTGTAAGTGACCTGAGTCTGTGTGCGTGCGGTGCGTGGGCTACCTTACGCTTCGGCGCGGTACAACCTGGACTGGGCTTGGCTGGGAGTTACCTTGGCCTGAGCTAACTTCCATTCACTCCATCCCATCCCAAAAAATTCCTCAAATACATAATCGCGCCCTCTCCCACGCTCGTCTCTTACTATAACCCTTCCCCCTCCTTCTTCTTCTTCTTCTCAACCCAATTGCATTGCATCTTCGTCATCTCTCATCTTAGCAAGCACGCTCTTCACTCTTCGATCTCATCAACGTCTACCGAGCTATCCCGACCAACCCCCCAAACAACCGTCACAATGTTCTCTGCTACTCGAGCCCTCCGACAGGCTGCTGTCCACGCTGAGCGTACTCCTCTCATCAAATTCCTCGGTCCCCGAACCATTCCTTGTATGTCAACCCGCTGGTATTGAGCAATACCGTCAGCTTCCCCTCAGTACAAGCTAACATCGTCTTCTGCAGCCAACGTCGACCACACCCCCAAGCCTCACCCTGCCTCCGGAGTCGAGAAGCTCCCCGAGTCCTGGTCCGGCTACGGAAACGGCGATGCTGCTACCACCCACAAGTCTTTCAGCTCCTACCGCGACCACGTCCAGCAGCACGGTCCTCTCCAGAAGTCTGGCTTCGGCGGAACCCCCGCTGCCTCCCTTGGCTCCGTCAAGCCCCCTCAGGGCGTTGCCTTTGACGTCTCTGAACTTCCCACTCGCTTCCACCGCGCTCCCCTCAACGCCGCTGAGATCGAGGCTATCGAGTCCGGCGGCGCTGCTCTCTTCGGTTAAATATGTCTCCCGCCACAGGCGAGGAGTTATAGGTGGAGCGGTGGGATGAAAAAAAAAAGACGGGATGAACGAATGAATACCTACGATGACGCGCAGATTATGACGAGAGCCAGGATCTACTGTCTGGAGCATATATCCTGCACGACATAGTATACGGGGACGCCGAGTGACCATGCACATAGTGATCAACTTCACTGTGCATTTCAGGGAGGGGTACGCAAACCCATCCCATCGAGACATGCAGAACAGGACGATGCTTCCAACTGCAGTTCACTTCGAGAAACCACTTAGGGCACTACGGTACTATGCCGCCAGGAGCGTCATATGAAACGAGGGGCTAGTATATGCACCACGAAAGAGGGAGAAAACGGGAAAAAGCAAATAAGTCGGGTTTTTACATAGAGAATACCCCCCCGGCTGCGGAGAACGTTGCGACCTCCGTGCTTTTTGTTCTCGACTGGCGTCAACGCCATTTCTTTCTGTATAGTTGGAGACCTGCCTGCGAAGCTTTAACAGCAAGCAAGAGGCACCACGGCGTTGAACAAAGGAGTTGTTTTTGGTAGAAATTGTGAATACCAGAAAAAAAGTCTATACTATTACATCTACGTTTACCCGTGATATGTCTTTACCGTGATGTCTCGCCATGTTTTTAGAGTGTCATGACAAGTATGCAACATGACATGCCACTCGCCCTGGTCAACAGGCGTTGTACAATCCTTGGCACCTGTAGAGCCCGTCTTCTCACGAACTATTCTCTTGGTTTATTTCTAGGGGGTTTCCAGTCAGCTCATACCCGACCCCGGCTCTTCCACTTCTGCCTCACCTCTACCGGGACCTGAAAGATTTACAGTTTCGTAGTGTCCGCCGGCGTCTACTTTAGAAGTCAATTGAGGCTCCGTTTTCCTTCTCTTTCTGGGGAAATACATGCACGATTCAGTTCCCGGTTCCGGCTCCGGCACCGGGATTCTCATGAGTACTTAACGTCAAAAAAAAACCGAACTCCACATGGAGAATTGGAGAAGGATGGAATTGATGAATGACGATGCTTGACTCCATAATAATTTGGTGAAAAATTACAGGGCTTGACCGAGTCTTGCCGATGGAAATGGTGCGAGACTAGACGCCGGGTTATTCCGGCTTTTGGCTTACACTGACCATGATGAGAGAGTGAGTCTAGAGCCGCCTCGTAGGGCAGCAGTTAATTTTACGGGGTGTTAATTACTTGGTGGTTACTAATGAGGTTAAAGGCAATTTTACTTGAGAATCTGGGGTTTGTGCACCTCGACAGTCAAGGCGTAGTTAATCTAAATTCCCCCGCGTTTTGTGTGTCGCCTCGTCTTGCTATATTCAGACGGTCCAACATAATGTGATACCACGGGAAGCATTCAAGCAGCTAGATAGAAGTCTTGTTACCATCTGTTATAACAAGGAAGCGTGAGAGGCGCTGCAGTCACAGCCAGTACTGTAAATACGGGCTCCTATGGCCTCTCATGGACATGTCATGATGGGCACAGTTCATCGGTGGAAGGGAAGGCTTGTTTCATAAAGTCAAATATTGTCGGACAACAGGAGCATTACAAATCTATTGATGCCTGAACATGGCATGTTGATTCTGCATATAAAACGTCTCATGAGGCGAGAAGTATATCACAAGTCAACCATGACCTTGTCTTGTATCATCGTATGCATCATCACCTTTCCCGTCCACCGAGCCGTAATTACATCTGTTAGGCACCTATACTCCCCAAATGACCAGGTAAAGTGTCCTATAAGGTGAGACAAAGCATGTGCATTGATCGGAAGTTGACCGACTTCGACTTCAATTGAGGCTCGGTCTAGTGGAACATAGCATGTGAATAGACCAGCAACAAAGACTATGGCAGACAGTATGTCTCAATGCTCATCATGTGCATTGAGACATTCAGTATCGTGTCGGTTTATACTACAGTCAACAGAGCAACAACATTGATCACAATACGTGACTTGATCGCGTGATACTCCATCACAAGGGCAGCCAATGTAGATATTCAAAGCTAAGGATGTCTCTCCAGCTTCATAGCGGTCTTAAAAATGCTATGTGATTTCCTCAAATAGTGAACCATCATGTGAAGAACAGTTAGCTCGTATCCAGGCTACAGCCACTTGACAATTCAAGCGACGGCTGTCCCCAAACGTCAAGACTTCTAACCTTTTCAAACTCATAAGCAAAGCTTTTCTTTCGTCACATCATTTATCCCAGCCAGTTCTTCTCGCCGTGATCCAGGTCATTCGTCTACATCAAGCATGCCACTTGGCGACTGCTGCACAGATCTGAGGAAGCAACCTTGACACGGCTTGTCGGGCTAACCCATGTGAAAGCCTCGACGAGCCACTCATACCACACCTTGGTGTCATCTGTCTGTCGCCACATGCTAATCTCGAGCTCAGTATCAGCTGGGAAGTAGAGAGGTTTCTACAACTCTGTTAGTACGCATCGATACTTGCTGGAGAAGGAATTTACCTTCAGGGGGAAGTAGATGGGGAACCAAGAGATCATATCTTTGCTCTTCTCATCGATACGCTCAGGATGTGTGCTAATTTCAATCTTCTCTCCCTTGTTCTCAGGAATCTGAGATTCATATAGAGTCGACTCAAAGTAGCCCGCCAATCCATGGGTAACACCTCTTGTCCGGCAGACAAATGTGAGATGAGTATATCGCGAGTTGTGGTCGTTGGCTCCAGCAGCACCAGCCATGCTACCGCCGCCGCCTCCGACAACACCACCAGAGCGCTTTGCCTCCAGAGCCGCGAGCGAAGATTCAGGAATAGGGTGAGAGAATTCCCAGGCCTCCTGGAATCGGGGCTTGTTGGGCACCTTCTCGGCAACAAAGTCGAGAGCGAAAAGGCGAACAACCCAGGGTGTCTCGAAAGCGTTGGGGTCTCCAGATACTCGCGAAAGGATATCAGCGTGGATCTTTGGTGTCGAGATAGGGCTCAGATGAGCGGTGTAAGAGCTGGGAATGGAGATTCCATGGGGCGTGGACATGACATGCTGGATTCCGTCAAGACATTCAGGAGAGAGCTCGTTGTCGCCGAATGAACCAAGAAGCTCAGAGATGAGGATATCAACCTTGCCATATACAGGTCCATTCTCGTCCTCAGAGACGATAGGACCCTTCCATGCTCGCATATCGGTCTTGACAACCTTGACTTTGCCACCCCAGACGAGGTCATTCTGGCGCAAAAGGTAGACATAGGCGTTGGGGTTCTTCTCAACTGCCCACATATCGATAGGAACTCCAGCGTCCTCGGACGCCTTGAGTGCTCGAGTAACGAGAGGACCACGGCCAGAACCTGCAACAGCAACGACAACCTTGCCGTCCTTAGAGGTAGGCTTCTTGAGTTCCTTCCATTCCGTGAGAGCCTCAAACACGGCGATCTCGTACTGACTATACTTGACGGGATCACCCTCGAATACTTCATATGTCGCTGACTCGAGGTTGTCTGACAGAGGCTGGAGAGGTGACTGAAGCCAGTCTTGGAAACTGGTCAAGGTTGGGCTCTCAAGATAGCTAAACGGTGGCTGCTGGTCCTCGAGCCATTGCAGATAGGAAATATAGTCGTTATTCTTGGTCTTGGTTGACTGGTCCTGAGACTCAGCTTCGGCCAAACTGGGGAACTCGTTTTGAGCGGTTGGCAGAGACTGGTGGCCATCCTTAATATGTGAAACATCAGGGCCAACGTCGCAGAGTAGAATCCATGGGACATTCTTCAAGCGCATGTACGAGAAGATGAGGTTCTGGTGGTGCTTAGACAGCGATGGGAAACCAGCCTTGTTAGCCTGGAAAGTCAGAGGGCTAAATGTGAGGTAGTGCAAAGGCTCAGCAAACCAACGATCCTGAAGATCCTTCTCGGGCATAACACGGGGAATTTGCAAAGCTTTCCATCAAGTTAGCATTCGTCAAGGATCCTGAGAGAGTGATGTGAGCGTACCAACAAAGAGTCTAGTGTTGTAGTTACAGACACTTCGGACGTGGTGCCACGAATCCCAAGCGGCCAGAAGATCGATATCCTTTCCTTCGGTCTTAGTCAGAGTCTTGACATCAAGGGAAGAGATATTAGCTCCCTCTGTATCTAGGCCGGGCTCCCGATACATAGGCATGTGAATCAAGAAAGTGAGTCGGTTTCCAACGGTAAGGGCCTCCTCAACAGCTCGTGCATATTGGGCAAGACTTTGGTTGCCGCCATCAATGGAAGCATCCTGTCGAGGGGCAGGAATCATGATGCTTCTCACACCGCAAAAGTTGGCATAATTAATCTCAACGTTGAGGACCTGACGGGAGATGCTTGAGATGATGGGATTAGAAGATCCAAGGTCGAGCCAGGGGCTGATGACTGCAGTGTAGGTGTTGACAGCGGCGCTAGGGAACAGAGCGGTGTCCTTCGGAGTCAGAGGAGGCAAAATAGGCTCTGCTCGTGAGCCAGTTGCCCTGGTGGTAGGCTTCTCGCCATTTTCGGATAGAGCGGACAGATGCTCAGAAACAAGAGCGAAGACACGGTCTCGGAAGTGAGTGTTTGTGATGGGAGTCGTCGCAAAGGCCAGCTATCCAAGAGTCAATTGGTGGCCCCGAGCATCCTCACGATTATATGCCATGTATCATATATCGAATATAAAGGTCTTTGGCGTGGAAAGCTTGCGACTTACACCATGGTTCAGCAGATGGCCATACTGCATGTCGGTGAGGGGCTCATCGCGTTTTGAGTCGTGGTATCCAATGTGGAAATTGGGACGTTGAAGACCAAAGTTGTCAGACATTTCGAAGCCTGCGTCGTCAGAAGCCATAATTGTAGCTTAGAGTTTGTCAGGGGACGACGTTTGCGGTTGGAGTCTGCAGGGAGAAACAGCAAAATAAAGTTGAGATTTCTGGTGGTGGAGTAAATTCACCCCGCCAAACCAAGCCAGATCGTTCAGTTGTGCGAAGTGGGATGTATGAGACGAAGAGAAGAGTATAGAGGGGAAAAGAGTCATAGACAAAAATTGCTAAGAATCAAGACGTGTCCTATAAAGAGATTGCTCTTGTTTTTTGTATGCAAGAAGCATCCCCAGAACCTGCGAGTTGGAATTTCAAGCTTCAAGCTCGAGAGAAAGAGCTGTTGATCTTCGCAAAGACCCTGAAAATGCACAGTGTGCGCCCATTTCGAGTTGAAACAGTACAGCAAAACAGCTTCAGGTTCGGTAAAAACCTCCTCATAGCAAAAGTGTTGACAAACTCAATGCAATCTCATTCTCGCATACAACTTCATGATTTCTATGCCACACTTGATGTTACAAGCACGCACATATACGCTGCATCTCGTCATATAACCCAGTAACGCAATCACATCTCATGCACTGTGTGACAAGGATCCTTATCGATAAGCAACTGCCTAGAAGGTCCCGCCAAAATTTTCTAGCATTAGCAGAAAACAAAAACACCACGGCCTTCCGCTTCAGCCTCGCCACTTTCTCTCACCTCCTCTCCCTGTCATTCACCGAAAATAATGTCCGATATCAAGGGAGGAAAGCGTTCAAGCGCCGACGCCGACGAATCCACGCGAAAGAAGGCCAAGAAGGACGGTGAGGACGAGAAATACAACCCTTACCTCGCTCACATGTACGACAACGGTAATAGCAATGGTCATGGCGCAGAGCCTTCGCCAGAGTCTCCTCTCACTGGTATGAAGAGGCAGCATACTACCGCTGCCCAGGCCTCAAAAGCTGAGGACTCTGAGTCGAACCCTTTCACCGGCCGGCCTCATTCGCAAAAGTACTTCCAGATTCTCCAGGGCCGTCGCGATCTGCCTGTCCACAAGCAACGACAAGAGTTTTTGGACAAGTACCACTCAACACAGATTCTCGTCTTTGTCGGTGAGACAGGTTCTGGAAAGACTACTCAAATTCCTCAGTATGTCGTCTACGACGAGCTACCGCATCTTACCGGCAAGCTTATCGCCTGTACCCAGCCACGTCGAGTCGCCGCCATGTCGGTCGCGCAGCGTGTCGCCGACGAGATGGACGTCACCCTGGGCGAGGAAGTTGGTTACAGCATTCGTTTCGAGGACATGACAGGTCCTAAGACTATGCTCAAGTACATGACTGATGGTATGCTTCTGCGTGAGGCCATGCACGACCACGAGATGTCTCGCTACAGTTGTATTATTCTCGATGAGGCTCACGAACGTACTCTCGCGACCGATATTCTCATGGCTCTACTCAAGCAGATTTCTATGCGCCGCCCCGACCTCAAGATCATCATCATGTCTGCTACCCTCGATGCTCAAAAGTTCCAAAAGTATTTCAACGATGCGCCCCTGCTCGCCGTCCCCGGTCGAACACATCCTGTCGAGATCTTCTACACCCCCGAGCCTGAGCGCGATTACGTCGAGGCCGCCATAAGAACCGTTCTCCAGATTCACGCTTCAGAGCCTGAGGGTGATGTTTTGCTTTTCCTTACAGGTGAAGACGAGATTGAGGACGCTTGTCGCAAGATCAGTCTCGAGGCTGATGAGCTGATGCGCGAGGTCGACGCTGGTCCTCTCGCCGTTTACCCTCTGTACGGTACCCTGCCTCCCCACCAGCAACAGCGCATCTTCGACAAGGCCCCTGCGCCTATTCGCAAGGGCGGTCGTCCTGGTCGCAAGGTCATTGTTTCTACCAATATTGCCGAAACTAGTTTGACTATCGACGGTATCGTCTATGTCGTGGATCCCGGGTTTAGCAAGCAGAAGATCTACAACCCTCGTATCCGTGTTGAGTCTCTCCTTGTCTCACCCATCTCCAAGGCTTCAGCCCAGCAGCGTGCTGGTCGTGCTGGTCGTACCAAGCCCGGAAAGTGTTTCCGTCTGTACACCGAGAAGGCCTTCAAGAAGGAGCTTATTGAGCAAACATATCCCGAGATTCTGCGCTCCAACCTCGCCAACACCGTTCTGGAGCTCAAGAAGCTTGGTGTGGAGGATCTTGTCCACTTCGATCTTATGGACCCCCCTGCTCCCGAGACCATGATGCGCGCCCTTGAGGAGCTCAACTATCTTGCCTGTCTGGACGACGATGGTGAGCTGACCACTCTCGGCAGCATGGCCTCAGCATTCCCCCTTGATCCCGCTCTGGCGGTCATGCTTATCTCGTCTCCCGAGTTCTACTGCTCGAACGAGATTCTCTCTATTACCTCGCTTCTCTCAGTTCCTCAAATCTTCACTCGCCCTGCCAACAACCGAAAGCGCGCCGATGAGATGAAGGCTCAATTTGCGCATCCCGATGGTGACCACCTCACCCTGCTCAACGCCTATCACGCTTTCAAGGGCCAGGCAACATCCGACCCCAACAGTGCAAAGCAGTGGTGCCACGAGCACTTCCTCTCCTTCCGACATCTCTCGAGTGCGGATAACGTTCGCGCTCAGCTCAAGCGCATCATGGAGACGCATGGCTTGGAGCTTGTGTCAACACCGTTTGAGGACAAAAACTACTATACCAACATTCGACGCGCACTGCTCGCCGGTTTCTTCATGCAGGTCGCCATGAAGGAGAGCTCTGGCAAGCTCTATCGCACTGTCAAGGACGACCAGGCTGTGCTAATTCACCCTTCAACTGTCCTCCGTACCGAGTTCGACTGGGTCCTCTACAACGAGTTTGTCTTGACGTCCAAGCAATACATCCGAACATGTACGGGTATCCGACCTGAGTGGCTGTTGGTAAGTGATAGTCCCAGATGACTCTCGTTTCATTACGAGCACCTTGAGTCAATTTTACAGTTACTAACATTTTTTGCAGGAAATTGCCCCTACGTACTACGATATCGACAGCTTTGAGCAAGGCGACGTCAAGCGTTCTCTCGCACGCGCTGCAGAAAAGAAGCGCCGCAAGGAAGCCATGAAGGCTGGTCGATGAAGTACTCACTGCAGAGGCCCATGAAAGAAAGGCTAGGAAAGGCTCTCCATGCGTCCCCTAGAAATCGACAATACAGGCGTGGGCAGGGATTCAAAACGTGAGCGATCGACCTCTTTGCTTATCCAATGCTTAGCCCTACCATGTACGTGCGGGAAACGGCCCTCCATTGCGGCTCGGCCTTGCATGGGGATGGGGCCGACAAGACACAAACGTTTCTTGTTACTGAGAGTAGGGAAGAGGTGTTGTTTGCGACTACTATGTAGCTCGGCAAAGCTCTTCCCCTCCCTTATTCATCCCGGTCTGGAGTTGCACATCCTCACAAGTTGACTGGTTGACCACGGCGTTTTTTGTGCATCAGCCACTTCTTTCATGGTTGGCTGCTCGGTTGGATTGTTTTTTTTTACAGTGTTTCATGCTTCAATGTTTCCCCCTCGTCGCGCCCCTCTCTGTCTGGTCCATGGTGTCTTTCACTTTACCTATTCGGTCTTAGAGTCCTGCAGCACCGTTAGATTGCCAAAAGAGGGTGTGAGTGAGTGTCATGGAGGGATGCGGGCGTTTTTGGGTTGTTTTACTCGTGCGTATCTTGAGTGGAGGTAGAAGGAGGAAAGAGGCGACAGATAACCTTGGGACTGAATAAAGGTTGTGGCAGAGAGAACTATTGTTAGCACACCAGCCGTATTTCAAACTAGATGAAACATTATCAACGAATTCCAGGCACTTGCGCAGTTCTGCAGCATTCATGCTTCTTTAGTATCATGCACGACACCTCTTCTGGTTGTTTGAGCGTTTGTCTTGACTGCATTGTTGCCTCTTCTCCCAGCCTCAAATCAACTAGGCAATCAGCAAAGCTTGACTCGGAATAGCCTGAGTATGTATGTCTGTCAGGATGAAGCTTCTCTGATGCAAACACAAACAAGGCATCCTTGCAGAGGGAAGGGTGGCCTGCATATCCGTCTCGCCGCGGTTGACGATGCAGTCTGAATGTTGGTTCGGCCATCCAACTCCAATTTTTCTAAGGTTTTCTCACCTCTCACGTCCTTCTCTCTTGGGATGACGATGTGTGTGTCAATGCCTGCTCGTTCTAGATGTGGGCGACCAGGGGCCGATAAAAGTGGCCAAGCTAGCAAGGCTCCCCTCATCGACATCGGTTCTGGAGGCGGGCAAGACGGGAGATCGATGGAAAAAGCAAAAAGAAGAGAAAAGAAACTAAACGAAGTGTAAGTGTAAGTTGGGAACAACAACGCCAGTAACTTGAGAGCAATTATCGTGGATCGCTTTCAACACTGCACCTTGGCTTCGAAAAGTCGCAATGTTGCCCCTATTACCACAATTTGACACCAATGACGGTGAAATGAAGACCGCCAAAAGAGTACGAGTTCAATTGTACTGGGCCAAGTAAAATCGGCGATGGCTGTTTGTTTCTGATATACGGCGGGACAGACAAATAGGGCCGGGTCTTCACAGAGGGTGCGGATCCCTTCTCAAGAATACTTGTTGCTCACAGCCATGATTGCCCCACGACGAATGAGAGTAAGAGGGTATGAAAGGGCAGATATACGAGGTGAGGAGATCGTATGAGAAGAAAAAAATTACCACCACGTTTGACCTATTGGTTCCACCTCGAAGTTTGCTTCCATACAGACCCGGCTACTGACTACCGACGAGATCAATACCTGTTTTAGGTCGCCAAAGCCGTTCATGACCGATTCAATACCATTATCCGATGACAGGGGTGACAAAGAGCCGTTGTAGCATCCCTCAATTTCACCCGGTAAAGTCAATCGGGTTATCATAATGATTGAGACCGCTCCAGCCAGGGATGACCCAGCAATATCAGATCAGTAAGAAGAGCTGATGCAGAACATCACGTGTATCTCAGCGTGGTTTGGAATATCAGGGTATCATCGTACGGACCAAACAAATTGCCCGGCTCAGACCTTCAGAAGTGGTCCAATCAATGACATGCTCTGACGGGAGCTCCAGCAGCTCTCTTCCTTTTCGAGAATGCAATGCAGTGGAAGGGCTCGAGCTTCAAGCAGACGACAGTGCCGACCGGAGAATAAAGTATGGAGAGCATTACCTGTATGTATGTATCTGCAGGGCACTTCCTGGGTGGTTGAGCATCATGGCAATCTATCCGAGGAGGCCATAGCTCCTTGCCGTTCGCCCCTGTTCACAACCTGGAACATACTTGGGGGGGGCGGAAGAAGCAAGATGGCGCACAGGTGAAGAAGCATCAGAAGATGGTGCACTGCCCGAGGGGGCCGCGTTGTCAACTGTGCATATTGCGCGGTTTGTAATGTTTTCCCAATATGGGGAAATGAGAGAAACTTTTTTAAGTTTTGTCTAGTCGCAACGCAACGCAACGATAAGACTGACCAACCCTGGATCCTGCTTCTTCTGCGCGCCCGTCCAAGGTGTCGTTTATCGCGCAACATTGCAATTGCCTCAATCAGAAGATGGTGTTGAAGAAGTCCAAATGAGTGTGGAGTGGCCGAGGTAGAATGGCAGATCCGCGAATGGAGACGCCCGAGGTCATCGGTGATGCTCAACTGGACGTTGGAAAAGCACGGGGCGACCCGAGACCTCCGGGTAGGGTCGTAATCTTGTCGAGCAAAGACTGATGCTTCTCAAATATCTCATGATATCAGAACAGGTAACCCCCCATGTCTGAAGTCCCTCCTCGTAATAAGCTCTGGTCTCGCTCTTCGGCAACCTTGATAGTTTGTATCGCCGATAGATTGGCTACCAGCTTCCCCAACACAAGTTCACAGGGAAAAAAGCCATTGCGACATGTGCAAGTATGTGTACGTTGAGATATACTTCGCATACCCACAAGCCAAACTGCGGCGCCACGCGCTTGTGGATCCCGTCCCCTCACAAGCAAAGTGTTTTTTTGTTGTTGTTGTTTTTTTTTTGCTTTTTCCCGTCCTTCCATTCCAGGTGCTGGGCTGAGCCGCATTGGCATCGATCCCAAGATGTTCTAAGAACGTTTCTTTTTCAGCCTCAGAGATCCCCTCCCCACAAAGTCCCTGCCTCGAAGAGCCACAGGGTCAGAGTGAGGTCAGATTAATTTTATACATGGCCTGCTTGATGTTGAACCATGCCACTGCGCGTCCGACAATCGGATCTTTGCCCGTGCTCTTCTTGTGGCACGACACATGGTAGCATGGGACGACCGCAGCAAGCCTACCGTTAACTACGGGTTTTTGGCTTCAGGTCGTGGCGCCGGCTGGCCCGAAAAGAAAACACCACAACATATTCATAGATACACAGCACGCCCCTCCCTATTCCTGTTGAGGGTTTCTTGCCCTGACCTGGTACTGTCCTGTATGCGGCGTTGGAGCAATTGTGATTGCCGTGGACCTAGGGGCTTAGGCGTGGACCATAGACGGGGGGAAATCATCATGCATCGTCTCAAGTAAGGTCAACTCCGAGGGGGATGCGCAAAAGCTCGGTATCATTGGATATGACCATGGCGGACAGTACGTCCTTTCCCCAGACCAGTAGACACGCCCTTGTCGGGTCTAACCTCACGCCATTCCGCCGGACGCTACACCCTTTATAGCTCTCGTCCCATGGCCCCACGTCTCGACGAACCACAAACCGTTTAAGTTGTCGACATGGCTTCTGCGATGACCCATCCTATCACTTCGCTTTTCAGTATGGACGCATACTGTACTGGAGCAGCAGATTGAGGCGGGAACCGCAACACATGAATGCCACTAATGCTGATTAACATTTGTCTAGTCGTGCTCTGGAAGCGCTTGAATGTCCTCCCCGGCTGTATGAGCGCATAGTAACGAAATATGTTGATAGTGTCGATTTCTCCTTGAGACCGGCCTTTCAAGAACAAGTCATCTCTGGCTGGTTCCCGTATTCCATCGTCGGTTTAGAATCATGTACGTTGTTTTGCCTGCCCGTACCCAAGTCATGTCTCCTTGTCGCTTGTAAAAGGTGTCTGCAGTCGTCCTGCAGAGCTCACAGGGGCTCCCTGTCTGTCATCACTACGGGTGTGGTCCCCACCACATCGCATCGTTTTGTTCGGCGGGGGCATCAGTCAATGCCATGCAAAATGGCATTGCGACGCCAACGGCCATTCCCATCGAGTTTAGTTGTCCCTAAGACGTCAGCGCCCGAGTCTCTAAGTCGTACTCCGTCGAGCAAACACTACGCGCCTTTGATCATGCCAGCTCATTCCCACTTAGAGCTCCGCTCTGCCCTGGGTATCCTTGACATGTTGGCCATCCGCACTTCAGCGGTAGTACAAGCAAATCGTTCGACCCTTTCCCCAGCCTAGTCCACTCCCCGTGCTAATAATCGCATTCACGTCACTTCCTCTCATTGCCTGGCAGCTCATATAAGAGTCTATGCCTCTTCCTCGCATTTCATTCTCCGTCTGCCCATTGATTCATATCTCACCTTGTCCAATCCGTTCCTCACTACGCCATACAACTCTCTTCTATCTTGGACATCAACAGCACAATGAGTGGAGCTGGTGGTTTTTATAAGTACAGATGCAAGTACTTCTATACACATAACTGCCCCAACTGGGTCTGGGTGAATAATGCGCCTTGCGCATCATGCCTTGTAAGTTGGGACATTCGCTTTGCATATCAATTCATTCGGCTGGTACTGACTGATAGCTCCAGGCTGATGGGCGCGATAACGAAGAACCTTCATTACCATCATGGGGACTGTCTCGAGATATTGTTGTCCCACAAGTTCTCGACGGTATTCTTCAATATACTCTAATGGAGCTCGTAGCTCCCTCAGAACCTGGCGACGACTGGACTCTTCGGGATAAGGCCAGTCGGCCACCACCATCAATTCCCGTAACAAGCGCTATGCCAGGTATACCGAGCATCATGGCACATCATCGATTTTGAGAAGAGTAGTGTCCTCGAGGGGCACAGGAGCGTCACCCTCTGAGAGGGTTTCTTCAATTGCGACATGAGGACGGCAGAGCTGGAAACAATTATCGACGGGCAAAGACTGGACTGGACTATTGAGTGCCGACGGCAACGGGGAGATAGGATGGCATGCCTCTCTCTTGACCGCCGACCATTTGCAACGCGCCATTGGGCGTATGCAGTGTACGATTTTTGACTGACTGCGACGCTCGGCATTGGATGGAGCGGGAGATTGGTGGCTGGAGCAAGACCGCAAGCAAACAAAACCCCCGCGAGATACCCATGCGCTGTTGAACCTTTCTGGAGACGGGGGACTCCAATCTGCAATTGTTTTTATTTTTGGGCTTCTTTTTTTATTCGGACATCATCATGTAACAGGCGCGAATGAGTTTCACTGGGTGGCAACAATTGTTATCTTTTTGGCCTTTCTGGAGCCGGGAAATTGATTTCTGACCTCTTCCTTCGCGGAAAAGACGAGGCAGTTTTTGATCTCATTTCGTTTCGATTAATCATCTGCTAAAAACGCACACGACATGTGATGTGATGCTCAGGGAGCATTAGTTGTGGTCGACCTGCTGCTGAGCGGGTCAGTAATGAGTTCTAGGCACACGAGATCATGTCAAGGAATCAGATCAAGGCGCGGAAGCCAGGGCTAGGTCGTGAGATGTGGCGTGCCTCGGAAAGAGAGCTCGTCTGATGATCCTTGTCTGGCTGCAGGACTTATCAGTCAGTCGTTGTTTGTTTCGGGATGAGGTACCCCACCGATAGAGATTGTCCAACAAGGCGCGCGAGTCTAAGCTCTAATATCAAACCAACTTAAATAGCGATGACCAACACGGGAGCCGCAATTGATTGTGGGCCGAAGAGGGCCAAGAACGATGTTGGTTGTTGAAGAAGAGGCTTGGAGCCGCAGCTGAACGAGGCGTTTCTGCTAGACCAGTGGTAGCACTTGACTTCGCGAAAAGCCATGGATAGCGTTTTTGCTCTTCAAACGGTAAACTTTTCTCAAAAGGGACCAAGTGCAACGGTTTCCACCAGTCTCCACGTGCCTGCAGTGAGGGTGGTGCCAATAGCTGGTTGGGGGTCCATCAAGGCTGAGCTACCAGTTGTACCTGCAATTAGCAGAGGATTGGTTGAGCTTCGGTGATGAAGTAATTTGACGCCGTTGCAAGACGGTTTGTTTTAGAACAGACTTCCGGCCTCGCTTACTCCCGCGGACTGCGGATCGTCAGGATCCCCGAACAACGGAGGTACGTATTGCACGGACAGACAAACCGCGTAGCCACAGAGACGCGGTTAGAGGTGCAGAATGCAGTGCTAAGCATGCGGCTTGTTTCGAATTGACCGCGGATGAATGTCCCTGCTTGTAGCATTGTTTTCTCTTCAGTAGCGGCAGTAGTGGAGAAGTCTGAGTGAGATTGAAGAGATTGAGATGGTGGCTTCCGGATGCGAGTGGGGAATACGAATAATGACCAGCGAACAGCCATCTTCATGTGCTCTTGCCTTTTCCAATGGAATGGAGCCAGAGCCCAGAAAATGTGTGAATCGAGAAAGAGCTCAGGCGGGGACTTACCTGTAGGTCTCCGTTCTTTCCGGCCTGAATGAGCAGTCTGTGGTCCAGGAACATGCTCAATTGGCAAGAGACAGACACGGCAGCTACGGATTAGTGCTTTCGACATCCACAACACCATTATCAAATAGGATATGAGCCGCTGTCAACTGGCTGATCAGGGGAAAGCGGTCTCCACTAGTGCCCGTAAAACTTGGCCAGTCTCTAGTATGTTTTTCAAGGTCTAGGGCCTTTAGAAGCTTCCATCCATTCAACCATGAGTCTCTAGTTCAACTTTTGAGGGATGCCGCTGTGTCATGTGTAAACTCCTTTCTAGAAATAGCTTACACACCTCACGCCTCGCTAAGATTGACGACTAGGTAGCCTCAATGTCTCAGCTGCGCGGGTATCAATTGAGATCCTATTGGACAATTCCTCAGGTTGAATCACAGCTCTAAGAGCCGATGACCACTCTCAGCCTCTGACTTGGCCTCCTTGGAAGATCCGTGATATGCCGGAACTTTAGAAAGAGACAATAAAGAAAACAGCCATCCCTGGTCTTGGCGTGAACCTTGTCTCCCCTCATCCTCTTACAATGCAACGCTCGGTATGCGAAAGATGCCTGCGAGATCTCGCGAGGATTCTACGCGCTATGGATACAGCACCTTCAGAACCCTGCATCAGCCCATTATCCATAGCTTAGTGCCAGTGCTAGAAGCGTCATGGCACAAACAACATCCCGTTCCAGAAGCGGAATGGAACGATTGAGAGAATTACTGAAAAGACCTCAATTACTCATACAGACATGACAACAACCAGGAACAAACCAACCAGTTCATGATTCAGTCAAGTGCAGCTACTAATGTATTTAGTATTAAGTGGCTTGTCTTGGTGATCTGGAGCATGTGCTGTCTGGCCATTTCATCTCTCTTAGAGTCGGGGCTCGCCGCATTAGTGCAGTACATCTTCCTCGTCGATACATCTCAAGAGAGTTTGTGTCTATTCCCAATAAGCTTTGACAGTTGTATGGAATTCTTCAATCCTGGAAGTTCCAAGTACCGTAGTGGAGTCAAAGTTCATATTCGTTGCTTGAGCCATGATACGACAGGATACGATGCACGGAGTGCCGGATAATACTCAAGACACAGGACGTTATTTTCCGCAACGAGATGCTCATATCCAAGAGCCTGGGATGGTGTTCATACGATCTATGCGGTAGAGGTGCCGTTGTCATACGATATTTCAGCTGGACCCTGAATTTTATAGCTTCCTTCGGGTGGACAAGTTCCGAAGAATTACTCATGTGCCGTTGGACGGAATATATTCCGGTTGACGTAATTTGATACGGATTTACGAAAGAACACGCACGATTTGTGGAAAAAAAAAAAAACGAAGTAAACGCAATGTCATGTCACGGTAAGAGTATGAGTACTGTAATCACCGATTGTAGAGTATCCTATCAACGACAGACTTGTTGACGCTCCCATGGAACCAGAGATCTTCTTCGATTACAGCGTCTGGGGACAGGAGTGAGGTCTGTCGTGAGTAACTCAACGTAATCATTATGCTCGTAACTACCTATGCTACAGTCTGAGTTTATGATACCCCGGAATAACGCCCTCTAATCCAACTAAACCATCATCGCCAAACCAGCAGCAATTAATCCTGCAACAACCATTCCTAACCTAGGTGTAACACCCGCAGCGGCATTATCGTCGTCGCTCAAACCAAAGGGAAGGCCCTGGTAGTCAAAAGTCACATTCTGCTTGATAGAGCTGTTATAGCATCCCCCATTGGCAATGTCAATCTTTGCGATATCGTCAGGCACGTGGAAGAACATGTAGTTCTTCTGAGGAATATCCTTAAAGCCCTTTGTGTTGTACGGGAACTTGTCACCGCTGTCGGTGGAGCTGGTGTTGCGCAGGAGGATACACTGCACTTGACCGGGATAGTCCTTGTACATCGCTGGGTAGTCCTTCATTACGTCTGAGTTGCTCGTGTCGGCGACGAGGATGAACTTGCGATCAGGGAATGTCTGGAAGACCTTGTCGAGCAAGAAGCGACGGATGGACAGCGTCGCTGAGACGTCTGAGAAGTTCAGTGGACGGGTATCGAATGAGCCCAGTGGGTAAGTGTTGTAGATGAAGCTCATGTAGTTACGAGTGGCCTGCTCAGGTGTCGTAGTGAGATAGTGGAAGTGCAAATCCTTCACTGAAGACGACCAGTTGGCGTAAATGTCGGGCATGTTCATCCATGGAGTGAAAGGTCGAGCAAAGGTGTTGAGAAGACCCTCCTTTGGCTCGTAAATCTTTGTCACTCGCAGAATATCGTCGATGTCAGAGACAATCGTGATACCCTTGGGTGGTACGAGGTAAGCGGTTGCGTTTCCGCTGTTGTTCTTACCCTCAGCATAAACATTGAGGGTCTGGATCTTCGAAGTTTCGTTACCGGGGATCAAATAGCCATTGTTCGGGCCAGTGGTGTTCTTAAGCACGACGAAAGTGTCAAAGTCGCCCTCAAGAGTTGTGTTATATGGCATGGTAATGTTTTGCGAACCTCCCCTCTGATATATGGTCAGCAACTGATTCCATGTTTCTGTTGTCTTTTGTTTGGCTTACCGCATCAATTGCACCACCGCTCTCATCGGGAGACACATCAACATTGTTCACAAAGTTCATCTTGACCTCAACATTGTCCTGTTGCACCACAAAGATGGACTTTGTCACATTTCGAGCCTGAGCTTGCTGAGACTTTGACAGTTTGTCAACACTCGTATCGATAAGGAAGACATTGGCGAGGTCGTCGACTTTCTCCTGGCTCAGGTTGGGGATCTTGTAAACATTGCCGTGCACTCGAACGTTCCATCCCTTGTCGGTCCAATTGCCGTATGGGCTGCCTCCTGGTTAGTGTGATTCGTACAGATGATTTATGCCACTTACGGAATATTTAGAACCTGTGTCGGCTCCGCTTTCAAATCATCGTCGTCGACGCCTGCTGACTTCTTAACAGCATCGCCTGTAGGGAAACCGGTTGGAAAGTCGAGAATGCCTGAATTGACCCATCCCTTGATCTTTGTCTCAACACCACTAACAAGACTGCCGACATACGTCTCCACATCGCCAATGATGTCGCGTCGCTCGAGGTCCATAACCTGCGTAGGCTGAGCAGCTGGAATTGCCTCTCTACGATAAACCGTTGGTGCGGGACCGGGAACGGCTGCCGGGATGGCCATGACGGCGGGCAAAAAGCCCAAGAATGCTGCTCTCACCATGATGGATATCTCTCGAGTCTTGGCTTTCGAAGAGTAGCGTGAGAATACAGAGCCAAGACGGGAGCGAGCAAACGAAGGGAGGGGATATTTTATGAGGAGTAAGCGGACTAGGTAAGCTAAGGTAACAGGGCAATCTTGCTTTTGTTTAGTATCATCAGCTCAGACATGAGGAGCAGGTTCCTGCATTATGTGACATCACCAGCAACCAGGTATCTCAGTCATCGGATATTTCCTATTGGCTCGTTCAACAAGCAAGCTTGGGGGGTAAGAAAAGCACAGAATTAGACAAACTCCGTCCTTCTCGTTGTAATACTTGTAAATTCATTTACAGTTCCAAGACAAATTGCTGAAGACGATCCAGATCAAGTCTATTATCTTGGACTTCTTTAGAGTTTTTACGATATTTACAATGGCATGTTCGTGAGGAGAAACACCATTAGATGCGTCTTTTTTTTTCTTTCCTCGTCAGCACTCGTGTAACACGACCAGGATGGAAGCAAGCTTCTTAGAGCAACCCACACACTCCAAATCTGTCGCTGATCATTTGTTACAAATGTATAAAGTTTACGACGAGTATTTTCTTAGTTCTGATTTGCTGCCGAAGAAACGCGGACGTTGGAAAATATTGGCATTCATGACATCACGACACTAATTCTCCGACCCGTCGGATCCGAATGCCGATCTAGACGGGATCTTTCAACTTCCCCACACAACGATTGACTTTAGATCTTGAACTTACCTGAAAGCTTGTCCCCAAACATGGCAGCTAGTGTATCTAGATGGCTCTGGTCCTGTCCGAATGTTAGCACTTGTCCAATCATCAGAAGAAATGGGTAGACTTATCCCCTCACCGCGGGGGGCTGTCCTCCACACCATTTTCAGGCGAGAGAACAGCCAGGACTACCGTACCCAACAAGGCCTGTCCTAGATCCAACAATGCAACCCAGCTTCAACAGTGCGACACAGAATTGTGAGACTCAACTCGATGGAAGGGTCTTTCACAACACCAGACAAGCACGAAACTTTGACTCCAACTCGAGATGGGTCCCGGTGATGCTTCCAACACCAACCACAAGTATCCTCCTGCAATAACGGCCATTGCAAAGGTGAAGACTGTTTCGTGAGCTGACAATTCCATAATGATCCAATACCTTCGCAAACACGACTCCACCAAAAGTTGTCATGGCAGAACGCAGTCTGAAGACCCACCGACACTGACAGGAGAACTCCTTCTGTATGATTCGCGCTGCCAACTAGGACTAGTTTTTGATTCCTCTCCAAAGTTCTCGCCAGCGAGAGATATGGAGGGCGTTGACGGGTGGACAAAAGACATCCATAAAAACCACCCTTTCGTCTCGGTTCAACCTTTCGGCGGACCTGAGGGACCTGTTTAGACCTTCTGATCCTTGCAGGCTTGCTGGCGCCCATCATGACCAAGGGATTGGGACCCATGGCTGGAGGTTAATGCGCTTGGTCAGACCAGACGCGGAGCGTCACACACCGGTAGTAAGTGATGTGGTGTGGTCCAGTGTGCGAACGGGTTGGGTGGATGTGAAGTAGTGCAGCAACGCGCCATGCCATGAACAGCTTTGAAGGACCGGGGACTATACGATTAGCAAGATATGTCAGTCGCCGAATTTCTGTGTGTTTCCGCGAGTTGCCCGCTGCACCAGATGGAATTACCCTAACTGGCGGTTCCGGCAAGCGAAAACTCGGGACATGAATGAAATTCATTGACTGGCTGTTTGAAGGCCAGATCGAAGCCCCACTTCTCAGCTGCTTGGGCGTAATGGGCAAGCTAACAGTGTGACCAAGTGGTCAGACTAGTTCCATCTCCAAGACCCAGAGCTAGAGCTAATCGCAACGACTAGACGGTCTACTCTTGACCAATGTGCTGGTTCCAGCGGAAAGGGCTGACGAGCGTCCTCAGACCAGAGGCTCTTACCAAACGACTCATGGCACCGATCCTCTCGCGCACCCAAACGGTGACTGGACTGCCCTCCTCGCCTGTCCGTCGGCAGTAGCGCCACCAGTCAATCATCCAACTTTTCAGCGGGCATGATGACAGCTGGTGCTTCACCGGCATAAAAGACGACTTGGGCGACAAGAGCGCAAAACTTGATAACCAGATATCTTCTTAGGGTTAAGTTCCGAGCCTCGTTCACCCGCCCGCTTGGTACGTCCTATACAGGATGCGCTACCCACCGTAATCCGGCTGCGGCATTCACGAGGTCCTGTTACAGGCTCGAGAGCGGCATATGGAAGGGTAACCAAATGATGCGGGTGCCTACGATAGGATCCCTTGCGAGAAACGAGGACCGGAGGACTGTGGGGGAGGCGTCGCGCGTGTTGGATGGAGTGAAGGAGCTCATCTTGACCGCATCGGGAGCTTCAGAAAGCTGATCTGTATGAATCTTACCTTTTGGCGGGTGTTGTATCTCCAGTAGAGAATCCTAGAAACTGAACAGCATCACGAAGTGGTTGTTGACTGAGAAAGTCGTGTTCAACACACCGAGAGATAGACGCGATGAAATATGTGGGCCTCCACTGCAAACGCGCCTGCACGTGACTGATCCAGCCTCTTCACAGTACATACAGTGTGGAGTGCACATGAAGGCTGGAGCTCTTGGATCATGATGACAAACACCCTATACCAATTGACTTTTTCTCGTTTCTAATCTTCTCACCTCACCTATACATTTTTTGAAGCTTATCATTAACCTCTGGCGCAGCATGGCAAGCTCGTCATCTTCTGCTGCTGCACACCCGAAAATACTCGAGGAGATAGTAGAGGCAGGTAAAAAAGCTTTTGATCCAAATAATGATGCCAGCACTCAGGCATCGGGCCTCGAAGCATATGACAAACTCATCGAAAGGTGAGATGCAACTCTGACTACAATCATGTATCTTAATATCAGGGCACTAACAGACTACAAGAACACCAGTCTGGAAACTCTTGCCTGCTCTAAACACACTTATTAAGCCATCAGTTCTCCCACAATGGTTACGAGATCCTCTGGTCCAGACTCTCACCCTCCTCCCTCTACGCCCAACTGGTGTCCGTGGAACCATGGAATTTGTCTTCTCAGTACACCCTAGCAATGTTGGCAGAACTCCAGATGCAAAGGCTGGGCCACAGAAGCAAGGAGCTAGCATAACACACGAAGGTGTCGCCGTTGCAACGAAACTTCTCTCATCAGTTCCAACCAGCATGACAGCGGAAGCGTGGTTCGAAGGCATCTCAGGACAGTTGTTTGAGCTCATCGATGGAACTGCTGGTCCTGAACTCGCGAAAACCGCTTCTCAGATCGTAGGTTATGGTGTGTTGGGGAACAAGCAATATGGTGCACCTGGTGAGTAATAGCAGACAACCTCTATAAGCAAGACTAAACTCAGAGATAGGATCTCCCGGTTGGAATGCATTTGTTCAGCCCCTAGTCCAGGATATAAATCCGACATTACGATCGATGACCAACCCTGATTCTACTACCATTAAGCAAGAAGACGAGGAAATGGTTGATCTCAGCCGTGATCGTGTTCTCGTCACCTCCCAATCTCTCAAAACATCGCTACAACGCCTCAAGACTCTCGTGATGTCCAATTCTTCACCTGGGCTATGCAGACGTCTCCTTAGGCTTGTATTATTACAGATATGGGTTCTCGCTTCGTGGCAAAACCCACCTCCTAGCACGGAAGAGAACTATGTTCAGCCTGCGAGGGCACTGCTACAGGCCTATTTGAGGATATTCGGTAATTCTGAAAGTGTCAGACCATTTGTTCGAAACCTCCTCTGCAGAGGCGCCACAGAAGGAAGTGAAAAGCCTTGGGAGTACCGACTCAAAGGTAAAGGCGATATTGAGATCACAGAGCTTCGTGGACTTGATTCAAACTCAGGCCTCGAGCTGAACTGGAACGAACTCGAAGACAAAGCAGCTAAGCTGGTTGAGTTCATAACCACATCGTGCTCGGTCACAGAGGTGTCATCCATCTTCTTGAGCCTCCTAAAGCGCTGGATTGAAACAGCAAACAAACCAAATGATGAGATCAAAATTGATCTGCGTCCTAAGGATGAAAAGGCAGATTCACCTCTGCAAAATCTTTTCGAGGTCACTATTCTACAGAAGCTGATGGACAAGGCTCCAGAAAAGCTCGTGAGCCAGTTTGATCAGCTGCTAGAGTTGGTATGCGAAGTTCTTACTGCAGATACTCAGTCGAGGCTAGCAGATGACCTACTCGCTGTGGTACTGAGCTTACTGAATCTGGTCATCACTGCACCGACATTCCAGAAATCCCACATTAAACCAGAAGAGCTCAAGATTGTAGAGAGTTCCCTGGAACGATTGAGCAATGAAGATAGGCCGCAATTGTCACCTACAGCAAGGAACCTAGCGCTGCTTCTTAAGTACCGAGACGAAATGGAGCAGGATGATATCTCTGCCTCGGCCCCCAGCACCCGGCAGATCGAAGATCAGAGGACATATAAATTGGCCATGGAATATGTTACCGGGGGCGATGATAATCCAGCCCCCATCGTGTCTGAAGGATTGAACCTGCTTTCTGGTCTGATACTTAAAGACAGCCCAATCCTCGACATCCCTGCAGTTGCCGTGCTCTTGTCGACCCTACTCGAGAATAACGACGACTACATAAACCTTCGAGTCATCAAAGTTTATACTCAGCTGGCCAACAAACATCCTAAATCGGCAGTTCAAGAGCTTCTAGACCACTACTTAGACCCACAGGAAAAGTCTACGACGGATGTTCGGCTGCGGTTTGGAGAAGCTTTACTGCAAGTGATCCAGCGACTAGGGGAAACCTTTACCGGTGATGTTGCACGCCAAGTTAGCGAGACCTTGCTGTCCATCGCTGGACGTCGTGGATATCGAGCCAAAACTATGGCTAAACAAGCTCGTGATGAGAAGCTCAGAAAGCTGAAGAAGAAAAAGGAGGATGACGACGATGATATGGACTTGGATGAAGAAGAAGTGACTGAAGAACAGAGGGCTAGGAATGACATTTTGGCTCAAATTCTCCAAGGATGGGAAAGTAAGAGAGGCGCAGAAGACGTTCGAATACGAACTTCTGCCTTGTCAATCTTTGGCGCTGCTATCGAAACGAACATAGGAGGCATTGGGCCAACGCTCGTATCTGGTAGCGTTGACCTTTGCATCAATATCCTAGCAATGGAACGAGAGATGGAGACGGCAATTCTACGAAGAGCTGCCATCCTGAACGTGTTAAGTTTTGTGAGGGCTCTCGACGCTGCTAAGGAGTCTGGCAGGAAACTTGGCTTTGGTCTGACTGACGAGAGTCGAGAGGATATTGTGAGGACACTGCAATATGTGGCTCAAACGGACAACGATGGACTGGTCCAACAGCATGCAAAGGACGTGGTTGAAAGCCTTGAGAACTGGCAAATGGCGAGCATCCTCCCGCCGCAAGAGTCAACAAGCAGTCCAGGACTCACGCAGCTGGCGGGCCTCCATGTCAACCCCGGCGGAACTTTGGTGGACGCAGCTGGGAAGCCTCGGCCACGAATTGAGGAAGTGGAATGAAAGACGGGATGAATGGGTGCGTCCAAGAGATCGAGGGGATATCCAGGTCCCACGCTACCCGAGTACGGTAAATGATTGGCAATCTCGGTGTCTACCTGATCGGAAAGCACAACAGGGCGCAGCGCATTTGAGTTGTGGATAGTGACACCATGTAGGATTTGAGGTTCCCTGGAGATGCAGCCAACTGCAGCTGACGACAGGGCTAGAATTGACATGGTTCAAAGTAACTCGGCGCATAAAGAGCCTCACGATGGATGTGACCGTGCCTTGAAGATGAGATTCGCAGTCAGCATATCCCGACAGTCTATTTAGCATGTATCAAGCATAAGTTGGGACTTTGGTCAACAGCAGAACCGCCCGCCAAGGCCAAGTCTGCCTATGAGCATGAGTGATTACCGAGACGAGACGAGATGAGATGAGCGATTGCGCGGCTTGAATGTTTAAAATGAGCCGAATAATAAACATTCTCGTAAAAATCTAGAAAAGGAAGTCAAAAAGCGTTCCTAGAATTTTAAACCCTTGCTTGGGGTGTTTTTGATATATGAAGACGACAACGACATTATCGAGATGACAAGCCGTCAACGTGCTATGAACAAGCCGTCGGAACCGCGAAGGACAGAGGAAGGAGGTAAGAGGTAATTTACGAGTGGGGAAACAAAGTTGGTAACTTGTTATTCTGCGACAAGACGAGACAGGGACCAAGGGGTTTTGATGAAACGACAGGGATGGCATCGGGGGACGGGTTGGCCGGAGGCGGCTGAGAAGTGAAACATATACGAAAGGACGTGGCTTTTCTGAAGTCTTCGATGAGACATATTCCTCATAAAACATGTGCAACTCGGGGATCTTGATCTATTAGTTGATGACTGATATTGGAGTCAGAGACTGACAAGATGGAGATGACAGTCTGTGGTACCTGCATATTGATGCAAAATTGCCTCATCCAAGCAAGCAAAACTTAGATCAACGCTGTCAGAGCCTGTTGGAAAGCATAACGAGAATTTAATTACCAGATTGGGTAACCAACACCGTCCAGTGACCAGTCTGGCTGGCTGATTCTATTCTGGAGGATCGGCAATTGATGGTCATTTCCAGTTATGATCTGCCCATGTGCTTCTGTACGACTCGACCAATCTTCTCTACGAATTTACTATTATTAGAGGTTAGTGTAGGAACTGTAGTTCATTGATTGCCGTATGCCGATGAGGCTTAGCTACCAGTCTCAGATCACTCGTCACAGCCATGGTCTCTAGTCAGAAAAGAACAGAAAAGGTCGGAAGTTGGAACCCGGGATCTGAGTCATTCTAGATCCGAGGAAATGCTTGGCAGGGAAGAAAAGATCTCTTTTGGCGGAAGCCTGCACAAGAGAGTGGACTCTGTCTGACTCTGCCAAATCGCGGTCAAGCATGCAAGGGACTTGTTTCTGGGTTTTTCTTTCCAACAACTTCTCAGCTTGCCAGGGACAGTCTCGACATGTGAGAAAAATGTTTGACTTTTAGGTTCTAGGTTCTTCGTTTCCTTGACGATGGACCTCCTTGGAGTAGCAAGACTGCGCCAGGATGACATGGACATTGCTTCAAAGACTCGGGAATCTCTGGTATCCGGTTATGGCTCGAGTTTTAGTTATCAGAGTTGCACTAATCCTGCGTGCCAGGTTTGTCGATCCCGTCGGACATTTCTAGTGGTCTAGACAGGCACGCACGGCGGCATATTGCAGGTTCTGGCGTTTACAGCGCACAAGGCTGAAATTACCTCGCTGACTAGCAGTACCAGGAAGAGTCTCACCGCATACATCCAACCCGACTACATAGGGGTAAATGTGCACAGCAGCAGTTACAGACTCTTGGTAAATAAGCAGCCTCACCTGATTTACGCGCTGTTGTCTACGCTGTGCAACATGTGTACAGATAGAGAATAGCTGGCGCTCCTCGAAACATTCGTCACTTGACGATGATTGTGGGCATTTCTCATTCGCCGCCTTAAACCAAAATGTGGCGGGCGCCAGAACAACGAAATCTCGGGATGGCGGTGATTAAGAGTCTGGAGGTTTAATTGGCCCGCGTGGCGTCTCAGGTTTTGCACGGTACCTGCATAAAGTGACGTGGTGGCGTTGTCTTGGGGGGAGAGTACCTTACATAAAGGATGAACAACGCAAGAGAGTGAAAACATAACTTTTTGTTTTATGTATCAGCGAGAGTCAACATATGTATCAAGTAATTGTCGTCCAACACCATGAGAATACCCATGATGATGCTCAGATATAGCATGAACTATCATCAAAATCAACCAAGGTTCAAGTGAACTGGAATAATATCGCTAAATTGCAGGGTGCTCGCTCACCAAAAAGCGCTTCCTTAGCCCCAAGCCCCCCTGGTCAGGCACCCCGTGGACCCTGGCCCGAGAAGCCTACCGCGCCCCTGAACCATTCCTCTTGAGGCAAGAGCTAGAACGCCCCACCGACATCTGAACCTCAACCTTCTCCAACGGTTGGTCTTGACTCTTCCATCATCTCCAATCAAATCACATCCATGTTCATCTCAACAACGTCAACGCCGCAGCAACCGACCAACCCGCCCAAGCAAGATGAAGGACACGCTCATCACGAAAGGTTACAATGAATAAGCCTCTCTAGCTCAGGTGCATGGTCCTGGCCCTGGCACTGGCTCGTCGCTTAGTCTGTCGCTACTCCTATCGTTCAGCTATACTGTACGCATGCGTGGCATTCGCTCTCAATGATCCTTCGCGATAATCACATCTCCTCCAGCTGCGGAGAGCCGAAGATGGCTCACCAGTCGCTGGAGGGAACGTGCCCAAGTGGGTACATCTCCCTCTCATTCTGATCAAGGCCCAAACTCGAGATGCAGACCCTGGCCCTCTCTAAATCCAAGGGGCCTCCTGGTGGACCACAACACCACCCATGCTCAAAGCATCTTGGCAGTCCGGCGTTTTGTGGTTGCAGTCTACTCCCCTGCAAGAGACATTGAGCTAAAAAGAGGCGTTCCAGCCCAGTTGGTACTACGCCCCCGACTCTGGTTTCTCTTAATATCTAACGCTTCCTGCCTCACCTCAAATCCGGCTTTTCAGTCTTGTCTATCACAACCACCACACTCGTTCAGTCTCTATCGTGACTTTCCATTCATTTCCGGCTTCTGCCATTACGATCCTTCCAGCATTACAGCAACCAGCGTTTCTCACGTTCCAACTCTATCCTTTCTTTTAGTGAAGCAAAACTGTGTCTTGCTCGCTGCCTGACTGTGGAATTGACTTCTACGGCCATTTGAATCGCATCGCAAACCGTTGTCATAGACAAATCTGAAGCTACCGCAAAAACAAACCACTTAACCAAATCACACCCAAACCACCTCAATCTTCAAAATGAAGTCCGTCGTCGCTTCCATCGGCATGCTTGCCGCCGTGGCCAACGCCTACAACTTCCCCCATCACGCCCACTACCGCCGCGACAATGGTACCGACACCCAGACCACACTGACCGTCAAGACCACTGTCGTCGAGACCATCACCAGCTGCGCTCCTACCGTCACCAACTGCCCTGCTCGTGACCACACTGCCATTGCTCAGCTCCCCGAGTCCGACAAGGTCACCTACGTTGAGACCAACACCGTCATCCTCACTGAGGTTGTCTGCCCCGTCGCTGACGCCAGCTCTATCTACACCTCCGTCCTCCACGACGCTGAGACTGGTGGTGTTACTGGCAAGACCCTCACTGCCCCTTATACCGCTTCCGTCCCCATGACCACTGGCGGTGCTTACCCCCCTCCTAAGGAGGGCGACAAGACCGTCGTTTCCGACTACACCACTGAGCAGGTTGTCACTCTTACCCAGGGTGACGAGACCATCACCACCACCATCCACAAGACTCTCCAGACCACCATCACCGTCCCTGCTGGCCCTGAGGTCACCGACGACGGCTCCAAGGGTAACGGCACCCCCGAGGATGATACCACCACTACCACCACCAAGACCAAGACTGGCACTGTCACCAAGACCATTGAGCGCGTCGGTGAGACCAACCCCGCTTCCGGCGGTGACAACGGCTACAGCACCGGCAAGAGTGAGGAGGAGGGCTCCAAGGGTACTGGCAACGGTTCCGGCAACGGATCCAACAACGGTGGCTCCGGCTCCGGCAACGGTAACGGCGAGTGTGTCCCTGAGACCGTCACTGTCACCGCCCCTGCCTCCACTGTCTACGTCACTGTTGTCCCTGAGGCCAGCAAGACCGGCAGCTCTGATGATGCCACCGTCACCGACAAGGCTGTTGGTGGTGATGACTCCGAGGATGATGACTCTGAGGACGACGATGACGAGGAGTTCTGCGACACCACCACCACCCTCGAGGCTACCGTCACCGTTGTCCCTTACCCCGTCAACAACACTGCCACCGGTGGCTACGCTAAGCCCACTGGCTTCTCTCGCCGTCTCCGATAAATGTCTTGAGACAACTCATGAAGTCTCATCTGTACATTACTCACCATTTGGTCACTTCTTGGTTAGGCATCTAGTGGAAGGGGGAATATCTTTGTATAGGTCAACTACTCTCCTGGATGTATGACAATTTACTTTTTTTGCTGCTTCCTTCTTCAAAATCAATTCAATGAGAATCATGAACTTTCGTCTTATCTGGTCCACTCAACAAATACCCTCTCGGGTTACTTGGTCTTGTTTCCTTTTGACTGTAGCACGGATGGGGTTGGTATATTGAAGCGCTTGTAGATAGATAGACTTGGGTTATGCTTATCTGGAATGTCGGTTCCATAGACCGCTTCCTGTCTCATTGAGTCTTATACACATATACATCTTGCTTTTCATACCACATATCCTTCCTGCTGAAGATGTAGTTGTGTAGGTGTGAGACAACATAAGCAATAAATATGAATGCAATGCCCTTAACAATGGCTTTAAAAAAACCCCATTTCTGGGTATTATCTGTACCTGCACCCTGACGCTCAGCTGAGGCCATGCGTTTATGCAAACTCATCCAAACCGTAATCCCAACGCCTTGCTCATCCATTCATGCATAGCCCAAGTAGCTTATTTCATCATCTCATGTCTTGCACAGAGCACTTATCCAAGGACAACCTGCTCATAAGCTCCTTCATCTAGATACCGCTGCAACACATCCTGTAAAGCAGCTTTTGTCCGACTCAGTTGTGGTGTGAGCCCATCAGCTTGTTGGAGGTTACCACGGATGCTTTCGACGTGGTCTGCTAGTTGCAGGGCTATAGGCTCAAGAGGTGTATCGACAATGTCCTGCTTTTGTGAGTTCTCCGGACATAAGCTAATGTCATGGAACAAACTTACCTTGAGACTTCCCTCATCTTTGGTGTCAGTAACAAAAGTTGTATCCTGATCCTTACTGGCTGGCCTTGATGTCGGTGCCAGAACATGAGCTTTTCGAAACAAATCCTTCCGCTCTCTTGTCTGCGCCCTCGCATTTGCCTCCAAGTTCCTCAGCTCTTCATAATCTCTCTCAAGCTCTCTCTCCATCCTCTCCTTCTCCGCCTTCAACAAGTCAACTGCATGCATCCCGGGCACAAGCTGTCTCTCTAACGCCGCCTTGCCATCGAGCACCGCTTCAAAATCAAGCTCCAACGCACGACCCCCATCAGCATCTAGGCGCCGTTTTGTAGTCTTTGATGAATTCCCAGGTGGGAAGGGTAGACCACGGGCGAGTTTACGTTCCATGCGGCGGTAGACGAGATGTAATGCTGCAGAGGCGTAGGTGCGTCGGTTGTTTGTTGGGGCCATACGTTGCAGGATAGGTTGTTGGGCGAGTTTGAGGATGGATTTAGTAGTGGGAAGTGATGCGCCCGATAGACCGGTCCAGTCTGCGGCGATTTTGGAGGAGCGGATTGTGCGTTTGAAGGGAGCGATGTGAATGTATGGCTTTGGCGGAGAGGCGAGAGATTCGCCTGAATCGGAGAGTGCACCGTCTTTCTCTTTGCCACGACGTTTCCTTTTATTCGTCTCTTGTTGCTCTTCTTGTGGTTCATCCGCGTTCTCAGTTGATGGTCTTCCCCCTTTTGGGCGACCGCGCTTCTTGGGAGCTTCTTCAGGTTGATCTTCTGCGTTTTCCTGTGCTACACGATCCTTCTTCTTCTTCTTGGACTTTTCGGCCTTGCTGCCCTTGTTATTGGCATCTTCGCCGAGATCGCGCCGAGAATTTTGTGGACTTCGTCGTGGTTGCTCCTCTTCTTCAGGTTCAGGCTCGGGCTCTTTCGCTTCACGTCGCCGTCTCTTTCGGGGTGCTGGTGCTGGTTCTGCCTCTGGTTCTTCCGGCTCGGGTTCAGGTTGTTGAGCTGCCTTGCGGCCCTTTTTTCGTGATTGGGGCTCCTCCTCTGGCTGCTCTTCCGGCTCTTCAATCTGTTTCTCCTTCGACTTCTTCTTTCGTTTTTGCTTTCCAGCATCTTCTGCTTCCTCCTCAGGCTCCTCATTCTGATTCTTTTCGAGAGATGGGCGCCCGCGCTTCCTCTTTGGTTGGGCTGTCTCCTCTACCATTTCTGGCTCAGCCTCTCGCTCATCCTGATTCTTCTCTAGCGAAGGGCGACCGCGTTTTCGTTTCGGTTGCGCTGCATTTTCTGTCGTCTTTTCCGCATTCTTATCCTCAAGTGAAGGTCGACCACGCTTCTTCTTAGGTTTCTCCGCCTGCACTACTGCTTCCTCGGGTGCATCTTCTTGCACTTTTTTCTTTGGTCGTCCTCGTTGTTTCGGACGCGCAGCTTCTTCGACATTGGCTTCGTACTCGTCTGGTCGATCTTGCGACGCGCTGGGGGCTTGTTTGGACGCGTTTGCAGGCCTACCGCGCTTGCGCCCTTGCGGTTTTGGATCTGGAGCCTATCAAAGAGAGTGCATGTTAATCGCGATGGTCGTGTGAGTGGATATCTGTTGCTCTTTTACTTACCATGGTGTTGTGTAAGGAAATGTTTTGTTTTGTTGATTTAATTACGGGCCAATGAATTGATGATTTGAGTTTCAGCGGCTCCGGGCGCTGAGACGGGGAAGCGGGGCAGCCCGTGTCTGTCTCCGCTCAGATCCGGGATGGAAACGGTTGATGGATGTCATTCTCGCCTCAGTCATGATCCAAATTTAGAGTTACACTATAACGTGTGCTATAGACAGTTTCAGTCTTTATTACTGTGCGTATTTTACAATACGGTAAATCTGAAGTTTCCTCATCTCATTCTGTCTGTTGAACGTACACGCCACTCACTGTATCATCAGACAGAAAGACAGTTGGATCAACACTCGCAGCACAAGCCACACACAAATGACACGAGGCTCATCTTACTAGACTCATCGACTTCAGCTAGAAATGCCAAAACGATAAGCGAAAGTTTAGCCCGTTTGTGCGATGCAGCTCCCCCAATGCTACACGATGATGCCATCAGACGTGTGCCCTCGCGATAGGCACGCGCGCGACAAAACCCATTTTCGTCAGACTCTGCAGGACAGACGACTCGATTCCTCGCAGGAGCGGAATACGCAAATGCGTGATGACGATGATGGGCCGTTGAGCAGCGTCTGCGTCTCGGTACCGAACAATGGGTATCAGTACCCTCATGATCCTTCGAGTACCTCGATTTCAAGCCTGTAACGTATCATGTGTTTTCTCTCTTTTGTGCGTTGCTTTGCATCTCACCGAGTGTCTTATTCGTTTGATGTTTGACAACTCATGCATTGCATTACGAGGCCAGACAAGGCCTCGTCGAGTCTGAATGAATGAATCAAAATCTGACCGTCTGAACATTATTGCATCTTCTATCGACAGACAAATACCGCGCACAATATGTAGCACAGTCTCCAAAATTTAAGAGTCATACCAACGTGTCAAAAGTCTCAACAGTGGTTCCCATCGACTAACACAAACAATGCCCTTGTCGATTCCCTGTGGATGGAGAGAAAGAGAAGAAAAAAAAAAACACAGACTGGACCGTACCTCGAGCATTGATGCCCAAATCATGGATGTCGGTGATGCCCCCTCGTATGGATCTGATAAAATGGGTTGGTCCACGACGGCGCTTAGAAGAAGTTGTGTTTGGGCATTGAGTGATTATTTTGCTTTTCACTCGAGGTCTCGAAATCTGTGGGATCCATTCAATCGTGCAAGGGTTCTTTTTAGATGTTCCACTTGATCAAGGGCTCTTCCATTCAACTTCCATTTCAAGGTTGTTTTCTGTGTTGGCAGCGACCCGACGCTAGTGCAGGGCTGGGTTAGAATGGGCTCGGTGAGAGTTGACTCCCTGCTTTCACATGAATCTTTGAAGACGTGGAATGGACAGAGCGGGCCGTTCCATGTCTGAGGATTCGCATTATATCACAGTCTATACTATACTGAGAGCCAAGACTGGCTAAGGTTGTTTGTTGGCACTGATATAAAGGCAATGCCCAAGAGTCAAACTATCGATAACTAATCTAACCATGGGTATGGACTCCTCTATGCCAACTCTGATACCCATTATAGAAGTGTCGAGTCTCTTCTTGTTGATTTCACATTGATTATTTTTACTTATACATCACATACATTTTAGACCCCCAACTAGATATTCAGTCAGCTTCAGTGCAAAAAAGAGGCGACTGCATAAACCTGTATTAAGACAAGGCCTGCCTGCGTGACAACGAAACCGTCCGATCAGTCTCGATCTAGACCTGTCAGCCCTCAATTCACCCGGAACCTCTTTATCCAGGTCTGAGAACCAAGATCAAGACCAAGACTGTGGAACCAGAAAAGAGTCTTAGTTGAACCTCTTAGGCCTCATTCACTGAGACATTGACTGTCTACGGCCCAACCTCCTCTTTTTTTTTTTTTTTTGTTCTACAGACCCGATCCGAACCCGGCCCCGGCCCCGGCAGTCCAAGTTGATCATCCATCCACTCTCCTCCTCCGCACGAAGACGAAAAGGGCCGCTTCGCTTCTAAACAGAGCCGAGCAGCAGAAACTCTCTGCGCTAGACTAGATTCTTGAACTAGAAGCGCGGCTGAGGCTCAGATGCAAGGACATTCCTTGTTGTTAGGCTTCTCTTATCTATCCACTGGCCTGGCCTGACTGATTGTCTTCTGTCTGTCTGTCATCGTACATTTGATCAATGGCATCATCGTTGATCAGCTTCTAACTTTTTGACTTACAGTACTGCTGCTGCAGACTTGATCATCGCTGTACTATCCCGTACCAGGCTGGTACCATTGCGGTAGTTACATACAGTGACCTACATACCTCATCGTCTTTTCAATCTGTTGTGCATTTCACTTGCTCATCACTTTTGTCTCTGTTCATCAAAGACCGCGGAGCCTATCAAAGGTCGTTTCTCTACAGTAAAGGTACCCCCTCCGTCCACAGGCTCCGGCCGGTGCTCGCCATCCGCATCTCACTTGCATTGCATCTGAGGTGCTCTTTACTTTTTTTTTCCATCTGGCACTTTCCCCTCCTCTTTCTCACACTTTTTATTTTTCTTCTTCTTCTTCTTCTTCTTCTCTTTTCCCTCTCATTCTTCCTTTTTTGTCATCTTCACTTGGATTCTCTCAAGTGAATGACAAAAGAGCTACGAACGGGATTGATAATCATCTTCAACCTTATTAATCTCGACGACGAGATTCTTCCTTCTCTGTACTGCACAGACAGAATTGGGTCTTAGCAGTAGCGATATAACTTACTTCGAGACCCTACGATATTACGATAAGCGGACTGACAGAGATATCTTGAAGGAATATCTCGCCCGGTCCCTGTCCCCTTTCTAGGACGACTCTATCGCCTGTCTTTGGAGAAAGACTTATCATGACCCCAAACACAAGTCGCATATCATCCTCTCCGTGTTGGAGGTTTCTCCTCTGGGTCCTGACTCCCTGACTATCGCTACTGTTTATTGCTCACAGCAGACTCATCCATTGATATCTGCCATTGTCTCTCCACTACCAATTGATCGTCACAAATATCGACATCGTATCGACTGGCTTGAGGCCCAAAGTTGAATCAAGCGAGGATCTACCTGACTGAACCTGACGAGACACCCCCCGCGACAAGCAAAACCCGGCCTTGACTCGACTTGGCTTGTGCGTTTGTCCCACGTCTTGTCATCATCTCCGCTTCTTCTATTTTGTTTCCTTGAACCTTCTATTTTTACTACTGATTTGTGACTCTCCTGAATTACAAGGTCAGTGCTGGCTTTTTTAAAAGTCAAACAACACTACGGTATCAAGGGCCTGAAAGAATAAATCGCCCAACCAATTCTATCGCCAATCACCCACCGCATCATTAAACAAACAGCCTGGACTTGACTGGGCTCATTTGACTGGGGCACCCAATCGACTCCATCTACGTTCCCCTCTTCACTCCCACCCTCGGCCACTTGGGTGCATTGCCTTGCATCGTCTATGCTCTGCTGGCAACTGACTGGACTGGGACTCGACTGGCAGCCCCGCGTAGTATTGGCCTAACCCAGCCCAGTCTCTGTATCCAATTGCATAACTATACCCACGTCAACACCCACGCTCACACCCACGCCCACGTCTTCATACAGCACGCACTGAGCCCAGCCCAGCCAGCACCGCTACCGCTATTGCTACCGCTACTACTGCATCTGCATTTGCTTTGCCTTGCAGTAGCCAACAGTTGCAATTTTTTTCCTTCTGCCGTTTTTTTTGTCTTTCGTCTTTTCTTGTTCTCTTTCCTCTTCGTACCAAGGCAAGGCAACGCATTGTTCTCTTGCCTGGTACCTCAACCTCAAAGCGGACTAAACCGCCTCACTCAACTACACCCTCACTTGATCTCACCTCACCTCACCTCACCTCACCTTACTATTTTATCTTACTCGTTTTACTGCCGGATCGGCTCGCCTCCATCCGTTTGTTTACCCCACATCATAGCCAACCAAACTACTTGACTACACATCCAATACTTGTCGTCGATCGATAAGACCCTTATCGACCCAAGTTACTTGTCGTTGACAGTCTTACTCGAGACCAAGACTCGAGGCTTGTTAGACGACTCATCTGTCTGTCCATCAAAGGTTCACACCTGGACACAATTGGGATTCCTATTGTCCCATATCATATATACGTTTCTTGTTAGACCTCAACTCTAAGGTCTACCGATCTATACACCACATCAGCCATGCCGCCAAAAAAGAGCCTTCGGCGGTGGCCCGCGACGCCAAATCTTAACGTCGCTCAACTTCGAGCTCAAGTACAAGAAGTCCAGAATCAACCTCTCACCGCCGACCCCAACTCGCCACCAGAAACCCCCACCACATCGCCGCCATTCCTACGCAAGACCAGTCTAAAACCTCGGCGCCAACCTGACTTTCATGATTACTTTCAGTCATTGGATTCGGACCCTAACATCAAGCCAACTGGCGATGGACACCAATTCAGCTATCAGCCTTCAGTTGGCCCTCATCAGTTAAGCCCTCGCTCGTCTTCCTCATCCGGCATGGCCGACGACACCAGTGATGAGGACAGCAGTAGTGAAGATGAGGATGAAGAAGATTCGGCAAGTCCCAGCATACGAAGCATGGGGAATGCTACTGGCCCAGCCATCTCCTCACCAATTGACGACTCTGCTATGGAGCTTGGCGATGATGACACCGACAGCTCTAGTGATTCAGACACTTCAGAATCTGACTCGGGCTCAGAATCCGACAGATCCGGTGCAACAGACGAGGCTGAGACCTCTCACATTACTGTTACTTCAACGGCTACGGCTACAGTTGCTTGTAATTTCACTGTCGAGGATATTGACCCTATGGATAGCGATTGTGACGGACTCGATGTCCTACAACCTACCGAGATTGAATCCAATCGCAGTCGCTCAAGGTCACGAAGCAGGAAAGCCCACAAGACTATGGTCAAGGATTTTAGGAATCTCACTTGCAGCAACGAAACATCAGATAACGAGCAAATTCCCGAGGGCGATGGCGAACTCGACGAGGAAGCGCAGTTCTTGAAGCGCCGCGAGCAAATCAAGAAATTTCGACGTATGAGTATGGGTAGCAGCTTTGGTAAACGGACACACAGCGAGCTCAGCGACTCTGAGGATGAGGGCGAAGGGCTCGACGCCAACGAGGTCGGCTCCAGCGCACGTCGTATGCGGAGAAAGATGCATCGCACCAGCCTATTATTCCATGATCCGCCCCCTGCGCGGATCGAGGAGCTTGAGGAGCCAGACTCCAGTGAGGATGAACTTGTTGCGCACCAGCATCTCGCAAGGGAATTGCCCTATTGGGCCATCGAAATTATGGAGATGGGCTCAAGCTCCAGCTAGAGCGCTGGACCCTGCAAGCCACGCACATCAGCTGCGACAGCCATTATGCTACCCCGGCCCGCATAGGCATGAACATTAATGACATTACGAGGACGAGAAGGCGACCAGGGGTCCCTCTGACGACGATAACGACTCACCTTTTCGCATCCCACGAGCATGACACCGCCTACACCGACCAGCCCCTGAGTCTACCGGGGTTCGGGCAACGGTGAACCATTGATTGTGTTCGCCTTACCTTAACCCCATGATCAATTATGCAACGGGCAGGTACGGATACTGAAGGTTGAGGAGACCATTTGATCAGAGAAAATGATATTGCATGTTTTGCATAGAATTTGCATTCAGGCCGAATACGGAATTGTCTCATTGGATTTCACAGGGATACCTTTAGACTGTTACGATATGTCGAATTTGTTTATTGAAGATATAAAGATGGGCATGATATTTGAGCACAGAAGATCATCATATATATGCGGAGAAGACATGGATATAAGTCTGACAGACAACATGAAAGCGTTTGGCATTTATCATCATTGAAGCAATTCTAGAAAAAATGGGATAGACTGGGAGTTTCTTTCTCGCCCGTTTGATGTAGTGGCAATGAACCATTGCATAAGTTTGATAACGGGCGGTAGCTTTTCACCTCAAACTGCTAGTAGGGCGTCGCTTGATGCCACTAACTCCTGCATCCTTAGAACCAGAGCATTAGATCATCTGTCTTGTCCTTGCAGTTCTGGCTTCGACTGTGTGAGTGAAAGGTCTTGGCTTCGTTGATCTACAGGGGTCATGAAGCTTAACAAGTACTCTGAAAGATCAGGACCTGCGTAGATGTGAGCTCTGGTTGAACTCAACCATGTAATTTCTCAATGCACTGGGCATGCATTGTCAACTCCTTTGGTTTCATGAAGCTACTCCCAGTATGTTAGCGTTGGTCGCAATCATGAATGCTATCCTCAGATACGCACTTGATTGGCAAGATTATTCCCACGACTGATAAGGGACAGGTGAGATATAGTATGTGGATGGATCAACACCTATGGCTGGATAGTTCAGCGGCTCTTGCAACATAGCTAGTCTGACTGTTAGGTTGATGATCAAGACCTAGGAGCTGGCGTGTAAGTGATTGCAATGTGGGGGGTACTTATCGATAAGAGCTGCCCGCGTCCCTTGATTGTTTTGAAACTCCACCACCGTCAACACAAGCTATCGTCTCTATCATCAAATCGCAACTTTGAGGCCATTCTCCTCCTCCGCCCTAACAAGTTGACATACACAATAGATCTTGTGGTTTTTTCCGTATATCCATAATATAAGAACATTTATGAGTACGAGAATTGAACGACGGCCACGCCCATCATGTCGCTCATCTCTGCGCATCTCGAACAAATTGGCTATTCGTGCCAGGGAATTGACTCTCTACCGTAGGTAATACACATTCCTTGTGTGTCAATCGCTAACTTGCCTTCAGGTTCCCTCCTCCGAAGATCTTCACCAACGCCCTCCTCTCAAACCATGACATCACATCTCTCATCCGCGATACAGAACCCCACGAACGCGCCCTCTTCTCCGTCCCACCACCTCCTCCGCCCTCAACAACTCTCAAACCCACAGAACCGGAGAAGAAAAAGTCCTCGGGTCGACGACAAACTGTCTTTAATGTAGCCTCAGGCGAAGTCACCACAGGACCTCCACCCCGCACCGGCACACATCCCCGTCGACAAACGGCCGTAGCAGCTGTCTTAGGTGGTCAAATGCACGAGGAACTACGGCGCGGAGATTCAGATCGCAAAGGCGACGTCGATGTAAATGTTCTTCTGCGCGGCGCAGAAAAGCTCTGCGGTGTATACGAACTCCCAGGGGCGAGGGAGCGCATCGCTGCGCTGAGGAGTAAACATGCACATGGAAAGAACACAGCGGCGTATTACGAAGCGCGCGTCGCGGAGCAGGCAGAGCAGTTGGCGAGTTTGGATCATAGGGATTGGTATGATGAGGAGGAAGAGGAAGAAGAAGAGGGTGAGGTTTGGACGGAGGATGACTTGAGAAGGGAGGAGGAGGAGGCGAAGGAGATGGAGGTGAAGAAGAGGGAGCTACAGGTGAGGTTGAGGCAGATGGAGAAGGATCTTGGTGGTTTGATGAGAATGTTATGATACCCTTATGAGATGTAAAAATCTTAAATATGATATTCTACGGGATTGAGGCAGGGATGTCTACTGGTTCTCAGTAAGCAGCTCTTCTCTCGCCATAACGAGCTTTTCCAGAATCTCCCCAACATCCTCCGCTCCGTCAATTGTGTACTTATCATTGATGATGTACCGTGGTACACCCCTTATGCCCTTCTCTTGCATCTCATGAACCTCATTATCAACCTCCTCACCCCCATCGTCGCCATCCAACCACTCCCGTGCTTCGTCCCTCTCAAGTCCCGCCTTGACCGCTGCAGTCACCAAATCCTCCTTACTAGTTATATCTCCACCATCCAGAAAGTACATCCTCATAATCTCCATCGCAACCTCCGTCTCCTTGCCCCTGAGCCGCCCCAACTTCTCCAATCGGTGCGCATCTCTGGTGTTTCCAATCGTAGAGTTAAAGTTGAACTCCACACCCTCTGCCTTAGCGATACCGTTGAGGCGGGCTTTGACTGATGGTACTTGGTCTTCCCCCCATTTCGATGCTATCTTCGTGATGAGGGGTTGGGTGGGTGTGTTGGGATCCAGCTGGTAAGCGTGCCATTTGGTGGTGATAGTGTCCGTTGAGGAGACAGTTTTGAGATAGAGTGCTATGGCGCGGGATAAACGGAGGGCGCCGATGAAACACCAGGGACAGACGGGGTCTGATATGACGGTTATAGAGATCGTAGGCATGATGGTGGTTCTTCTTTATGATGCTTTTCAGGGAATCTGCTATGAAATATTGGACTGGATAGGGAAGATGTGATGGAAAGATATAAGAGCAGGTTCAGATGGGATCGGGTGTATTTTACATCCGAGACGACCTTTGGTCAACTCCGATTTATAAGTGCTTTTTGTATACGCCATCTTTGAACTTTCAGGAGAAAACGGGCATAGACTCATCAAGAGGGCGGAATTCCGCCCGCCAAGGAGTTCTGCTTCGTAAGCTATGATTTCACCGCAAGCTTGTAGTGAACCTCGGATTATTCCAAACACATCTAGGGGTAATGCAATTCGTTATTCATTCAGTGGAGATTGCTCTCCGGGTATCATATTCTATCTTGCCTTATCCAAGCTCCCTTTATCATGCCTGACTAATCTCTATGCGGTCTTCCATATGGTTCGTGTCTATGTACTTCTCGGGGGCGTTGTGATCGGCCCCCGGGACGATAAAAGTCTCCCTGTCTTCGTGGTGTGTCCCAATTACGTGCGCCGACGTTCTTTGACTGGCGTTGGTCTTGCCTTGAACTGCCAACCCCTCCAGATTCAGCTCTAGGGCTGCTTGGTGCAGATACGTCGTATTGAACAGCCCTATCCCAGTCCGCAAGCTTTGTATATGGACTTCTAAGCCATGCTCTTAGCTCGTGCAAGAAGAGGCGCGTGTTGTCTCGGCCCAGAAAATCCGAAATCATCTCCTCGGCTTGGCCAGCGCTGCCCATGATATCCACGGATTTCAAAATGGCAATGATGTATTCGAGGAGGAACTCAGCATTATTGGCTCTCCTTCTGTCAACCGCATCTCTCTGTGAATTCACTTCGGGTCTTGGCTCTGTCTGGTCGGCATCGGGGTTTAAGAAGGAAAACACTCGCAGCTCTCGACGAATCCACATTCGCGCGCGCGAGACTAAGTCGCTATCTGAACAAAAGGCCGCTGGAGTCAGTTCGCGGTATCGAGACAAGCGATTCGACCCGACATGTTTTGAGTATCTGTTGTGGCGATACACATCCCTCCGCTTCGCGATCTCATCTGAAGGACTCGAGCTGGCGGTTACGTAGCGTGGTTGACGGGGATATGGACGAAGTTGCGAGTGACGCCGGCGGAAATGAGGAGGGAACGCAAGTCTCCTACGTTCAATTTGTGGTGCCCGGGGCTCTGACGCAGGCTCAGCTACGGTGTATGTCTTTGCGATAGGTTCATCGAGACCGTGGCGAACTTGTGAGATGACAGCTTTGCAGAGCGGACACTTCGGTGATTGCTCAAGCCAGCTGAGAAGGCAGAGATAATCAAAGTTTCTGTGTTGACAAGGAATAGCCTCACAGGCTTCAGAAATGCTTTCGAGGCAGATGACGCAGCAGTCGGTGGCGTCTTCTTGCCCGGTCGCTATTTCGTCGAGGGTGCTTTGTAGGACTCTACGTTGGAGATCATCTGTGTTTTGGTCTGTTTCCATAGCGTACTGGCGGATTTGAGACGCTATAGGGCTGGCCACCTGGCGCAAGTGGTGGTGTATCCAAAACACCCAGGTAAGAAAGCGAAGATAAGATGTTATCGTTTGGTGTAGTATGAAAAGAAGATGATGAACGATGAATTAGAAATGGACTTGATTTAGGTGGGGGTCCGGAACTACGTACCAAAGTTCGGAGCGGGTGGGCCCGTTAGCTCCGTACCTTCCCTGCAACTGCCATGACGTGAGACCCATTTTCGCGTTGAGTGGTTCGCGTCCCGCATTGGCAGTTACAAAGGGATCCATCTAAACGCGTTTTACCTGCAATCGCGACACTCAATTCCACTTTCCCTCATGACCATTGTTTCTTGCATGTTTCTTCCAAATTCCGATTTTCTCATAAACTCACATACGAATAAAATATTTCATGGCTATAGCAATGGACGAAAATTTGAGAGCAGAATATGAAAGTCAATCACAGCAACTGCGCATCGACTTGAAGACTTGGGAGACAGAATGGGCAAAGACACACGAGGGCAAGAAGCCAGGAAGAGGGGACATCAAGGCCAACGAAGAGATCGGTAGGTCTTTAGAGCAACAAAATAACCAACCGGCTAATCATTACGCAGCTTTGAAATATAAACAATATAACAAGGTTCGAGATATACTCTCGGGCAAAATCCCACCTCCCTCGAAAGAACCCAGGAAGCGAAAATCCGATACTCTACCAGCACAGACACCCACCAAACGTACCAAACACACTCAGACTCCCTCCAAGAACCGTACACAAGACCATGATGAGGAACTCATGAACACACCAGCCATATCGCGAAAGCTGTTCAGTCCCGCGTCGGTGACCTCAGTGGGTCCGACACCACAAAGGGATGGTCGTGTGCTTGGCCTCTTTGACTTATTGGTAGAGAAGGAGCTAGGAACACCGTCGAAAAAAGATTCTCCGACCAAATCAGAGTCCGCACGAAAGGTCAATGCAACTCCGAGCAAACGATCAGCTGCCATGGATGACGAGGAGAACGAGAGGCTTGGCCGAACCCCTATGTCATCTAGTAAACGACAAAGACTGAACCACTTCATGACCCCGTTGAAGAACAAGGATGGAAACAGGGATGCCGTTACGCCCTCTTCGGTCTCGAAACTCCAATTCGATACACCCGCGTTCTTGAAACGCAATACTCTACCAGTTCTTGACGAGAATGGCGATTTTGATGCCCCAGCACCCCTACGGCTACCGCGCAAGCCTTTCACACGAGGTCTCAGTGAAATTGTGGCGAGTCTTCGAAAGGTGGAGGAGGAGACCTTGGACGACGACTTGGACGCATTGCGCGACGCTGAAGAAGAAGGGATGGGTGAACCTAAGCCCAAGACGTTATTCCCGTCGAAGCCAAAGGATGATGTTCTGGTAGAGGAGACCCAGACACGGCAATTACCACTTGGTGGTTTCGATGATGAAGCCTTGTACGACAGCCCAGTGGAGGAAAATGGCAACCCGACTAGAGTGTATAAGAAGAAGGGTCAGAAGCGAACTACAAGAATGGTCAAGATGCGTCCAACTCGAACCAAGCGGCCCGAAAACATGGGAGAGAACCCTCAGAGCGATATTGAGAACGACGAAACGCAAGCTGATGGTGAAGATGCTGGATCTGATTTTGAGGAAGTCAAGGAGAAGAAGCCCACACAGAAGAAGGAGGGCACTGTTAGGAAGGCTGCGCGAAAGGTCAATGAGCTGGCTCATGCAAACTTCCAACGGTTAAAGCTTAGGAATCACGGAGCAAAGGGCGGCCCTGGTTTTAATAGTAGATTCCGGCGACGAAGGTGATGAGCCATTTTGGTCATGGGCAAGAGGGTTATTATGAGATGCATTGCGTGGCGTTCTGATTCGAGGCATATATATACCAACAGACAAGGAGAGGTTATTTGTTACATTGTCCAGTTCGGCGTAGATGAGCGTTCAAGCTGGAATAGAATTAAGAGTCTCTGAGATTCATTCTGATCATCTACTTTTTGACCTTATGTCTCGTACTGGAATTATTTATCTCTACCTTTTCTCTTTGTAAGGTACCTTAGGTATGCTTCAAAAGAAGATGGAGTTCTTGCCAGAAGATCCAGACGTGGGTGGGGCTGCGGACCGTTCAGGGTCAGCGCTTTCTCACTCACAGCTGCCGAGCCGGTCTTCAGAATTGACAGTGATTCACATTCACTGAGAGGCCTTGAAGATCAAACAAAGAAACTCGATCACAATAAATACACACAATCGTCTCGCTTCAACTTCTTCTGCTCTCTTCCTTCATAAAACACGCAGACACACACGCTCCTGTTCGCCTAAATCGACCCTCCTTTTTGCGTACAACGGCTCGAGCCTTTCGCGTCTTTATAATCACACTCACTCATTTGGCCTCGTTGAAATTGAGGCTTTCAAGGATTCCTATTCGCGTCTTAACTTTCTTTATTTTGCTTTCTTATTGTTCCTACACACAAAGCTCGGCCTTTCTACATGGGATTCTCTTGGCATTGTCAGACCTGTTGTTCTCATCAAAAAGATGATACGGGAGGTATAGACTGCTTGGTGTTGTCTTTCAATTGAGTTTTTCGCATACAATATCCCGTTCTTTTCATTGCTTTTTAGTATGCAATAGCATGGGCCTGGTCCTTCAACATGCCCGTAAGATCACATCTCAAAAACAGAATGGCTCGGCTGCTGACGCTGACTAGCCTATCGATCTTGACGAAAACGATGTTGTCGATTTGACGCTGGATGAGTTCCAGAATGAAGATAATGTTATTGACCTCACACTAGAGAATTTCGAGAACCCGGACATCGACTGGCTCTCGAATCACAATGACGACTTTGACGGTATGTTTGGCGACGCCTTTGCTCCGAGGGAGCCTCACACAACCGCCACCACCACTCATGATACACCTAAAATGTGGACCAAGTTTGGTGAGATGGAGGAGGAGGAGGAAGAGGAAGAGGAAGAGGAAGATGGCATGAGTGTCATGGAGCGGGTTGACCTGTCACCTAGCCCACCCACCCAGAGTCCTCCTAACTGCGGCTCAAGTCCCGAAACCCTTTTTGAGGACATTTATCCTGAAATGCCTAAACTTCCTGAATCCTGTGTCATGATAGCTGCAGATCCGGATCTCGAAGTTGGTGATGCAGATGAGGGTGCTTCAGCTGAGGTGGTGGAACAAGAAGATATTACAATGGAAGAGACGCCGGACGTCCCTCTCAGCGATAATATGAGCGTTGAGCTCCCCGAAAGTCTGCTCTTGGTACCGAGGTCATATTACGAACCATTCGAACCGGGTGTCCCAATCCTTAAGGAACGCGAGGCTGTCGCTCGACTGCTTGAGGTGGCCGAAGAGGCCGGTCAGGGTATTGACTTTGACGACTTTGTTGAGTTCCAACTTAATGATTTCGCAGTCTACTCCGACCGTCAAAGATACGGCCAGGAGATGTGCTCTCTCCACCACCTCCATACAAAACACGGTTTCAATACTGTGTTCTTTGACGGAAAGTTGAGTGTTGGTAGTACTGTTTTCTACATTCACAGCGTGGAAATCAGCGCATTACCGATCGAGAACTACGGTACATTATCAAAGCACACTGTCAGAGACAAGATTTGGGTACGGTCAGTTTTAAACTCAGAACGCGAGATATACTACCGGTTGAACACCCCTGCCAAGGAATATCGTCGTTTCTTTGACCCGTTCCTGTGGGTTGCAGATCTCGCAAAGCATTTCGTGGATTACCTCAAGTTCAAAGGGGAGAAAGACGATCAAGTTACGATCTTCCATTTTAGATCAAATTTCAGCATTTGGCTGGCGAAAATGCACCGCAATGCACCAGATTTCATCTCGTGGAAAGGGCAGCACATAAACGATGATTTTAGGACGGCGATTGTGGCCAATGTTACATTTTTACACAAGGAAGCAATCGGTGTTCTTGGGCACAGAAAAACATACAAGCACGTTATCTGGGCCGAGGTATGGGAATTTACGCGATACAAACTGTGCCCAAAGACTGTGCCCAGCGAAGACGCAGATACTGTCGTCACCCAGTACATTTACGACTGCTTCAGTCATCAACCCTTCGGCCACCGTCTCAAGGCCATCCCTCTAAGCGAAACGACTCAGTCTTTACGAAATGCACTAATCAAACAACGCCATCTTGAATTGCCAGCCCCAGTTCATGATAGTGCTAAGACCATGACAATGGCTGGACAGAAGCAGATTCGAGCAATTCGAGCAGGCGATACGATCTCGACCCAACGAGATGCTGAGGGGTCCGGTACGCAATGGCGACGTGACGTTGCGCATGGGTTCGATGACGTCGACCGATGGTTCGCCCTGGTACAGCGCGTGCGTGTCAACAAGCGTGGCCAGAGAACGTTCGATGTGATTTGGTACTATCGACCCGTGGATACGCTATGCGGTCTGATGAAGTATCCTTGGAACAACGAGTTGTTTTTGTCGGATCATTGCTCTTGTGATACAAGAGCGAAAATCTCCGAGGACGAAGTGTCAGGGGTTCACGAAGTCGAGTTTGGGGGGACTTCGGCGACTAAAGCCGAGTTCTTTTGTCGCCAAACATACATATGCGTAGAGCGAAATTGGGTGACCCTTGAGAAAGACCATTTTCGTTGCATTCATCTGCGCGAGAGTTCTCCTCAGGCGCTGGGGTTGCGAACTGGCGAAACACGGCTCGTCATGATCAACAAGACTAGTGGTCGATCCGAGCCTTGCGAGTTTCTAACCTTTTATGAGGAGGAAGGCAACGGCATATACAGGTTTCGGAAGTTGTTAAGAAGACACCAGGTTGATCCGGCATCCAAAGCTCGACCCAACGAGTTGGTGTACAGCTATGTCGAGCCGCTTGTCGAGGTAAAAAGTTCGCGTATTCTCGAGCCATGTTTTGTTCGTTATTTCAAAGACGGAGAAACAATACCAACGCCATATGACCGTGACGGTGTGGGGGGGTTTTTCTATTTCACCCACGAACAAGTTTCCGACAATGAGACTGGAATGAAGTCATGTGTTGCGCTATCCGAACCTCCCTCGTCTATACAGCAGGGCTACGACCCATCGCAGTCTATTCCACGACTGCGAGGCCTGGACCTCTTTTGCGGTGGTGGTAACTTTGGTCGTGGGTTGGAAGATGGAGGTGCTATCGAGATGCGATGGGCGAACGACTTTGACGCAAAGGCTATTCACACTTATATGGCAAACACTGCAGGGCCTTCTGAGGTATCTCCATTCCTTGGGTCTATAGACGATCTCCAACGTCTTGCTATCGAAGGCGAATTTTCAGACAGTGTCCCACCGATTGGAGATGTGGATTTTATCTCGGGCGGTAGCCCTTGCCCTGGCTTCTCTCGGTTGACCAACGATAAAACAACCGCCGCTCAGCGGAAGAACCAGTCGTTGGTAGCAGCTTTTGCGTCGTGCGTGGACCTGTACCGTCCACGGTACGGTCTCCTTGAGAACGTTCCGGGAATCGTGCAAAAGACCGCTAATCGAGACCAAGACGTGTTCAGTCAACTCATTTGTGCTATTGTAGGCTTGGGTTATCAAGCACACTTTTTCTTTCTCGATGCTTCTGCCTGCGGTTCGCCTCAGCGTCGTTCTCGCGTGTTCCTGGCTTTTGCTGCACCAGGCCACCGCTTACCTCACAAACCATATCAAACCCATGCTCACCCGCAAAATACTTCCAGACTTGCTCTAGGTATTCTTCCCACGGGTGAACCTATGGCTGAGCGTGCTATGCCGGCTGCCACGCCATTTGACTTTGTGTCTGCAAGTGCTTCCACTGCCGACCTACCCCCTATCTATGATTCAAAACCGGATATATGCGTGCCATACCCCGACCATAGGGTGTCTGTAGGCATAACGCCTCTAATGCGAAGTAGAATTCACCTCATCCCGACTCAACCCTGGGGTATGAACTACGCACAAGCTTGGTACGGTCGTGACCTGAAAAAGGCTGGTTCAGGCGTCATGACGCCAAGTGAGCGTCTAGCATTCCCTGAGCGCACCGATCAGGGTTTAGGACGAGCAAACCCAAACTCGAATGCATATGGTCGACAACGACCCGACCATCTCTTTGTGACAATCGTCAAGACCCAAAGTCCGGACGATGCGAAGAACGGTCGAACATTACACTGGCGTGAGCCTCGCGCTTTAACCATCATGGAGGCACGACGAGCACAGGGGTTCAGAGACGATGAAGTCCTGTTGGGTATCCCAAGTGACCAATACAAGATTGTCGGCAACAGCGTTGCGCGTGAGGTCGCGGTCAGCTTGGGTGCTGTATTCTGCGAGGCATGGATTCAGAGCCTCGCAGACGAGCATCACGTACAGGGTGGTGATCATGCCTCCACTGCTGTAGTTCCTTCTGTGGCGCCGGCTCGTATGGGTGTCGAGATTTCCCCTATCACCAATATCAGGAGACTTGAGTCCGAGTCAGCCTCTGTCGAAAGCACCCCACGGTCTCGAAAATCCAGAAGTGAATCTCGAGTCAATCAAGTTTCGTCTACACCGAGCTCGACTCCTCCTACTCCTCTTCAACCGTCTACTAAGCATAGCCGTATCGCTGTCAATATTCGCGGATCGAAATCTCTCAGGACAGACGAATACAACAGCCCTAGCAGGGCCACGTCTACGGCATCCAGTCGTTCCAAATCAAGTAGGTTACGGCATAGCACCACGGGTGAATAGTTTTGTATAAACGAATATCGGAGCTCAGAAGACTACATATAGAAGGATGTCTTGACATGCGAACCTGTACTTCGAATTTTGAGACCTGTGGGCATCACAAAATGGGGGGTCTCTCATGTAGACCAGCTACCTGTCACAGCTAGCTTTGTGGCTTCTCCTTAACCTCTAACCAGGTGTTGGTGAATGGGATTCACGACAGGCAAGAATACAGTGACTGGTGAATTAAACTCATTATGTTATTGTCAATTCTATTGATCTCATCGTCTTATTGACACCCCTCCACCATATCATTACACTGGAGTGATGATTAACAACCACCCGGAAGCAGGAGAGTCAGTGACAGATGATGCACAAATAAATCGAAGCAAATTTAGAGTGGTTCAAAAGTCATTACTGTCGTTACGGTAGCTCGCTAGTTGCTAACGTTGATAAACTGTTGAGAAAAAACATGCTACTCCAAAACTCCGATTCAACCTAATGCTGATATCGCCTTGCTCTTGGATGCACCCCTTCTCGTACCAAAAATAGCCAGATTCGATGTAAAACGCTGAAGAAAACATATCGCTGTTTCAAAACCTCTTCCAGTATCGCGTTCCGTCCGTCTACCCCTCTACTCCGATGTCTCCAGATCCTTAAGGGTCATCACCTTGGCGCCCATAGGGATCTGACCACCTCGCATCTTGATGCTGGCATAAGGAACACCCGATGCCTGTCCCAAGATGGTAACCAGCTCACGACCTGAAACAATAAGGTCCTTGCCGGTATAACCCTTGATGGCGCATTCCTTAAAGATATGTCCGATCAGGCGCTCACCGAGGGTCTCGATGCTGCGGCCACTGGCCCAGCCTTTGTCGTTGCTCAAACGCTGGAGCAGTGAGAACAAAGATGTGCGAGTAGTAGTATCCATCTCTGGTGTAGCTTGAATAGTGATGCCCACCTTTCCAACAACTTGTCGTAATTGCTCGATACACTGCTCCGTTCGAAGGGGGCGGAAAGTGAACTCGGTAGCGAACCGACTCTTGATGCCTTGGTTGCTACGCAGAAGACGGTCCATGTCCTCCTCATAGCCTGCCAACACAATGATAAGCTTGCGTGCAAACTGAGGCTTTGTCACAGCATCAACAAGCTCGCTGACTGCTTCTTCAGCAAACGATCCACGAGCGCCATTGAGTCTGTATGCCTCGTCTATGAAGAGAACTTTGCCGAGTGCCGATTCGAGCAGTCGGCGTGTTTTGGGACCAGTTTGGCCACAATATTCACCAACAAGCTGTGACGCTGAGACATCAACGACATCTGGTGCGGCAAGCAGGCCCATGTCATAAAAGATCTGGCCAAGTTTTCTCGCGGTCGATGTCTTTCCAGTTCCGGGAGGACCCTTGAAGACATATGTGAACGGCACATAGGGCCGAGGGTCGACATTGCGCAGTCGCATACCTTGCACCATGTACTGGTACGATTCGAACTTGGAGATGATTTCCTCGAAGCCGACAAACTCGTCGAACAGGGCCCGCGTGTTTGTCACAGCTTGTGACAGCCGATCGTAGTTGGCATCAAAGTCCTGAGGTTCTAGAGGAACTTGGTCGAGATCCTCATCCTGTGGTTTCTTCTCTTTAGCAATGCGACGGAAACGTGCTGAGATGGCCTTGGATAAAATATTGTCCACCTCACCGCCATTGCCAAAGTTTGGCCGAACAGAGGCTCGCTTCAGTACCTCCATAGCAACCTCACGGGCCTTGTCGGTGGCGACCAGCTTCTCCTTTGCCAGCTTGAGGTCTAACACCTTGCCCAAGGTATCCTCGCTGAAGTTTTCAAACACAAACGCAGTATCCAGCGGGAATCTTCGGGCCAGACCGGGGTTGGCATTTGCATACAACTCCTTCATCTGGTCAGGGTAACCGCAGAGGATAACACATCGATCCTCTCCAGCAGCTCCAGTTACCTCTGCAACAATCGTGTCGATGATCCCGCCTCTGAAATCACCGTTCTTAGAACTACCAGCACTTCCGTTGGTGCCTGGGTCAAGCATGTGGGCATCATCTATGATCAGAACATTGCCCTTTGCTTCCCTGAGGGCTTCTTGCGTGTTGTTCTCTGATCCTCCGATATAGCGATCCAGAAGATCAGCTGGAGTCTTCGTGACGACATCGCCCTTGGACAAGAGGCCGAAATCTGCGAGAATTCTACCATAGAGCTTTGCAACTGTGGTTTTGCCGGTACCTGGAGGTCCCAAGAAGACTCGGTTTGGTGAAACATGCAAAGGATCGTCGCCACGCATTTCTCGGATAAAGTTCTGGTTGACTTGGTTGACCACAGCGAGTATCGACTCCTTAACATCGTCCAACCCGACAAGTTGTTGAAGCTCTTTCCAGGCAGGGCTCTTCTCGGGACCAAGAGAAGGCTTGTTGCCCAGTAGGTCTTCTTTGGTCATTCTGAAGTCTTCCAGGTAGTTCCCTGTCTTACGAGCCTGAATAAAGCGTTCAACTTGACGCCTGCAAGCTTCGAGAAATGCCTTTCTAACTGGCCAGATATTACCAAATGTCTTTTCGCTGGCCCCTGAAACGATTCTGCGGATCAGAATCTTGACATACAGGCCATCGTAGCCGCCCTCGACTTCCATTTTGCCCTTGAACCACTTTCGCATCATGCCATGGAATACCATCTGGAGCTCTTCTGCTGTGTAATTTGGCAACTTCAGAACAGGAAAGTGATTGGAAACCTCAGCACTGTAACCCATCAAGTCTGACAAACCCCATTCGCCATTGCCGGCTATAATGAGGACAACTTTTCCGGGCAGGTCTTGTGAGCGAACATAGAGGCTCCAGAGATTACAATCGTCGCTGTTCATTAGGTGAGCGTGGTCAATGATGGCAATCTAAGCAAATTAGCGATTCATAGCCTTGGTAATAAGATATTCACTTACGCAGCCACCGCAGGCATTGCTTGTGTTATGTATGGTGCTCAAAGTCGATGTTTTAGACATGTTATATGCCGAGAATCTGTTGATTCCAGTGAAAATACCAGACTTCTTCACCACGCCAAGAGATATCAGGTATTTGGCATAGAGGCGAGCCAGCATTGTCTTGCCTGTCCCCTCACCTCCCATGAAGACTGCATCAAAGTTCTCTTTCTTCAGATCGGTCTCACGCCTCTGAGCGGCCTTGACTCTCGCCTTTGCTTGTAAGAAGAAAGCCTTGACTTCTTCGAGGCCGGTTAAAGACATGACTCGGTCGAGGTATTTGTTCTCTGCCTTTTCCACCTTCTTTTGTCGCAACCATTCGATTCTTGATGGGGATTCATCTTGGCAAGCTTCGGGTTCTAGGCCGTCTATCGATTCGTTGTCCGAGTCGTCGGTGTCTTCTTGCTGTGATTTTCTGGGACAAATTAGTGGACGTTTCCAAGCACCCAAGGTGCCACTTACTCAATTTCATCCAGAAGCTCTTCCATCATCTTGCATAGTTCAAGGAATGCTGGCTCTGCCAAGACAGGTGGCTCCTCTTCCACCACAGGTGCGTCCTCAGCTTCAGACTCGGAATCATCATCAGTTTCATATGGAATATCACCGTATAATTTCCCTAGACCAAAGCCATCCATATTTTGGTCGTCGGCATCTTGATCATCCTCCTTCAGAGGCTCCTCGGGTACAATTACAGTCTTGGAACGATTGCGCCGCCTTCTCAAGCGCCGGCGGGGCTTGCGAGTGGGAAGAAGGCCGAGAAGACGGCTCACAAGGAAGTGTGGTTCATCGGTCAGAAAGTCTCTTGCCCATGAGGGATACGTGGATTTTGGCTTGAGACCAAGTAGCCATGTGACGGAAAAGTTGATATCAGTAGATTCAAGCTCCATCATTGCATTGCACTGAAATGAAGTGAAGTGAACTGGATGGCACTGGAGCTGGTTTGTTTGCTCTAAGATAAAGCTATAACTCCCAAATATGGGTTATTCGATAGCTAGCAAGCTAGCGAGCAAGCAAGCAAAGATAAGTGGTGAACACGCAGGGACCGGGCGATAGCTCTGCGGATGTGCGGATGGGACAGCCGGAGCGGGGGTGGGGAGAGAGAGGGAGATCGCGTGCGAGGAGATGATATCGATAAAGACCTACGAAAGGCACGGGAGAGAGGAGAAGCGGTCTAGAGAATATTCGCTGAACTTGGGAGGCGAGCAAGCAGCTATCGAGGAGACGCTGTAAAGATAAGAAGAAGAGGAGAAAATCTGGAATGTTTGAGAATGGAAGAAGAGAAGTTCAAAATTAAGGCTGAGGCGGTAGCTGCCTGCTTAGTTGTTTGATGTAGACTGCAGGCAGCCAATGGAATCGATGTGCAAGGTGAGGTGAGTACGACAGTAAGACGGGGGCTGACCTGGAGTGCCATTGAGGTACCTACAGTCTGCACCTTGGCGGGCACGTAACGAAAGCATGGCATTCATGGTGCGATGATTTCAACGCTGCTTGATATTCGTATGTATAACACGTGAAATGACTATGAATATGTCATGTTTCAAAAATACACAATACTGCATTCATCTCAAGCCCAATAATACACATTGTATACATACACACATCTTGAAAAGACAATGGAACTCTGCAATCTTGTGTTACTTTCTAAACCAGAGCTTAACGCATCAAGAAAAAAGAGTCACCTGGGCAGTCAAACTGGAGCTACTCAGACTAGGGCTCCCTAGGCGATTCAACAGAGCTCCAGATATTCCCATGTCTCCCGCCTACGCCCCTGTAAGACGGCGGCTGCCTCATGCACTGCCACGAGACAATAACACATTGGATGATGAAGCTGAAGAGAAAAGGCTTCAATTGGCTGTTGCTGCCTGCAAGAGATGACTTGCCATTGACAGTCGATGTTGAACAGGGGACCTTGATTGTGTGGCTCCTTGTTTTTCGGGGTCCATAGCTGTCAACATTTGCTGATCTTTAAATGCAGGTCTCCTGTAATGTCTAATTTTGTTGGCTCTTTGAAACACAGGGCACTCTGCACGCACTCTCGCTCAAACATCAGCAGACCAAACCCTCATAATACTCCTCGTGTTGATCTACATTAAACACTTCGCTTAAACTAATCCATTGATACTCCGTCCGTCTTCCAGGCATTATCGTGTTATCAACCTCGACAAGGCTGAATCCAAACACGACTCTTGCACCAATCAACCCTCTCAACGTGCCAGCAAAGACCCGCCGCTGCCGAGCTGCATCCCGTGGGGGGGCGATAGATGAGTCCACCGGAGGCCGAAACCCAGCCAAACACAGCGTCTAAACACCGCTAAGAGTCCACTGTCCGCGCCAGGATTTAGCGATTCGGTGGAGATAGTTCGCCCTGCCGTAGTCAGCGGTGAGGCCTCAAAGGGAACTGGACGGGTGCTACTGAGCGTAAAGGAAGTTTGAGGTAGGACATGTTGAGTGATGAGGGGAGGAGAGAGATGATGAGAGAGTTATACGCCGAAGATTCGAGAAATCATGTACTTGTGTGTTGTGCGTGTGTTTGACTCAAAGCCCGAGGGCTTTCATTTGTCGTGGTATCAGCAACTCGACTAATAATTGGCATCTCGAACAGCTTGATGCCTTGCAGATAGACTGAGCTAACCTAGACCATTGCTCTGCCATACATCAGCCTAACTGTCCAGCCAAGGGGAGGCAAGAAAACTTAGGACCTCAATCCTAAATGACAAAAAGCCTTGGGTAAACTTAGGTGAGACTTCACTAGCCTTTGGACTAGTTATTTTTGACACCTAAACTTGGGGTCTGAAGTTTTCTTGCTCCCTGAGGCCAGCTTAGGCTCACATGTGGCTCCAAGTTAGCCTTGACTCGAAACATCAAACGATCTTCAACTTCACTAGAAGATCTGTAAAAATCTATTAGCAATATGTTGTCGATTATACCCGCAGAACCCACGGCATTAGCTAAATGCTGGCCTCAACTGCCGGGTCCAGATCACGGAGAGCCCGGATCTACAGGGTATTTCTGGGGCAGTCATTCATCATCCAACAATTGGATATCATTGCTGTCATCCATAGGCTTGAGATTTCGTCTTCATTGACAACAATGGGCAATTTGTTTCCAACACCAGCTACATGGCTCTATATGGAGTGATTTCTATATGATGGACGGTACAAGAAACCTTTTTATCTTCTTTCAAATAATTTTTTTTTAAAGGCGTATTCCAGTAATATTGTTGCCATGCGAGGTACAAGTTGCTGAACTTACCCTACAACTCAACACAACCTAGCCTTTGCAACGACCCCATCAACTCTCTCCTGTAAAAATTCTTTCTTGGCACGCACTGTTAGTGCGGTGCTAGGAGCGGGATTTTCTGCAGGCCACGCGACCACACAAAAACTGCGGGGACGCTATCGGCTCCCTAACAGCAGTTTTCAGAGAAGGAATTTGGAGAGTTCGCCTTCTCTGACAACACCTTTGTCGGATCTAATGGCGGCACCTCAGAACCAGAACGCCTTAGATATCGGAGGACGGTGCCCGTGGCATCGGTAGCGACATCCTCCCGATCAACGACGCCGATTGCGATGGGTTTTTCCCCTTTGAAGGCAAGCCGCACCGCCGGCCTCTGATTCCTTCCCAAGGTTTTTCCCTGCCGCCACGACATACGACTACGAGCTACAACTTGGTTACTGGAGATTGTGGACTGCGTCAGCAGATGTAGCGATGCGTGAGAGAATTCTGGTCGGTGGAAAAAGTCGACAGTATGCCCCCGAACCCGCTGACGGGTGACGGGCTCGAGAAAATACAGCGCCTTTTGTGCCTTGGTATGCTGGATGGTGAAGGAAGCGGGGTATCCTGTACCTAGCTAGCTCAGCACGTCTTTTGCTCCAGTAGGAGATTTGGCTTCGTTACAGCCACCCAGACGAAAAATACACAAACAAACAAACAAACAAACAAAACAAATTTGCAACGACCCCAAGGACTACTCCGTGGTCTACCTGAATATCATGGCTTGAAACATTCCCTTTGAGACGAATACCACCCTCACCGATATCGGAAGTATTCCTCGATTTCATATAGACAAACTTGACATGAGTCCGGGGGCTTTCGTCCGGGTTGAATCGGGGTTGAGTGATCTCCAGCTAGCAATAGACAATTAAGCACCGGCTCTGGACTAAAGACTCCTATCCACGATTGATCGTCGCATGAACCCAAATTCTGTGGTGCCCTGAGATAGGGCTGACTCGGACGGTTCTCTCCAAGAGTCCCGCTTTTGCTCCTCCACACGAGATTCTCAACTTGGAATACGAGTAAGACAGACTGGATACAGACAAAGGACATCCCTTCGTGCTCCCAGCTGCAAGAGACGGCCAAGGTAACGGCTGATAGGACACGGAACAGCTCCGGAGCGTCTTTGGGCTCAACATATTTTCAGCCATATGACGAATTTGCTTGAAGTTCATGACAACTGCATGATGTTTAGTCCAGGGTATTCAAGAAGCCACCTGCAAGTTTTTGATTCAGCCATGAATTATTGAGCGTGCTCATTGATTCCTAATATGACTTCTCATAAATGATATCTTGCAGACACATCAAAGCCTCGCTGTCGGTAGATCGTCGACGACGTCAGAAAAGACATCGCATTCTAATCAGGTTTCACTCACTTTTGGCTCATTGACGATGTGGCTGAACGAACAAGGGGAGGAGTGTGAACTCGATAAACTATTGCTATGTGTCGGGCCTCATCTCTACGCCAACTGTAGAGACTCACTCCCTTGAGATCGTCACTCGTGTAACACCAAACTCCAGAACTCAACGGCCATCACGCGACCCCAGATTGCCCCTTTGAGATCGCCATCAAGCCTCAATGGAACCTGATCGAGGCTGAAAGCCAGACCCAAACTGAATGAAGCAATCCCTTCGCCCCATTGGGATACCTGGCGTCCAAAGTGAACCACAAATGCAATGCCATTATCTCGTGCCTGCAGCTCCATCGTTATATCGAGCTATGCCACTGTCTGAGACCTACACACACACGACCTATCATTGCTTGGCAGGAGATCATACCAAACATCTGTCTTGACGTACGGCAGATCCGCGAAAATCCGGCCCAACGGAACCAAATGATCGCTGGGAGGGAAGAGACGACAACGCGAAGAAGCAACGCTGAAACAAGCCCTCGGGAGCGAGACAAGCAGAAAGCCCCTTTGCAAGAACAGGATTGAAGCCGATCCACCGAGCTGATAGACGAGTACGACTCAAGAGTGAGCGTTGTTCCACTTGTATCAATGGCTGGGAGGATCAGCTCAAGGGATAGCAACGGCATTATGCATCTGCATCACTGACCAGACTTGGCTTCGGGACCGATCTAGGACCCAGTCGAAGATTCACGCAGGCAACGATCCTGGAGGAAGCTGGCACATGCCCGAGGTGGGGGCGTGAAGATGACCGTGAATTGCTTTTTCTGAGTCCAAGTCCATGGCCACGAGCACTTCTCTGCCTCCCTTGGCCGGGATTCCCGAGACTCAAGACTCAGCTGTTTTTTCTTTGACCCCCAGACTTATGGAGGTGCATGAATGATTATCGTGGCTTATCAAAAACAAGAAGGAGAAAAGAAACTCGGCGGAGTAAAGAGAGAAGAAGACGTGGAGCCCAGGGCGAGTGATCGTCGTAAACTAGACCTTAGAAGTCGTTAACCGATGGATGTTTTAGAAGCTGCATATGCAGGCGGATGCAGCCCAGTGTCCGTTTATCTCACTGCAACGGCGTTCCACGTTCCTAAAGATTATGAACAGCGGGCGTTGAGGGGTGTTGAGATATCATGATCTTCAGAGGGAGAGGAGGGAACGCGCCGAGCCGAGTCGTCTTATGCTGACATGACGTTTGTCAATAGGCAGGTTATCATTGGTGATGAATGCGTACGGATACTGTACAGCAGACGAGTTAGAAGTTGATTAATTGGCAGTCGTTAATCGCAGAGTCTGATTCGTCGCTGATCTTTATCAACGTTGCAGATATCCGAACAGGGGGTTGAACGACGCAACGCGTATCGGCAGCATGCTTGTTGGTTGGTCGAGTTCTTACAGTGCCTACAGTACAATAGGCCTCGGCCGAAGAATCCCATATTTTTTGCAGGTCATGCGCTGCGGGTGATGCTGCAGTGTTTGCGGCATGTACAGTGCATATGTCATGTATTGAAGATCCCAAGCATTGATCTACAGCGCCATGTTGACATTCGGACTCATTGCCAAGAGCAACGGATTCACAGCTAGTCAGATCCTTAATTCTCAGCTCTTATTGCTTGGTATACGATCTAGACTAAAATTATAAGCAATGCTATGATAACACACGTGGAAGAAACTGAACTCAAAACGCAATTGCCTGCTTTGCATTGCCGCGGTTGTCGCCTGTCAAACACACTCTCTCGGCGCGTGGGTGCAGGGATAGAGATCGTGGGACCTACTTGTTTGGAAGCCTTGACCACGATTTCCAGGGGTTGACCACGTCGTGGGCTCATCTTGACGTCCGCAATGTCCTTTGACAAATGACACTTGGGTCTTGTTCCAGGTAAGTGAAGTAAACGAGGACTTTTTGTGAATCCATATCAAGGGATCGCCTAGGTTGTATTTGCGGGCTATTGATGAGAAAAGAAAGGAAACGAAAGGAAGCTGAGGTTTCTGACTCTGTTACCATGAATCGTGAATCAAAAGTGTTTCAGCAAAAGCAAAAAAAGACACAAAAGAAGGAAATATCAGAGACAGCCTCACTCCCAGTCTCTCACGGATCTCGCTGTACCAAAGTGAATGTAAGTGACCCACCAGAACAGGGGTTTATTTTCTTCGTCGAAGGCTTCTGGAACAACTGTCACAAGTCATTCCCCCCTGGTCCCCCTTGGTCATTGCTCCTGGGGTCTCCGTTTTGAGTCCTTTTGTGGCCGGCTCCATCTCGCGCGAATAAAAAAGACAAGACGAGAAGAGAAGAGGAGACAAAACGATGGCGGCCCAAAGGTAACCTAAGCCTAACCAGGTTACCTTAGGCTAAAAAGATGAGGTACCATCGCATCGTATCGTATCCGCTCTCGGTACAGTAGCGGATGGTAGGCAAGGCAAGGCAAGGTAATCCACTGCTTTGGAAGCGAGAAGGAAGACGAGACAGTTTCGACATGTGCAAGACGAGGTATGCATGCGCATGTACGGATAGATTTGATGGACACGCGACAGGAGGGAGAGTCTCCAAAACATACTGAGGAGATGCTGAAAGTGATAGACTTTGCTTATTCCATCACACTCGGAAGCGACAACTTTGTCTCATCTCCTTCTCTCAGGGAGGAGATTATATCCAGGCCTCAGCTACCATAGCTCGCAGTCAATGCCACTCCAAGACAAGAGAACTTTAGAGTTCCCCGCATGAACGGATCAACTTTCCTTCTCTTTTCTCTGCTTCACATTGCACAGACTAGCAATGAAACGCAATAATAAATAAGCAGAATCGAACTGTGTCTGTGCGAACAGCCCCCTCGTGTCGTCGCCGTGAAAGCTGCTGTCATAATGACCATGGCCAACTGCCGCCCAGACCCTATTCGGGCTAGAGGCCGTTGTTTGATAGGCTCTCTTGGCTGTGTTTCGTTGCTGAAGATTGCGATGTTACCGTGTGTTTCTTGGCTATACCCTTTGACATTTGCTAAACGCAGGGTGAGCCGAGTGTTACGACAAATTGGTTTCATTGCTTGCTGAGTTGCTCCGAGTAGAGCCGTGCTCTGTTCGACCAACATGACGAGTACGTGAGAGAAGTGCAACGTTCAAGTACCGTTACGTCCGACCATTTCCTCCGAAATAAGAGGACCCCTTGCTTGCTCCATTGCTTCGATTTCAACGCACGCGACGAGTGGAGTATTCCATCGGGTCCGTCCCCATAAGTGCCTCAGCATCGGGATCCCCCTCCAGACTTTTGTTGACCCCGTCCGTCATCTAGGCTCGCTCTAGAAGCAATCCTGACAAACAAGTTCGGTTCCCTTCTCTTTGCCCCCGACTAGTAGTTTTGGCTTAGACATAACAGCCAGAATTGGCCGTCTAATTTGTCAAGACAGCAGCCAGATCAGAGGAGGAAGTGTCTCTAGGAAGTTCCGTGTTGCTCATCGGGATGGTTTACATACAGCCAGGCTTGGCGTAGCAGCTAAGAAAACAAGCCGAGAATTCATCCATTGACTTGGTGGCTGGGCAAGCGGAACAGGCCCCACTGGTACCAAAATTTCCCCTGGGGCCGGCGCTCGGAGGCTTGGAACCTGAGCAAGGGGATGCAAGAAGACTTGAGACCTCTGTTCTAAGTGACAGAAAATACTTGGGTAGTCTTTGGAGAAAGTTTGACAGACCTTTAGACCACTTATTTTTGGCATCTCGGCGACGAAGGTATTCAACTAATAAGCAAGGCTAGGAAGTTATCGTTGTCGTAAAGATCCGATCCTTGAAAAGGTTAATAAGGTATTGGGATAGTCTCTCTCACTGGAGCAAAGGCATCGGCGGACCGGGTGTCCAACCGAAGGACCCTTATTACGACTGGTTATTCCTGCTTGTTACCGTCGTTCCTTAACATTTGTTGGTGGGTCATGTCATGATATGAAGCAACTCAAGAGAGGTACGAGACCATGTTCATGTTGAAAGCAATGGCCATCGTGATGCTTGATATTGGAGGTAATTGTATCCTTGAATATCTTGCGGTGAGAAATCTCTTGCCGGTGCTCCATTGCGGATTCATCGTCATAGATGAAGATGAAAAACTTGGTGTGTGAATGTGGATAGGATGTGGATGCTAAGGAACAAGAAGATGATTTTAGCGTATCCGAGAAATGTGGTTTCCCACGGTAAAGTTAATCATCCACAGCTGCCGTCAAATTGCTGGTTGGAACATTCATGTGACTTGACTGTTTCTCTCAGATTAATATTAGATACGAAACTCACCTCTAACAATCAACCCTTGATACATAATGATGCCCAAACAATTCATCTTCGCACAGGACGCATCGCACGCCCACACACGTTTAGTACAAGGGGGGGTTTGATTGTAGTTGACTGTATGACTGAGACTGCCCTGACGTGCCGGGTGCCGTCAATTCCAACCATACCATACCCTAGACAAGAGAGAATATCTCAGCTAAATTATCGAGCTAAAGAAGGAAAAAAACAGCGAAGTGGGATTGGATGAATCGGCATGGGCATGGATATCAATTACCCACCCACACGATCCTTGTCCTTTCTAGCTTGTCTAGCTTGTCTTTAGTACGGTACCCACCGAATGGAAGCAATGGAGACGAGTTTCCCCAAGTCATATCCTATTGGATCCCGTTTATTGATTGATGTGAAATATCCCAGGCCCTTTTTCCCTTGGTCAAACGGTTTCTCAGGTTCGCGAGGGGCCATGTCTTAAAAAACGCCCACCCCCACAGCCACGAGAATTGACATCTACTTGTACTATCGAAACCAAAGCAAAGAAACCTCGACTCGACTCACCTCTACGGACTGAATGACAACGGTGATGATGATGGATTAGAAAATCACCAGCTACTTTCTCGGTGTCTTTCCATTTTACTTTGCCCTTGAATACAGGCATCGTCATCCTTAAGCTCGGCTTCATTCACTCAGAAACTCAAACTAAACCTTGTCCGTCCGATCCCGTCGTTTCCGTCGAATCCTCTCCAATTGCCATCCTCCTCTTCCATAATCTCTCCCTCATCTTTCTTTGTCGATACGATTATTTGGGTTTACCCATTCTCTCGCTCTGGCTCTGGGGCTGCAGCCGCGACTTTCCGCCGCCGATATTCCGTCCGTCTACCGGAGCTCTCTACATTAATTGCCCCTCCCTTTCTCTCTGTCTCTCTTACGCCTCATCAACCTGAACTGGGTTGCTGCAGTTCCTTGTCCTTGTCGACTTATTTCCCCGCGCAGCGTAACTTTGCGAGCGAGTCAAAGGCCATTCTTGTCTTCTCGGTTAACCTGATACGTTTATTTAACGACTCGATTTCTTTGTTCGACAATCTTGCCCGGAGCAATTGCACATCTTGGGTGCTGCCACCTTTACCCATACCGTACTGTACCGTACCATACCTTAGCACACCCTGGTCGAATCGGACATCGAACCAAGCAGAGAGCTCCGAAAGCAAACACCCCTACATCCAATTCAATTCGATTCATCCGAACAAAGACAGTCCCTGGCCTGTCTGGTCCACCGAAAACCCAATTGAACCGAATCGAATCTTCAACAACAGCTACTACTGTCCTGTCCTGTCCTGTAGCCCTACTGCACTCCGTCTGCAACTGCAACTGGAACTGCAAGCACTGCACGAGCCATTCGTACTACCACGCCCACGCCTAATTACTTGTACCTACGCACGCCCTCGTCGATCCGGCCCCTGCTCGCGCCTCAAGGTCTCGCCTCGATACCTCTTGACTCTCTCCCTCTACAAACTTATTTACGACCGCGACGCCCCGAAAACCAGCTTCAGCTTTAAATCAAGCTTACAACACAGCACAGCTCTCCCCGCCGTCCCTTGTGCAGTCTCGTGCTGCCAAAAGGGAGACCCCATCCCTGTCTCGCAGTGTCGCCCAATCGTCGATAATACTTTGATACTTACGTTTTTTCCTCTGCCGCGATTCGATTCCGAGACGACGATACGTCATGACATACATTGTAAGTGTACAACACAAGCTTCCTTCAAGGTCAAATCTCCATGTCTCGACTTGACATGTCTCGCTTTGCTTTGCTTTGCTTGTCTTTACTTGACTTGGCTCTCTTGTACAACCACATGCCAATTCCTGCCACGTCCGACGTCGCACCCTCCACGCTCCGAGCTGCTTCCTCCGCCCTGGTCAATGAAGGCATCACACGCCATGCATTGACTTCACATGGTCGATAGCTTGTCTCAGCAGATCCCTGTCAGCCATGAATGAATGCTTTCCTCCTTGAGCCTTTGACTCTCTGCACGTCCCTAGGTCGAGCAGTCTCGCCCGCCCTGTTGGGTCCAGACATTTCTGGTACCTTTCTTTACCAAAGATCTCACACACACACACTCACTTCTATCATGTATCATGATTCCTTACCATGGTCCCATTCCTATTCTTGTCCATCCATCCATACACAGCAACCATGTCTTGGCTCTCATCGATGTTGCTTCTCGACGTCGCTTTCAACCTTCCCTTGCTTTTATCCCCCTTGGCTTCATCCTCACATCCCTTCCCTTTTCACACCCTCGCTCTCGTTTCCTAGCTGCCAGTCCGTTGACGGCCCGTCTGCCGTACCTCCTAATGGCCCCCGAGCCGCCCGCTGTCTGACATGCACTTTCACCCTCACATACACCCTGTCCTGGCCTGTCCTGTCCTTTCTTTATCCCCATCGCATCGCATCGCATCCCACATCCCACGCACCCAGCCCAAGTCTTTACTTGTCTTGTCTGCACACCCTTGACTAGGCACGAACAATACACAGGCGCACACAGACATGCACTTACATCCACACCGCTTCACCGCTTGACTGTGATTGCCCTGCCCTCGATTCAGCGTTGGTAGTTCCGGGGCAATCATGCTTCTTACTGGAATCCCAACTCACCGGTGCCACATCACTTCCCTACCTCAGCCCCATGACCTCAAGAACGGCCCGTTGCCGGTAAGAGAGGAGCCAGGGCGACCAAAACAAGCTGTCTCCGTACACCGAGATATATCACCACTTGCTTTGTTCCTATAATACCATGTCTCCCATCGCTACCCCTTGCAACCCTCCTGTTCTGAGGTCTATTTATCCATACATGATCTATCCCTGCCCCATAACGTCATGAGCTTTTTGACACGATATACTTCCCCAGAGCCATCCTTTGTTACTATGATCAATTCTCTCGGCAGCTTGTACATTACCTACCACTTTGATCTACTGTTGTTCTCGCGCCAACTGGCCATCTGCTCGCAATGCGCAAGAATCAACCACTAATGGCGTCTTTCCAGCTATGTCTTGCCCACTACTGCGACCTCCATGGCCCGACCCCTTTGATGGTCACTGAGGGTCTACCTGCCTCATGTACTGTCTGCTTTGAAGATGGTGCAGATCCTGCCGATAACAGACCACGATCCAGCGCGCATGCATCGTCGACTGCTCTCAACGACGCATTAAAGAACCTCGACCTATCTCGGAGCGCTTCAATGCCAGCGTCCGAACAAGAGGCTCAGGCGCAACGTGCAGCCCTATTGCGAAACTCTAGCAATTCTGGCGCAACTCCCACTGCTATCGATACTCCTCCTGAAAGTCCACGACCGGCCCCTCCTCATCCTCGGCGCGATTCGAGTTTCCGAAGAACCTATGACGAGACTGTGACAAAGAAACAAGGCCCTTGTGATAACTGCGCAATGACCTTGCCGCGACAGCAAGCGGGATCAAATAGTGTTCATCTCGCAAACAATACTCGTGGACCAACATTGCGCACTCGTGCGCCAGCAGAACGGGTTTTCGGCGCAGGAGGTCAGGCATCGCCTCCCAATTCCCAGACCTCGAGTGATACCGATGGAGAGCGGGACGAGGACCCTCGGGCTCGGCAAAGAATAACACCCTCGGTCAGCTCGCGCAATACCTCGCGATCAAGCAAGAGTGGTGGTACAGGCAATTCGACCGCAGCAGAACGGACACCCTTTCATGTCCACTACGTCGACTATACATCTACCCATGATCCGGTCCTACCCGACTCTTTCTCTCTTATTCGAGCATCTTGCTTGCGCACTCTATCCTTCGAGACGTTACCCCGTGCTCCATCTACGGCAAACCCCACTTCACCCGTTGCGACCTCTTCTCCGGCCTTTGTCACTACACAAAGCGCCGGCTCGGCTGTCACAGGCGGCCCCATCTTTTTCGGCGACGCCCTCGCCGGTTACACGACGGCTTATATCTTCCGTATTCCTGATGTACACGCACGGGGCCATAAGAGAGTGTATGCCTTCTTGGCGCTTAGTACTCACCGAGAGCGCCTGGCCATGAAGACATTTGCTGTGGTCTCGACCGCTTTTCGCGAGCTCGCTACATGGATCCAGCAACTGGCTGAAGCCGAGGCCGAGCGAGCGGCCGAGAACTCTCCTATTGGTAGCAGCATCTATGGGGGTGGCTATGCACCACCACCACCAACTGTCGAATCCTCTGGAGGCCCTGATCGCAATGGAAGCAGCTTTCTGACAGGTGGTAGCGGGTTCACCCGACGGATGGGAGGTGGCCCTGGTGCCTCAGCCCCAAAAGCCCGTGGTCTAGCGGAGATTGTTGGACAGCCTGATATCTTTATCGAGCTGCACCGGCGTTTCGTGCACCTTCTCTTTGAAGTTGGTGTCACCTTGAGCTCGTAATGAGCTGCTTATGCCTATTGGCATGCTCTATACGTTTTTCTGCTTCGGCATACCCAAGGCCATTCCTTAGGATCAGGATGACTTCTTCTACCCTGTCTTCTCGGGATGATCTGGTCGCCGCAGACATACCCCAGCCTTACCAATGCAACTCTCCACGCCCTACCCAATGATACTGAACCGGTCAAAATTCGATTCGTCCTTGTTGGCTGGGCGCTTTTTTGTCCTTTTGGAGCAATAAGCGATGTATGATTTTACATACAAGCATACTTATTCGAGAGTAATGGCAATGGCAATGGCTAATCGTAATACCTCAATGAAGCAACGATCTCGGTCGATAGCTGCACTCACTCAAGACCTACTGGTCTTTTCTACATTTCCTTTTCGCAATGCTCGAGGATTCTTGGCAATGCTGCTTACACCTTCCCGCAAGACCGGGGAGTTATACCCAGCGGCCGACTTGCCAAGAGCCTCGTGTAACTGTATTCTTACATGTTTCGGAAGGGCTTTACGGCGTTGTCATTCGGCATATTTAGCACGGGCATTTGATTCCCATTTGGTTCTTGTAGCGTGTTTGTTATCTACTTTTGTGCGCAGAGAACTCGTCAGGACGGGAACTCTAAGGAAGCGGGCGAAACAAAATAGACGGATAGCGAGTTGGGGGAAACAAACCCGAAAAGATGGACGGAATAATGGAGTTTGTGGCGAAATAACTGTATTTTACAATCCTTTACCTGTTATCACTTGTCAGATGGAGATCAACAGCCAGGAGTTGGCACGGTTTTATTGATAGACTTGTACGGAACATAGACAGGAAAATGTTATGAAATGGAAAACTACGGTTATTTACGATTAACTTGACCTTCAAAATACCCCATTGTTGTGTGCTATTGTGCGTGGTTATCTGTGAAGTTCGCATGCCTAAGATTGAGAATTCGGAACTATCAAGCGACTGAGGATGAATAATTGGCCTCCGGGTTGAATTGTTGGGAACTTGGACCTCCAATCCCGATTACACATACCATTTACTGTTTATCGCCGCTGACTTTCAAAAGGCCACATTGATGCATGCAGCAGAGTATCACCAATGTTACCTCTGAAGTCGCATCCCACTTTGTTGGCTGCAGTATCTTGCTGTGACCGGACAAGTTGCTCAGAAACATGTGATAGTCTGACATACAGAATGGTAAGATTCCTTGAGATGTAACTCGAAGCACACATCGCGTAAATCAATCAGTTCACCGGTGTGAACCAAAGAGACAATTTCATATCGCTTGCGCCGTCAATCGGCACGTTGATTAATCCTAATCTACCTTTCGCTCTAATCCGCCTCCCTTCATATGGACTTTTCCTTCCATATCCCCTTGGTCTGATAGTTGACGTATGTAATACAGGATAGATGACACACAAGGGTGCGTGAAATGATAAACAGACACCAAGTGGGTCTATTTGTAGAAATCAAACTTGTTCTCTTCGCCGGTACCCTTGACCTGGCTTGAGTAGGCGTCCTCGAGATCACTCTGAATGATGTTGTAACGGTTCTTACGGACAGCACGGAGACCAGCCTCCTGCATGATCGCAGCGATGACAGCACCAGACAGAGGGTCGTTTCGGACGATAAGGGAGTCGAGATCGACTTCGGGAGCCAGACTCATCTTGCCGGCGATGGTGGAGAAGATGAGACGTCGTTCACGGCGATCTCGCAGAGAGGGGAATTCGATCTTTCGGTCGAGACGTCCAGGTCGGAGAAGAGCAGGGTCAAGAGTATCGGCTCGGTTGGTGGCCATGATGACCTTGACGTTAGCGGTCTGATCGAAACCATCCATCTGGTTGAGAAGTTCGAGAAGAATACGCTGGACTTCTCGATCGGCACCGGTCTGGGCGTCGAATCGCTTGGTGGCAATGGCGTCGATTTCATCGATGAAGATAATAGCGGGAGAGTTCTCGCGAGCCATGCGGAAAACATCACGGACCATTCGGGGACCCTCACCGAGATACTTCTGAACGAACTCGGAACCGACAACTCGGATGAAGTTGGCGGTGGTTGAGTTGGCAACGGCCTTGACCAACATAGTCTTGCCGGTACCAGGAGGGCCGTAGAGCAGAACACCTCGAGGGGGGTCAATACCGATCTGCTTGTAGAGGTCAAAGTGTGTCAAGGGGAGCTCGACAGCTTCGCGAATCTCCTGCTTCTGCATGTCCAGACCACCGACATCGGCGTATGTCACATCGGGCTTCTCGTCGGCGCCAAGCATAGCAATGGAGGAGTCGGCCTCGGGAGGAAGAATATCGACAAGGGCGTTGGAGTGTCGATGGAGGGCAACCGAGGAGGAAGCCTTAAGCTTCTCCCGGTCGAGGGTAGAGAGGATTCTGACGACATAGTTGGATCCGGTGCTAGACTGCACAATTCCAGTACTTGAGATGCTGGTTAGCTCGTGTAGAATTGTCGGTTGCAGGTGAGCACATACTTTTGGTCAATAGCCTCCATAAACTGTCCTATAACTAATGGCACGCTCTGAATCCGCTTGATTTCTTCTTGAGCCCGTACAAGCTCACGCTTCAAACTCCTGCAAAGAATCAGCAAATCATAACTAGGATTCAGACGGGATTGATAAATTACCTTTGCTCATCCTTGATATACTCTTCTTGCAGCTGGATGTACCTATTCGAAAGCTATCAGTTTCCCCGCAACTTTGCGATATCTGAGACTGGAGTATCGTACTCTAGTTGCCTCTGGAGCTTCTTGAGGTTCGCGTAGTCGTCTCCTCCATCGGTTGATACACCCTCGAAGTTATCAATTGTGGGAATGGTTGAGTGCGCGGCCCTCTTGTGAGGTGCCACTTGGTTTGCTGGGTTTTCGACAGCGACGTCACCCATTTTTGCGCTTCTACTGTGTGGGTAAGATAGGTGAAATGATCGTGAGAATGGGGTGTAGATAGAAATACGCGTCGAGCCTGGAAAGCGATTGTCGTCGGGAGATACAGCGCTTGGTTGTTGTTTCGGTCGTTGAGGGAGTGATGGAGCTGCTTCGAGATGATGCCAGGCGCCAGTAACGACGACGACGACACTGGAAGCTAAGGTGAGCTAGCGCGGCTTGAAATCTTAGTCATCTGGATTGAGCTTGACTCACGTGATCTGTCGACGTCAAGAGCGAGAGCAATGAGGGTCCAGACTCGATAGCTTTGATTGGCTCATGATTCTCTTTCACAGGCAGGGCGAAGTGGGGTTGCAAGCTTGCAGCAGCTGCAAGGCTCCAAGGCTCCAACGACCCCAGTGCGAGCTTCAGTGAATCAGATTGGCCGATTATCGGGGGGATCTGCCTCCACACAAAGACCAAAGACGTGGGGACCCTGAAGGGGGACGTTTCTAGCCTGGTACATGAGAGCTACAGCGGATGAAGTGCCTCTGTACTTTTGGCACTTGACCCTTCTGAGGCTGTATAAGCTGGGGGAATGTCTTATTAGTGGCGTTGAACTGATTCAGTCTAATGTTGAAAGATGGCGGGTTTTGCGGTGAGAATAGACTCATGACCCTGTCGATAAGCCTGCCCCGCGATGTTCGGTGAGAGGATGCAAGGTGAATCGTGAATCGTGAATCGTTCATACAGTATTTACAGTATAGAGTATTATTATTGTTAATTGTTAGGGAGGAGCTGCTCGCTTGTCTATACAGTACATGTATCTTTATGGATCGTCTCATGTAAACTCAAGTACCCGGTTGGATTGTGGCTTATCAGCGTCGGATCACTCGCCTGTTCACGGGATGATGCGGCGGTGATTCACTGGTCGGCGGCCGAGGAGCAAGGTAAGGCAATCGACAAGTCACCTCACTCACTGACTGGTACCTCTTTGAAACCACCTTCTACCTTCTGACTTGTTCAACCTCCAACCAACTCAACCTCTTTGTCTTTTTGCTCTCTTTTCGATCGCCTTTCTCGCACAAGCCATCCTCACGTCTCTTATCACCTTAATCTATTACTTACTGCTCGGCGTGTCTTTGTTGCGTCATTCTACGGATACTGCTGCCATCTCCTCCCCAAACGCCGTCATCTTCCCTCCCTCCGCTGCCGTTTTCGACTCGGCCAGCCTCTCGTCACACACACGATACCCCTCGTTTCATCTTGAGTTGCTTGTTTGTCTCTGTCTAGATACTCCAGCAACCTCAACATCGCACATACAATGTCGTCCTCTATCGCCATTCCCGCTGGCCCCTCGGCTACCCGCCCATTCCATAAGGGCACCGGCTCTTCTACAAACAGCCCGTTTGGCACTCCTTCGTCTTCTCCTCCGTCAGCCGGAAAGGACAAGGCCCTGCACAACCGCCGTCCGAGCCTCCTGAGTAAGTGAAGCTGGATCATCCCCCGCCTCACACGATTGCAGCGACAATGATACGATCGTCTTATCATGCACCCGCAGTCGTTTGCTGACTTGTCTTTGTAGGCTCTTCACTCTCCAAACAAGAATGCACCGTCATTAACGTCGGCGATCCGGAAGGCACTCCCCGATTGGTAAGTGTCTCGACAATATTATACTTGGTTTCAGGTGTACTGACTTTCCATAGATCTCCTACCTCTCCTCCAGCCAGGGTTTCGCCTGGAACCCCGGTATGTTTCACTTGTATCATGAATGGCCTCTCCACGAGTCACGGCTAACAACTGGTAGAAATCTTTCTCCCATCTTATATCGACTGCGACTATGTTCCCCTCGAGAACCGCCGGGACCCAGTCCACGAGATCATTCTGACCGACGACGAGTCCAAGAACCTGCTACCCCATTAAATCGCCTGACATTATATCGCATACACAGACCAGGCCACGATAGACATTTTCTTCTCACGAGATTCCCGATTCAACGACAGGCCTGCTATTATTCAGTTATTGTTTTTATGGCGTTACGATTCCCGCGGCTTTTTACTTTACTTTCCTTGCCTTTCCTTTCAGTCAAGCAAGACATGACACTTGTTTTAGGCCTGTCGACGCATGGGCATTGTTCGGTGGAGTATGGTTTCGGGACAGGGTCCCTGGTCAATCGGCTTGACAGCCTCACTTTTAGGTTTTGGCTTTGGCGGAGTAGACAAGACATGGCAAAGCATCCATCACTTCAGCGTCCGGCACATTCGGTATCAATCTTGGGAATTGGATTGGGGGAACGCCTGGATTCGCGGGCTAAATGGAAGAGGTTATTTCACTTCTTGGGGGTCTTGAGACCAAACTGTTTCGTTCTTTTTCCTCACTAATTTTGCGGCTGGACTGTTTTGTTCTTGAGGGATGGTGGCGTTGAGGTAGGACGGTGTTTCTTTGTTTGTAACTCTCCTCAATTCACATGACTTAACTTGATCATCGCTCAAATGACACCTGCGATGTTGATCGCTTCCCCGCTGGGGCCAATCACCGATGGCCGATATGAGCCGGCCCCCTACCGAGAACTCGCCCGGACCGAAGCTAACTGTACGGGGCCGGCCGGTGAACCTCCATGTCATTCAAGCCCAAGAAACAAGTTCCGTCTTCGGTATTGGTGATCGACGTCAGATTGACAGAGATCAAGTCTCATCGTCGCACGGATTATGTTGGATTGCATTACGCTATGGATCTTTGTAAAAACGGTTTGAGGGCACGGCCACGAGTCTATTACCGATTCCCGACAACGATTAACTTTGTTCCCATACCGACCAGTACCCGGTATCTGACTCAACCAACATCCATTGCCAAGAGCGCCATGGTGCAAAAATTATCTTTACAGCACTTTCGCATCTTGGGCAGCGATTTATGTCTTGATCGATAATGAGGCCTGCAATTCCGGGTGGCCTCGTTCTACAGGGTCCACCTTTTTCACCACAGTCGGTGAGATCTCACAACGATGCCTGGGGACACAACTCGGTATCATCATGAGCACAGTTTGCGAGTCTATCAAGCACATACGACCATAGCTCGTAGAAAATACGGGATCCCGTCTGCTCTCCCATAGTCAAGCTGCGAAGCGCTGGATTAGTAGTTGGGTCGGTGACGACCAGCGAATCCCCGGTGTTGTATGTTCTTTTTGTGGTGTTTTTGATGATTGCCAGGGACTGATTACTGCCTTTTTGAGAGCGGTTAGAGAGGTAGATGCAATGTTATAGAGTTTGTAACGGCAGAGTAATATGCGCTTATAAAAGCCAAACATAAGGTGTTGTTAAATAGCCTTGCTTCTTGAACTGTTTATGTGCAGGCCGATTCCGCTCCGTACCGTTTTACAGGGCCGGCGCCGACGGTGGGGCTCCGGTGCCGTTTTCGTGATTGCCCACCGGGGGGCCGAAGATGAACGCCCGTAGATTCCCCCCCGAGCATTTAGCGAGACGCACTCCCCTCCAAAGCAGACTCCTTGCAATGCATCTCGAATTTAATCAATGGTCAAATCTCACTCTTAGAATGCTTGCTTTAACTGTCGAGGCGTCCAGATATCGGCGATACCTTTCCAATGCCCTCCCAGATCCGGAGCTGAACGGGGCTTGCACTGAGTACTTCCACGGAGCCATACATGTTAGTGAGCAACTCGATTTTCTCGACACTGTCTGGAATCTTTTCACCGCCCTCTTCAAGTACCGTAGTCTCCCTCGTCTGCATTAATTCACTGTAGTATGATTCCATAAAAGAGTCATCCTTCACATCAACATCGTTTTCCCTCCCTCGCCACTCCTGATCCTCACGATAAAACGGGTTGGCAGCGAACTCACTGGCGACCTTCCATAGGTGCCAGCTCGGCTCTGGGTCAAGGTTCTTATAGACATTCTCGTAATCGCAGACAATCGCTGCCGCCGCGCACTGCCTCTTCATCTCGGGCACCTTTATGGCGAGAAGGCTAAGCATATCTGACTGCGGCTGCAGGGGCCACCATATGATGTAGGGCATCGGGACTCCGGGTGGCCAGCCGTCTTCAAACACGGAAGCGTCGTTGAGCATGATGCGCCGCGCCATTATGGCTCGCTGGATATGGGGCAGACCTAGCATAGATGGTGTCGTTCTTGATCTGGTCCGCCCACCAGCGAGCATACATGGTGTGATGTAAGACACCACGGATGACACAGTCCTGGTCCAGTTGCGTCAAGGTTCTTTCAGAATTGGCGAGCTGGGCATAGCGTTCGATGTTGCCGTCGTGAGCGGCCATCTGTGTCAATAAAGTCTTCTTCACCGTCGGCAGGTCCCGAGGGAGAGGACTGTAGAGAAGCTTCGCCTCGTCATCAGTCAGTGTGCCGTGCCGTTGGTCTACTTCTTGGTCCTCGAGGCCAAGATGCATGTCCTCTTTGATGCATGGAAGGAGGTCGTCGTTGGACCACCGTGTGATGCCTTGTCGAGCTGCCAAGCGCCATCGCACTTCGGTATTACCGTTCAGATACGCCGGGCATTCATAATCCATCAATTCAATGGTGCGTTTGCAGTCGTCCATAATGGCATAGCGAGATTTGAAACTCATGATCTCGTCATAGATGAGTCTCCCACCGTCTGTCTCGCTTTCTCGCGCCTCTTCAGCGATGGACACTTCAGGCAGGAGGTCAAGCTCCTGATAAAGGACGTGGTAACCTGCTGCAGCACATGCACGACCGACTTGGTAGCGCATGCCGGGGAATTTAGAGGCCAGTGAACGGTAGGTGTCCTCGGTGGCCATGTCGGGATGTCATATACAATATGGCTGCTCCTCTGCCGTCATCCGTTCCGGTATGTCGTTGCTCATGATGCGGCGAGCGTTGCGGGCTCGAGCGACCTGAGGCATTGAGGAGCTGAGGCGTCTGACGGGTTCACTCATGGCCGAGTGGTCGTGCAGGCGAATGCCCCGGATAAGCGCTGCGCGACTATCACGGTCTTCAAGGAGCCTCGGCACTCCATCACCGCGTATGGCCTTTTCCTGATCCGTTCGAAGTTCAAGGCGGTCCAACATTTTATTTATTTTTGTATCCTTCTTTGCGGGATAGAGGATGATGAGAGGCAAAGCTTCAGAATTTGGGTCGTTGATTTGTTGATTAAAGGGATGACAAACTCGGTCATTTAGAGGAAGTAAAAGTCGTAACAAGGTCTCCGTTGGTGAACCAGCGGAGGGATCATTACCAGACATGGGAGGGGTCAAATATTCTTGCCAAGGATGAAAAGATTATCCCTGCGTCCTCCCCTTCACAGCCCTCAGCTCCATAGATCCACAACAGTTCCAAATGTTACCTGATAGCTGCGATTTGAGCCACAAAACCTATGTCGAGATACGGCATCCAAGTTACTGTAGTAATAGGCTTCCAATGTAGCTTATGATAGGTTTAAGTTGAAGATGAACTTCCTCGACATTTACTTCCACGATCAGTACATCAAAGGTATTTCTGATGCACATGAACGCCGTGTTACATGACCAGTAGGATAGTTGTGTGGTTTTCCAAGTTCAGAGCCGGACCTATGGTAACCCCCTGTCCTCCCCAATTCACCTTTGAATCCGCCATAACATGTATCACGGAGTCTTCACCTCGTCAACCTCTTTATGTTCTTGCAACAAACTCAATTGAACCCAACTGGGGCAGCCACCCATATCCCAAGCATCGACCCGAAGCTCATAAGTCACAAGGTCCTCTTGGGAAGTTGGCATCTTGCGGAGAACAGCTGAAAACACAGTCTCTGGAACCCTAGCAGATCGTTTTACAGCACGGTCTGTATGTGCAACAAAAGATTTCTTGTACTGCGCACAAGCCCGAAAGAGAGCGTTCTTACGAGACTCATCGATGTCGTTGCTAGACTGCGAAAGTTCTCGAATAGTGCATGAAGCATCGTCGGTTGATATCATAATGTCGATCCGAAAGAGTGAGGATTGAGAGCCATGTGAACAGGCAACCCAGAGAGCCTTGAATGGGGACTCATGTATTGGAGTTTGTCGTTTCATCCAGTTGTCACTTGGATAAGACAAGACAATATCGAGGGAGCGTGTAGTTGTCGATGAGACTTGTGCCAATATCTTTAATTGCTTTGATGAAAGCATTGAAGAAGGCGGATTCGTGTCAAAGTCATTTGAACCTTCAAAGTAGCCACTGGGTCGAATGAATAGTTCCGTAGGTCGAAAATACGGGAGCAGTGTCTTGGGCACACCGATAAGTGAAAACGATTTAACTCTGCAATAGACCCGTCGTCGCGCCGACTCATAGTCACGTTCTATTAGGACACAGACAAGACTGTCCTCTGTCTCATATGATAGCCATGCAACTGGGGCCAGGTGAAGATCAGTAGGGAACAGAACATGCAGATTGATACGTAAACCACGGCTTGTGAACTCGGGAGGACTTGTTCGGACTGACTGCAGCGCAACGATGCTACGTTGGCCTCGAAACATGCGGCCATATTCCTTCTCGTGCAGGACTCGATATTCGATGCTCTGTTTCTCCGCATCAAGCTCAGGCTCAGAAGGGGGAGGAAATGCATGACCATGATCGACCATCTTCTGGTCCTGCGTGTGCTTTGAAGCTTGAGCATGTAGAGAATTCTTGGAGAATTGCGAGGGTGACCAAGCCAGAAACCCAGTAGAGGAGGTTTCGGAATCGGCTATTGGGTTATCTTGCTGGAGAGTCCATGCAAACATGCTATAGTCCTCTTCTTGTCGGAGAATCTGCTCCTGAAGTCGGATAAATGACTTGGCTCCTTCGCCATAGAGAAGAGGCATGTTGACATCGAACAAGCCCAACAAACAGTAGGCAAGATCTTCCTCTCTGGTTGTGGTTCGAGCCGATGCCCACGACATTCGCTCGGCGACATTGTATGATGAAGGATGGGAACCACGTAATACAGTGATTGGGATGCCAGTGGCACTTTCTATACTTGAAGCGAGACTCTTTTTTGTGCCGATTACGGTCCATTCTTTGGAGCAGAGCTCGACGATTTGAGGCGCGATCAGTTCCTGAAGTGTCCAACCTCTTGTGAACCACCTGCTTCTGCCGAACTCTGTGATATGAAAGACGTCCGTAATGGTAGATGTTTCTGTGGTGACATCTTGTAAATAAGCATAACAGACGGTCGCTTTTTGGTACCACTTGTACATGGAATTGATTGCCTCGGATAGCTCAGCGCTACTAGACTTGTCAATACAGCAAGTGTCGATCCACGCCCACTCGAAGCCATCTTGAGCTGCCTTTCTACAACAACCGACAAGTTTAGGGTAGCCTTGCTTCGAGGAAGAAGTCGGGGTGCCAATATCGCTGTAGAGGACCTCTTCTTCGGTCCATGTGTGACTGAGAATTGCGTAGGGAGGGACCTGTCCGATGAATTCTTTCAGCTGAAGAGTTGAGACATTTAATAGACGCATTGTAACAATTGAAAGAGCAGTGGTGGCTGGGACACTTGAGCTGCTTGAGAGTTTGGGACGGTGTAATCACGTTGACGGACAAGTAGAAGCAGGCTGTCTCGTGTAATTGTTCATCATTCGTCGTTGCTTGAGTGAGCTATGCCGAGACATGGCTGAGGATCAGCTTACAGCCGAGACAAACTCAGCGACAATTGGTCAGTTTTGGGTCAGGCTGCGACATTCCTCACCTAGGTTGAGTATCATTCACGATAGTTCATCACGATGGAACAGAAGGCAAAGTATGTAGCTCAGATGAACTGTATAGTATTAAGGTCTATGCACCTCTATCAAGAGATCTATGTGCAAGTTGTAGAAATGAATTATATACCCAACGCTTCCATCCTTAGTTCATCATGTGTGAAATTAATCATTAAAGACCAATGCTTTTCCCTTGTCGTCCAAGCTCATTACGAGATATATCCATGACATGTAGAGCAGAGGTTCTGAGTTGCTTAGAAGAGAGCAATGGCACCGAGGACGGCGAGGACGCCGGCGGGGGCAATGCGACCGGCAGCAGCGGTGACAACGGCAGGGTTGGTACCCTCGGGGACGGGGTAGGTAGCGGTGCCAGTGGGGACGGGGACGGGAGCAGCGGTGGTGGGCTTGCCGGGGACAGCGGGAGCAGTGTACTCGGGCTTACCGGGCTTGCCGGGGGTGGGCTGAGGGTAAGGGTGCTCGGAAGCAGGGTGAGTGGTGGTGAAGTGGCAGTCGGTGACAGTGACGGTGCCGGGAGCGGTGACAGTGACGGTCTTGTTGCCGTAGGTCAGAGTGGTGGGCTCAGGGCAGTAGGTAGTCACGGCGGTGATGACCTCAGTGGTGTAGACGGGGTGAGGGACAACGGGCTTGGTGGGCTTGACGGGGTAGCTGACTGTGCAAGGGCAGTCGGTGATGGTCAAGGTGGTCTCAGAGGTGACGGTGTAGGTCTTGTCACCGTAGGTGAGAGTGGTAGCACCAGGGCAGTAGGTTGTGATGGCGGTGACAACCTCGGTGGTGTAGTGGGTGCCGTTGGAGGGAGGGGCGTAGTAGGGAGAAGCGGTGGCAGCTCCGATGAGGAGGCCAGCAGCAGCAACCTTGATAGCAACCATTTTGAAGGATTTGGACGTGTTGATTAAGTTCTGACTTTTAAAACGAGTGAAGTGCAGAAAAGCAAGATTGAGCTTTGTGCGAGAGTGTAACGACTGAAGCGAGTGTAGTTGTTGGGAGGAAGAAGAAGCGAGGGAAAAGGTGGAAGAGAGTGAGGGTATTTATCTTGAGCTCAACATCAAGACCAACTTGAGTCAAAGCTGAGCTGAACCGAACTGGGCTGATAGATACGGAAACCCAGGTCCCAGAGACACACACAAACTCAAAAGGCGTCTAGTTTAGTCTAGCCTAACCAGTTTCTGAAAGTCCATTTAACCTTGTACACACATCGAGATGGGGCCTGTGAGTGGATTCAACTGCACACGCTCACGCTAGACGAGGCAGTTTTTGCCTCTCATGGCTCCCCTTGCCCTCTTTTTACCGCTCCAAGGCGTAGCTCGTCCAATCATGATATCATTGAAGCCATCTCACTTCTTACTCATACTGTACCTTGCACTAGCCAGACTCGTTGGGCTGAGGAGGTGCAGGGCACAGGGGCCCTTGTCTTGGAATACGAGGTCAGGGGAGGGATTTTATGACAGATTCGGATCTTGTGAGAAACCTCATGATAAGGAAATGTCCGGGGTAGGCAGAAGTGATTGGTCTGACTCTCAGTGTGTGCTGTTGCAATGCAGGGTCTTTTGTTGTGATGGCCAGTTGTCACAGTTGCAGTGACTCTATCTACTAATCGACAGGGTAAACTCTATACACATCGGTTGCAACGGTGGCAGTTGCAACAGCACAGCACAGCACGGTTATCAACTGTCTGTTCAGTGGATGATCCGATTTAGAGGGGCCGAGTTAGCCGGACTTCTTAGAGTCTTGGGTGAGCTGGGTACCTGCGCTAGTACCCACATAGCACCTAGCTCCGTAGTCCGGGGAACTTTGTTTACTCACTTTTTAGTCACTCAAATCTCCTCTTTTCCTCCTCCAAAAAAGCCGGTTTTTTTCTCTCACGTTTTTCCATCTCCAATCACCAACAACGGCCCCTGCAGTCAGCATCAGGCTAATGCGGCGTGCTGCAGCCTCTATCACACTCTGACCCAAATGCTCCAATCACAAAAGGTCGTCATCTTTTAGTGCGAGTTGATTTGTCCCTTTTCGCTGTTCCTTGGTTTTTAGTCTCCATAGCGAAAAAAAGTCTTATCTCATCAAGTTTTTTAAGCTTCAACCAATTAAGACACCAAAATAGATTACCCCCTGTCTAGTGACACATCGAACACCCTGCCCCTTGCATTCTGCGGGCTGCATTTTGCATTTTACCAGAGCAAATCATGACCCCAGAGTCAGCAAAATCAGTTCATCCGTTGTTGGTTGTGCCGTTCGGAACAGGAAATTGCACGCAATGCTTGCCTTGACAGTTTTCGTACGGCGGCGGTTCCGTTCCCCTTGCGTCAATGGTCTGTCTCTGGATCAATGGCATTGTAAGCTTGTCTTAGACACTTAATCTCCTATGCACAGCTCGTCAGCTTTAATTAAAAGAGATGGCGCTGTGGCTTGTCGCGGAAGCCGAGGATATCTCAACACATCTGATCTAATTAAAGCTGAACCGAGACTCTCACTCTCTGCAAGGCTGCCATGAGATTTGCACCCCTACATCCTTATCACTAACAATGTGAAGGAGGCAATAAGATCAGATCATCCTGGTTGTAAATCCCCTCGCTTGCAATCAGCTCCAGTTTACTACATCGAAGACGTCAGCCAAAGTCAGCGTCGCTTGACTCATACCAAAGTCCCAAAAATATCACCATACGCGAAATTACCATCAAGCCACCCTCATCTTGGCTCGTCAGCCTCTCCGTTGCAGTAATAACGTCTTTCCGAAGATCCAACGTTTCATGGCGGGTTTCATAGCGACATCTCACAGAAGTGGCTGAGATCTGTCTAATAGCTACTAATATTTGGCTGAAACAACGGGTGAGGACTCCTAGGGACTCTTGTTGTCTGGTTTGCCACTTGTTCCAGTCTCAAATCACCCGTCTCACTCGATCCCTGGTCTATTGGTTGTCCAGTCAGAAGCGAAGCGGGTGGCGCCGCCAAAGGGAGAGACCATTGTTTGGTCTAGTCTAGGCCGTGTCTTGCTAATCTGAGCACTTTGCACGGGCTGTTCGAGACTGTGAAATGATTCATTGCTTCTTTTCATCTCGATATTGGATGAAACATGAATATTGGATGCAACTGCACAAATCACCAGTGACATACCCTACCCCATTATCTAACATAATGTCTCTTTCATCAATACACTTGGGACTGCTTCGTTAGCTAACGACGGTTTCGATGCAAAGGAATGCGGTTATCTAGCCGCCCTTGAAGGTGTTTTGTCTAAAAACATGCTTAAAAGGCTAGAAGACTCTACTTGCCTTCTAAGAAGTTTATCGGAATGATCATCGTGACCCAACACGAAGGTGCGCGCTCTAGCTCTTCTCAGGAAAGCTGTCTTGTCATGTGATGCATTTAGCACCTACGTTCTTGTAGGGTAGTCTCATCATATCTGAGCTGCCATTACTCATAATGGCTTCTATCTAGTGGCAGCCTAGAATTATCCCGTGGCTTGCAATTAAATGTTCACTCATCCAATTGTATACAAACTCAGTCCAATCATGGACTGCATGGATCATTATGAACTCTATCGACTTCAAGGTACCTATAGATATACGATGTGTCTGATAGCTAGATCGTTTGCCCCAATCACATTCAACACGGAGTGAAGAAGCCAAACATGCAAGCTATTGCCTAAACCTTATAGCGTTATTAAGAACACACAGCTTCTAAAATGACACGTCTGTTAGAGCTACAGCCATGGTGACCTCACCCTCCTCGCGTGATACGTGAAAAGAGAGGAACTCGCTTTGATAGTTTGTTAGATATCGGAAGCTAAGTAGAGATTATGAGATTGATATGCAAAACCCCGCAATTCCTTTTCAGCATGATCTCAGTAATGAAACGGGAATCGCATTTTACTACTTTTTCTTTATGTCGGGGATAGATCTAGGCTCCGACCTATGACATGATGAGCTGGATGTACTCCGTAGGGCGTGGTCAACCTTATGAGATAATAGTCTCCCCACTTCCTTGAAGCTTTGATTTCTAATACACACACAACACTTAGAATCTCACCAAGCAACTGAACAACAACCTCACTTCAATCAAAAAAACAGTCATGGCCCCTCAGATCGAAGCTGTTTCTACCACATCTGCCCCGGCTCCGCTGCCGCAATTCTCCCAGGCCGTCAAGCACAATGGCATGGTGTACTGCTCCGGAAACATCGGAGCCATTCCTGGGACCAATTTTGAGCTGGTAGAGGGGACAGTTAAAGATAGAGCGGTAAGCCTTCGGGACATTCAGACCGTGCAATGTATGATGACTGACCATATGAATACAGCGACAAGCTATCAAGAACCTGGAAGCCATCCTCAAAGAGTCCGGTAGCAGCCTGAGAAATATCGTCAAGATGAACATCTACATCACAAATATGCAAAACTTTGCTCTTGTGAATGAGGCCTATGATGAGTTCTTTACTTGGGAGCCCAAGCCGGTATGTCAAGTTCCAAGCATAGTTCAACTCAACCACTGATGTCTCCCAGGCTAGAACTTGTGTAGCAGTCTTTCAGCTGCCGTTGGGAACTGATGTTGAGATTGAGTGCACTGCAGCTCTCGACTAGGAAAAAGGATAGATTTATAGTAACGGAATTCTAAATAAATGCACTAGAATGAAACATCTTCTCGACTGTTGCCTGATCTGATCACGTCCGACCTTTTCCCTACTCAACGGTCCGCATAGATGCTCTTGCCCTTGCCCTGCATAACTTCATGCACATAGTCCACGTACTTGATCGGCTCAAAGTCGGGGTAAAGATCCTTGGTGCTGAGATAGCCCAGATACTTGGCGGGCTCGGGGAGATTGTCCTGACGGAACCACTCGCAGTAGAGATACTGAGGACCAGCAAGTCCAAAGATGAAGGGAAGACTCTTGTCACTCGCATCGTACTTGACTTGGGCGTCTGCGATGGTGGCCTCAATGTCCTTGGCAGGCATCTATACCTGTCAGTCATCATGTTTCAATTCTGCCTATGGGAGATAGACGCACCAAATTACGTGTAATCTTTTCACCGCTGACCTCCTCCAAGTGAGTGTGAATCTCCTCCTGAGTCCAGACTTCGTTATAGGCAAAGACGTATTTGTTCAAGGTTCGGTCATCAGTGATGATCTTGGCAACGTATTTTCCAACGTCTCTTAGGTCTGTCAAGCTCGTGGCGTGAGAACCATCTTCAGCGACGACAGTGGCAGGAAATTTGAGAGCATAGTCAATCTTTCCAGAAGGAAGAGATGGAAGAGAGACTTGATACCACATGCCAACGTCAACAACGGTGTAGGGAAGATAGATTTTCTTGACGTGGTTGATGATGGTCTCTTTCTACAAAGTGGTTAGTAGCACTGGCTGTTGACTTGTTATGTAACTTACAAACTCCCTAAGAAGCATAACACCTTCAGGAGGACAAGGCGGACCAAAAGCGCTGGGGAGGAATCGTTTGATTCCAGCTTCTTTGGAGGCATTTGCCAAAGCAATTTCAGGCCCAGTAGTGAAGGGTACAAGACAACTGATGACTACATCTTGACCGGTGAGAGCCTTGACGAGTTCGTCGTGGTTGTTTTCGAGGTTGATAGGGACAACGGATACGCCCTTGTTCTTGATCTGCTGGATTTCGGGTTTGTTGATGGAAGTAGGTCGCACAAATGCAGTCAATTTCTATAAAGGTGAGCATCTGAAATCTTGGGAATTTCAGTTTGCAACTTACAAACTCATTTGGAGAAGACCAGAGGGCATCGATGATTGACAAACCGGCCTCGCCATTTGCGCCGACAATTGTAACGTTCATGGTGGGTATCGATGGTAGAGAATTGATTGTTGTGGATGAGTAGAGATGAGAGTGTGATGATCGAAATTTTGAGTCGAGTCCTGAGACTATATATATTCATCCTGAAGGAGAACGAGAGAAGCATCCTTCGTGGTTTCATTACAAATTGTTGATCCATTGCAAAGCATGTCATGTTTGAGGCTTTGTAAGTCAGCGTCGGATCTTGCTCCGCCGAATTGTCGGTGGTGGGTTTTCATGTCAGGAGCTCCACTTTTCTCGATCAGGGATTCGACCACTAACGATAGCTAACAGATATTGCCTATTTCTAGCCATTATCTGTTGAATATTGTTACACAGCCAGCACTATTGAATTGCTCAAGTTTCCTACCAAACATTGTTAAAATCCATCAGACGTGATATTTGAGTATCGACTACAGGCCTCAGGAAGGTGAGGCAAAGGGTTTTCCATGTTTTGAAAAGCCATGATACCAAAACATGCTTATTTATTACTGTTTGTAATAGAATTAGATATGCACTGCCGAAAAGAAGCGAGAACTTGGAAATCTAACAAATGATTTGGAAGAAGCTTGTCTTGTTGCGTCGCAGAGGGACCTTGTGTTTTCAAGCACCAAGACAAGCGAAGAGAAAGCAAACAACAGCCAGCGCTTGTTCCTCGACATAAAGCGAGACAAAATTTGCTATAAAGTGGTGTGACCTCTCATTCCGTGATCTTGTTGAAGAACCATATAAACGGCAGTATTTCCAACTCGGATCAACGCTCAACGCCATCTTGCATCTCGACCAACAGCCATTATAGCCATTTTGATAACATCACAACTCCATCTCAACCAAAACTCAACATGTCATCATCCGAAATCGAGCTGACAGCCGGCGAATTGAAAGAATTGATCGAGAGTATGTCCTAACAAAATAACAAGAGCAACATGCAGTCATTAACAGAACAGTGAACCTCAAGGCTCTCTACGCCTTCGACAAAGTCAGGCTGTTCCTGGTTAAGCGTATAGAAGAGGCGCCAGGCCGAGTTCTTTATGGAGCTGGCGTGGCTACGTTTCCGAGCACTGCGGAGACTGAGATCCTCCTCCGAAGCAGTGGCAGAAGATTCACCATCGAAAGCGCGCTTGAGGATATTCTGGAGCAGACGATGGCGAAGCTTGGTAAGGAAATGCTATTTCCAGAATGGTGTGTCAAAGTATTGAATGGTATGTACGACAGAATCACGAAAACTCAGAGCACAGAGAATGAGCTAACCTTGTATTTCTTCTGTAGCCTATGAATGATTGTTGTATGTGATGGGCTAGTTACTTAGTTCGCAGAAGAGAATATCGAGCGACTGGATGTAGTACCTTGAACATCACTGGGCATGAGATAGCATCTAAATACAGCCACCTCTTGACTTGTACCTTTTCCAAGTTGCAGCAAATAGTATACTCATGTTGTGACGCACTGTCTCTCTTCTTGCTGTATAATCAGGCAGAATCCATGGATTCGATGATTGCTGGCCAAGAGCGTTCAGCTTGGACGGAAACAAGACAAGCAGTTTCCTATGTCTAAGAGGGTAATGTTTTCGGAACAAACCAATGAGCTTGTTTACCTTCAGCCAGTCAGACATGCAGCGCTAAAGGCAAACAAAAATACACTTGATTCTTTCAGATTACCTCAGTGGAAAGTCTGGGTTGCTGCATATAACGTTCCCGATCATGCATGCAGGTAAATGAGAGAAGGCCACAGATGAAGCATTTGCCATCGGGCAACCCACAAAGGTTGCGTTTGCCTGTGATTTTAAGGGTAAACGATTGGCTGTAGCAAAGAGAGGTATCCTACAGCTAGGCTACCCGCAGGTTTAAGCTCAAAAAAGCCACTGGCACACAGCAAGCATAGATTTGAGGACAATCATATCTGAGAAACATATATAAGGCAGTAGAATTTCCTTCCGAGATAGCTTCTCCAAAGTCAACTTTCTCTGATATTCAACAGCGCTGCCAGGCTATCCCCAAGTCCTTGACCAATCCGATAAATCAAGTCATATCACGTCTCCTGATACAACACTCTTCACTTATCGACATCCGAAATGGTAAATATCGGTAATCTCGAGCGAGCTGTACGCTTGAAGGAGCTCATCCAGAGTAAGTTTAACCTGATGACCAGCAAGTTCATCTATAGCTAACCTGCCAGTGAACATCGCCGCCCTCTACGCCAGTATGCCAGTCACGAAGCTTTTCGTTTGTAAACGTGGCGAGTTGTATGTTGCCGGCGTGGCCACTCCCCATACTTGCGGGCATGGGAGTGTCCTGTTGAAGGGTATTGAGCGTACGACCGCTGAAGGCGCTTTGGAGTCACTTCTGGACGAGACTGCGAAAGAACTAGCCAAGGAGATGAACTTCTAATGGCATCGATGGAGTTTGGGTCGGAGGGATCTGGACTGGACTGCATGGAGGAAATGTGGCTGCTGTGATGGGGGGTTTTGACAACTGCTCGAGCACGTATGGAACTACAGAGTACAGATACGCCATCTCGATAGACTCTTGTATCAGGTTGAGCTATTGACGGGACATTGGGTCTGGTACAGCACATAGACACCACCGCTTCTCAGCCCAAGCGCTTCGCAGTCGGCAGCGAATAACACAATAGACTGTATCACGCCCCATTTTCTTGTAGCCACCGCGCGCTGTGCTTAGCAATCAAACCATGTCGCATCCAAGCCCCGCGCTATCTCTAACGCGCGTTAGATCTCCTGCACCGTGTAAGACCATTGGTGTAGCTCATCGTCCACTTCATGTCCGTTGATCGTGGAAAACGTCGATTAAGTTGCAGCCAAGATTCGTTACTTTCCCTTCATCAAGATCTGCCCGTTTCTTTGAGGGGGTTTGTTAAGATTGAGGTCGTTTATCGAGACTAAAGGACCTTGATGGTTCAACCCGCGCGGGTAACTCCACTTTAGGATCGAGCCTCATCATGAGCTTATTCTTACCGCGCGGAAACCTTTTTCGGCCGTGGGCTTATGCGGATTATGAAAGGTCTTGGAATAAGCCCATATTAGTAATTATGGGACAACACCCAGTGAAGAAGCCTGTGGTGTTAACGTTATCGATGACCTACACCAGATTTAGGATATTCAAGAATACGATGTTAAATATGAGGGCCTGAGATGGAACATAAATGAAATGTCTATGATTCCAGTCCTTCATAAACAATAATAACAAGACATCACAACCTATAAGTATGTCCAGCATTGAATACTTTCTCATCGCAGGCGCAACAGGTCGTCAAGGCGGCGCAGCAGTCGATGCCCTCCTCACTTATCCCGATATCAAAATCAAACCAAAGCAAGTCTATGCACTGACTCGCCAAGCTTCTGGATACGGAGCCGTCAAACTTCGTGAGAAATATGGCGACATCAATATTGTTGCTGGCGACTTGAACAACCCAGAAGCAATTCTCCAACAGCTAGACAAGGCCATCCTTCCCAAAACAGGCATATTTCTCGCTCAAGCCCATGGACGGACTGAAGTCAGTGATGCAAAGAGGCTCATCGATTCTGCTGCGAGAAGTGGTATTCCGTACTTTGTGTACTCGTCTGTTGATCGAGGTGGCCGTGAACTCAGCGATAACGACCCTTCGTACTGCAAGACGTTCTCTGACAAATTCCTCATTGAAAAGCATCTTATCAACGTCTGCTCAAACTCCAACATGGACTGCACGATCCTTCGTCCGACTTGGTTCGCTGATAATGCTTGGTGGGGTTTCCCAGGTCAGCTCTGTATGACGGGTTGGAGAGAGAACATGAACGGAAAGAAGATGCAAGTCACTGTGACGAAAGACATTGGAAGATGGGCTGTAGAAGGTCTTGTCCGTCCTGATAGGACCGGAATTCGAAACCAAGCTCTTTCGATCGCCAGCGAGGAGCTGAGCTTCAAGGATATTGACGACATCTTCATCAAACATACCGGCAAAGGCGTCCCTGTTACTTACGGCCTTCTGACACGATTCATCATCTGGATGACCAAAGACCTAAACACCATGTTCAGCTTCATCGGTGAGAGACCTTATGGTGCGGATCTTGCATGGTTGAAGACTCAGCTGGAGCCTACCACGTTTGAACAATGGGTCAAGACCGACGTCCCAGGCCGTGACAGCACCAAAGCTTGAGACACCCAAAACAGCTCAAACAAAAAGAATGGCATCAGCAGATTCGAACTTGCGACCTGCAAAAACGAAGAGTGGCGCAGTGGGTGAGATTTTTAGGATTTTTGGTTCGGATTTAAGGAAGGTTTATAGGCTCCAGGACGTATACCACTACACCACTCTTCGGTACTGGTATATAGAGTTGAATTTATATATAACGGTATGCCCCGGCCTGAAATTTGAGTAATCTTGCTTATATGCCCTACCTTCACACTGCTTACTGGAGGTTCTCTGCCTTAAGAGTAACGCCTCGAATCACCCCCGTCTCAGGCACACAATTCAGATACTCAAATCGTGCATCTCCAGCTCTCATGACAGAAACTTCATGCCATGTTCGGAATTTTCTTGCGTCGCCAAAGGTCTTGTAGTGAGCTAGTGCACCACGGTATATAGCGAGATGAGACTTGTGGCTCTTCGCCCATGTTTCAAGGGCTTCGAGATTGGTGAAGAAGCCAGCGCCGCATGACTCTTTTCGAGATCGAGTTTCCTCAACTGAAGGATCTTGATTTCTGAGATATCGTAGTCCTAAAGCACCCGTATCAGGTGAATTATCCCAAAGATATTGCAGGCCAGAGTGAAGAGTGGGTTCAAGCTTTTTATCGTACGAGTCAGCTTCCTGTTGACCGCAGTTCTCCCAAAACTGTCCTGAGCGAATATGAGCTAGATTCTCAGCATTTGTTCCGATGAGATATTGACCAACACCTGGAGGAATTGTGACTGGCGGAGTTGGATTTGATGGAGGGAAGAGATCGTGGGCAGACGAGGGGATTCTGTCTCTCGCTGCGCCCCAATATGCCGAGAGTGTATGTTCTGGAAAACTTGCGCCAGGAAGTTTTGCGAGACCAGGGAGATAATCGAGGCCCGAGTAATTTGTTTCGAGGCGGGGAAACTCTGTGATGAAGGCCTCTCGCCAGATGCCCACTGAGGCACGGCCTGTTTCTGGTAGTTGGGCGTAGATGGAATTCAGTGAGTGGTCATTGAGGCCTTTCTCGTATTTCGTCTTGTCTGACCAATAACACACCCATATTGTCGATTCTTGGACATCACATCCATCAATTACCGCGAACGTCTCGTATGCCTCCGGCCCAGTATCGCTGCTCACCCATGCTTGGATTATTTCAGTAGCTTTATTTCGAGCGATATCAAAATCTTGAGTATCAGAATGGCTCTGAACCCCGATATACGCGGTGCAAACATGGGTGACATCATCTGGGAGGGCGAGGTGCCATCGTGGGATCGGAAGCTTGTGGCCTTCGGGTTTGCGGAGGGGATAGATACGCGCTGGACACGACATGGCTCAAGTTCAGTTCTAGCAAGGATGTGCTGTGACTTTTGTTTCGCTGTAGACAGGCGAAGGTTTGGTGATGAGGAGGTGGTCGGGGTTACTTTTGGGGATCGCCATATGATAGGTTGCCCTGGTTTGGAATCACGCCCTTCAATGATCACGCATTGTGTGGATGCTCCATGTTTCCGATATGATCCCTCAAAACGCGTATTATTTAGGTTTCCTTGACTGATTCCTCACAGAAAAGTGTCGTTGATCCTACCGTGTTTCATTTGCGAGACTGCGAACAACGTCCGTCCCTTGTCATATTGTCTGGCTACGATATCAGCATCGGCTTCTAACATCGGCATCTAGCATCACCGCCATAACCACACGATGCCATCCTATGAAATATTGCGAATACGGTATATAAAAAGTATATCTCCTTCTTCAGCATTGACCCTCCCCCTCCTCTTGGCAGCTTAACCGCGGCCGCCACGCCACGGCGCATCTCGGAACTCTACATCCCACTACTTTTCCGACAACGGGGTCCCCAAAATTCCGAATATCCCCCATCACGCAATTCTCGAAACGGTTTTAAAATTCAATTCAGGGGGGACTTAAGGCATCTTATCTCCAGGTGTCAATTGCCTGCTATGCTAGACGAGACGCCTTCGGGATGGTACCCGGGGGATCATCAGTATGTACCGGGACCGCATATATTTATCCCGATCAGATGATGAGTAAGAGGAAGATGGGGTAACAACGCCCAGATTTGGGATTACGACGTCTGAGAGGGGTCGTCGATCGTCTATCCTATCATTTTATGTTTTGCTTACCCCTCGATATAAGTTGCAATGCGGACGTTGAGCCGATGTTGGGCTACACAGTATCAGACATTTCTAGAAGCCTCTACTGTAAAAGCAATTATCGTCTTCAGCTCTCACTTGTCTTTCCAGATTCAGGTATTATCTATCTTATCGGTGAGTTATCAGTGGGCACGGCCACGGAATCGGCTTCCGATGACCGTCGGCCGGACCCTGGGCCAGGCCCCGACTGTCCCTGAACCATGGCCCATTCCCCGCAAAACGCCATCGCGACAGTTAGACACACAGTGAAAGACAATGGTGATAACTCGGCATCTCGGTCTCGACGCTTACGCTTACGCCGATTATGGCTGCATACAGTCAAAATTACCGTCTGATACATGTCGTTTTGCGGGGGATCAGAGTACATAACTCAACACAGGCGCCTGTGGCTGTCTATCGTAAATCTTGTTGTATATAAAGTCTTGATCCATCCCATTCCCCTCAGCTCTTCTTTTTTTCCCCTTCGCAATGGCTTCATCCTCTCATCGAAACATCATCTCCAAGAACAAAACTCCCATCGCCGTCGCCGCCGCCTTAGTATCAGCTGCCGCAGTAATCACTTCCATCTACCGCTCAGTAACCACCTCCAAGATGTCTCACAATCTCCACCCCAGCCTCAAGAACGGCATCACCAAGGGCTCGCCCAACTTCTCCGGTGGCAAGCTCCGCTGCAAGTGCTCCTCCAACCCTGTCGAGGTCACCCTTAGCGGCCAGGTCGCTCACAACCACGCCTGCGGATGCTCCAAGTGCTGGAAGCCCGAGGGTGCTCTCTTCTCCATCGTCGCTGTCATTCCCCGTGACCAGGTCCAGGTCACTGCCAACGGTGACAAGCTCACTATTGTCGACAAGAGCGCTGCTATCCAGCGAAACGCCTGCCGTGACTGCGGTGTCCACCTGTTCGGACGCATTGAGAACGATCACCCCTTCAAGGGTCTCGACTTTGTCCACGTCGAGCTCTCTGATGACAAGGGTTGGCAAGAGCCTCAATTCGCCGCCTTTGTCTCTTCCATCATTGAGCAGGGCTTCCCTGCTGACAAGGCCAACGAGGTTCGACAGCAGTTCAAGGATCTTGGCCTCGAGTCCTACGATGCTCTGTCTCCCCCTCTGATGGACGCCATCGCCTCTTGGACCGCCGCCAAGTCCAAGATCTGAGGACTTCAATTTCATATATGCCCCAACGTTTGGGGTCCATGTTACAAAAGTTTTGAGAAATGGTTAGCGGGGTGTTGAGGTCCGGTGGTTGTTGTTTAAATAAGAATGTATAGGTAGTGTCTGGGACAGAACGAGATGAACGGAGTTGGGTGTGCAGTTGGATAGGATGACACGGGAAACGTGCGCCTACGAATGATATGAAAGGAAGAGAGACTCAAAGATAGCTCTATCAATCCGAATTCATGACTTGACGAACCTTTATGACCATCGCTGCGAGTGTGATGTGAGCATGCTGACTACAGACCTCAAGGCTGGCCAACAATAATCTGCGCATGTCAGCACGTGATAATTCACATAATCTCATCATGATTGTTTGCCATGTATTGAGAAGTGCCTATGAATCACGTCCAGTTTCATCTGAATCTCCATCACAGCCGAAAAGATCATTACATGAAAGAATGCCACTGGGCAGAATGCTGCCATTGGCGATGAATTTACCACGTCTCCGGTGTTTACATGCTTACCATCATCTTGTGTGCGGCTCAACAGTCAGTTCGTCGAGGCAAGAATCGCAAGCGTTTGATTTTAGCAGCCACAATATACGGCTCTTCAAGTAGAAGAGCAACTTCTTTAGACCTCTTCACACTTCCGTGCCGGCTCTGGAACTGAATCACACTCACGCCGCGAGATAATGGCCAATATTCATTTTCATGGAATGACCTATATAAGAGCCTCCAGATCTCGCTAGCCAAGGCATTCGAAGGAATAACATCTACTATTTCATAAGTGTAGTGGTTTCCACATTCTAGGCTCGATTTCTTTGAATAAACTATCATCAAATTCATATTACTACTCAAAATACTAACCATACCTCATAATGGAATCCCTGCAGGACATATACAACAGCCTTGGAGATATCTACGAGGTTTCCGAGATAATCGCTTCCCGACCGAACATTCTCCCTGCTCTCGCAAACTTACTCGTCAAGCATAACCTTGACAAGGTATATGATATCCGCCTCAACCATAAACACTTTGACATTGCAGGAAGCGAGCAAGTCGTTGGTTTTACTGGCCAGGGCTAGCTAGTGTCCATGATGTGCAGTGAAGGGGGGCTACCTATCAAGTTGCTTGCCGCAGAGGGGATATACCCAATCTCACACGGAGCGCTCAGACCCAGCGATCTACTCGTGAAGGACGGTGCTGCCATCCCCTATGAGTTCACATACACTACCAACAATCCACCTCCTGAACCTAGCTCTGAATTCCTGGAATCTTGGTGTAGTATACTTCGAGCAGAAGGAGTAGAGGGTCTCCTAGGATTATCCATCCGAGACAACAGTGTGCCGGCAATCGCTCACGAGGTATCCGACCCCGAGAGCCGTGTCAATAGGTTGGTCTTCGGTGATGATGCGGCAGAGGGTACTTCTGTTATTGCAACGACGTGGCGATTTCTCAACTTTTGCCGGTGTTGTAGAGACCAAGGAATGCACATATTGTAACAATGTTAAAGACCACTGGAAGCGGTGTGAAATGTGAAGGCTAGGAGGTAGCCTAGAATCTTGATGGGCAATGATCTCGAGGATTAGATAAATGATACCCTTTGGATCACCAGTCTCTCATTCTTGTGCTATTGAGTATTCTCCTTTCTTCTGAAATGGACTATGGGCAAGTAAAAATTGCACAGGAGTCGAAGTGTGCGAGAGTGTGTGCAGTGTCTTAGCTCTGAATGGCGAGGAGAATTAAGCCGTGTATCACAAAGGACACAGCAGTGATTCACGGCCTGGAGCTGTATCCTCGCTTAGTCGATCTTGGGCGGGCTAGTTGACTTTCACGAACTATGCGGAAGAAGGTGTAGCATTCACACCGGCCAGTCTGCGTATCACTGCCTGCAAGTTGGGTTGATGAAGAGGTGCACACAAATCCTGCCACTAAGGATTAGCTGCCAGAATAAGCGATATGAGTATTGCCCACGACATAGTAGCCAAGGCAAATATCTAACAGTAGCGGTCCAGGGGTGGCAGAAGTATTAAAACTTTTGAAATCAAGAGAATTGCTGTTCAGGAGTAGATCTGACAAGAAGAAACCGTTCAACAGTAGCTGTAAAATCATGGCAAGGAGACACACAAGTCAGTAGAAATGTGATTTCGTAATCTTCATTAGTTACATATCGAGTGGCTAGATAACTATAGCTTGAATATAAGCAATATCACAGCTGATGATGGAATAAAGTTAAGACCACAGGCCGAAAAGAGATGGATGCACGATCCCTCAGATGGCTCACTAAGAGGCTACTTCTTTCTACGAGTGGATGTAAAGACAGGTTTGTAGCTAGATTAGATGGGAGGCAGGGCACGAGAGCCAGGTGAGTCGATAGTCTTCTCTGACAAATCAGCCACAGTGATAGCGCGTTATCAGACTGTTAGTTCGTTCAACCGTTGAAACAGACAGAGACTGGCTGGCCACCAAAACTGTAAAGAAACAGAATACAATTCAGAATCTAGATCACAGTCTGTCTCACTTACGTACCTCTTCTGACGAGCCTGGCGATTGAGGCTGGCTGACAGACAAGGAATGCGTCACCTCAACGATAACTCACTAACTTATACGGGACGGGACGGAACGACAAGCTCAAGCTAGTCTAGCTCTGAACGTGTTTCTACAGAAGCGGGGATATCTTCTGTCTCTCTATGGTAACGCTCTCGTATGACATTCCAACCAATGAGGGGAAAGCAGTGGTGGCTCAAGCTAGAGTGCGGATGATGACCAGATTTGGACGGCTTTGAAAGCTGAGCTCGAACTAGGTTCAAGTCATGGCTGAAATATAACCATGGGATTCGATCAGAGCTTGTAGAAGAGATGTGACGAGACTACAAAGGGACGATTGTGTATTGTGTAGGTTGCTAAATGGCTTGTCACATACTCAAATGACGAAGGTAAACAGACGGAAGAAACAAGAAACTCCATGCTGAGAGATGATATGGACGTAGCTATCCCTGACACCTTTCTGTTCTCTCTCATTTACCATCTTACTCAAGCTCCAGAGTTCTGAGTAGGTCGCAAATTTCATATTCCAAATTTCGCTGAGGCATTAGTAGACCTTTGCCCAAGATGGGTTTCTACAGCGCGTGCAAGACGTTCATCGTCTACACCGTTACGTTCTTCTCGCTGCCATTTCACGAGCATATCGGAGGTGACTCTGAGCAACCTGTCTTATCTTTCGAAAATGGCCAGATCTCACAAAACTATCCGAAGTTCCCAGCACCAAATGGCCCCGACTCACCTGATGAAGACTTCACTTGCAAGTATCCCGAGCTTGGAAATGACTGGAAACCATGCTCTACCCCGGAAAACCGACACTGCTGGCTGAAGAGCTCTGATGGACATAATTTCAGTATTCATACTGACTATGAGACTATGTATCCGCCTGGGGTGCTTCGAGAGGTACATAGTCACTTATATTGTTCACACTTGAGGAATTTTGCTGAATCATGTCTGCAGTATTGGCTTGTGGTTGACAACAAGACTATCAACGGCGACGGCATCGACAACCCGTATGGAAAGGTCTTCAACCAAACCTACCCCGGTCCATGGATCAAAGCCTGCTGGGGTGATCTCATCAGAGTTCACGTCACAAATAAACTGCGATATAACGGCACTACAATCCATTGGCATGGTATCAGGCAGAACGGAACTATGGAGATGGATGGAGTCAACGGCGTCACTCAATGTCCCATTGCCCCAAATGATACCTTCACATATGAGTTTCGCGCCCTTCAGTATGGTTCTTCTTGGTATCATAGTCACTACTCTCTACAATACGCCGACGGTCTTGCAGGACCTATAACTATTTTTGGGCCGTCATCAGCTCACTATGATGAAGCGAAGGATCCTATTCTTATCACCGATTGGAACCATCGAAGTGCCTTTCAGGAGTGGGAGAGAGAACTGACCGGTGTCCCTACCAGGCCTCAGATGAATAGCATATTGATGAATGGAATTGGTAAGACACATTGACCTACATATCTCGTTGAATGCTTACAAGGCTCTTTTAGGAAACTTTGCCGGCAGCTTTCCGCGCGAACGTTACAACATGACCGTAACCAAGGTAAGAACTTGCAATTGAAGGATTACGATATGATGCTTAACCCCCTTTATAGGGCAAGAAATATCTCCTTCGTATCATCAACACATCTGTCGATACCACATTCCTTTTCAGTATCGACAATCACCACTTTGAGGTCATGAGCTCCGACTTTGTACCCATTCACCCCTATACAGTAGACCATATCCTCGTCGGAATCGGTAGGTCATGCCATATCCATTATAGTATATAAAGCTAACAGCCTCAAGGCCAAAGATATCATGTCGTTCTTCATGCCAACCCTAGAAACGACACCAAATTTCCCGCGTCAGATAATGGAAACTATTGGATCCGCACAGTTCCCGCAGATGGTTGCAAGGGTTTTGAAGATGGTAACGAGCCTGATGAACGGCAAGGTATTCTTAGATATGAACCTGTGAGCACAGAGGTACCTCAGACCTGGAGAGGCCCGTGGAACAAGACTTGCAGTGATGAGAAGTATGAGAACTTGAAGCCTGTCCTGCCATGGTCGATCCCCCCTGTTGAACTCTATAGTAGTGAGTATACCTAGGTTAAGATTGTGGTTGAGGCTTTTTACTAACAAGGTTCAGGAGACAAAAGCAAGGATCTAAAACTTGGCCTGCAGCAGGAGAAGAATAGGCCTCATCTGGGAGATAAGTTCAGCTGGTGGGCTTTCGGCGCACAGCCTCTCTGGCTCAACTTCTCGGAGCCTACTATCACTTTACTTGACGAAAAGAAAGAATGGCCTGGCGATTATGTCATTGTTCCAGCAGAGAACAGAGGCGGATGGGTCTACCTTGTCATCACGGCTCCAGCAACTAAGGAGCTTGGGAATAACAGGACATTCATCTCGCTTGCTCACCCAGTAAGTTCAGTCCAGTTTGACATAGGAATTTGCTGACGATTATAGCTTCATCTTCATGGCCATGACTTTGCTCTTCTCGCTCAAGGTTCAGACTCTTCGCAGATTGATGACCCAGATAACCCCATCACACTCAAATTCGACAACCCGCCTCGCCGAGACGTAGCACTGATCCCGGCTGGAGGCTACCTCATAGTCGCCTTCAAGGCTGATAATCCTGGCTCTTGGTTGTTCCACTGCCATATTGCCTGGCATGCTTCAAGTGGGTTGGCATTGCAGATCATGGAGCGTGAAGAAGATCTGAGGAAGATGATGACTCCGAAGAAATTAAAGCAGGTCAATGACGGCTGTAAGAAGTGGAAAGATTGGTATGGCGACCGGAAGAATCACTGGAACCCTGTCGGCATATTCCAGGACGATTCTGGTGTTTGATCTACGGGGCTTATGCTTGGGTTATCACTTGAGGTACTACAATCACTTTTAACTATCAGAAATAGACCTTTTGTTAACAGTGGTCAGCTTTCTGTTCACTGGTAAGCACAGATCTGTATGCGTGCCTGAGATTTCTCTGCGAAAGGTACCTGACATTGATTCCCTTGATACTCAGTATGTGTGTCCTTGCTCGCCTCGTCATTCCTGTCTTGAGCTATGATGAATGTTTTGATACAGAGTTAGAATGACTTATTCTTCTCGCGGAAAGAATGTAAACAACTTAGCCGAGGCAGACTTTAAAGGGGCCAGAGGGAACCCATGTATGGGCGTATTGGACCACTACCTAGAAAAGAAAAGAAAAGATGTACTGCTGGCAAGAACTGATTTTGATTAGGTACCTGAATCTTCTACGGGCGCAGGATCATGTTTCCGGATCCAAGGTTGAGTTCTCAAGACGTCTGATGTAGTTAGGGGTATATTATGGGGATGGTGGATAGCCTCATTGATGCAGGTATTATTGAACCTGAAAGGGCGGTGCTGTTTGTAAAGAGCATGGGACTTTCACTAAGTAGATTATAAGGGATGATAGATTCCATCCTACGTTTGACAAACAGACTAAAAGGATGCCTGATTCAGATTTCATCTGACCTCATTGCATCCTCTTAATCAGATGAAATCGGCCATTGATTTCAAATAATGACTTGTAGATAGTCCATCAATGAGCTACATTGAATCGTGAATCACTGCAATGAAATTCTTCTAATCAAAGAACCTTTGTTATCTACTTGTCCTTTGGTCACAACGAGCCTCACCCTATAAGATGGAACAAATTTCTCATGCCGGGAGTCCTCCAGCATATTCATACCTATTTTCCTCTACACTGACGAACATATCTAGTCATCATGTCTCACGGCTATCATCTTTACAGCCGCCGTCCAGCCTCGTTCTCACCGTGTACCATCCAAGTCTTCATCACCATCTCGACCTCCGATCTAGACAGAGACTTTCAATGGACGCTCTCCGCATACAACACTATTACTCATCTCTGGCAAAACTTCGAAGTTATTCGAGCTCACCGCGGTAACTTTTGCAGGATATATCGGCATTCAAATAACCCGCGTATTCTTCCATCCCATGTCGCTTGGGGAAAACTTTGTACAGTAAACGTAGAGTGGTTTGAGAGTCTTGTGAATATGACTTGTATCTCGCCGTTCTGGAGCCTGGCAGAGGGTGAGATGCGTAACGACAGTAAGGATTTCATCTATGGAATTTTGGATATCCTGAAGGCACATGGTGTTATTGACGAGAAGAGGATCATCGGAGTGAAGAGGAAGCTTGGTCGATATATCGGGCCTTTTGGTGCTTGATATATGTGACCTTGTATATCATTCTTCTTTGATATAAACAGGTACTAAAAGTTAGCAGCTCATACAGACTCCTCCTTTGTATCTCTGAACAGCCAACCATCGAGAGCAGAAGGCAGTGGCACACCGGCAATGTCAGCTTTGTCCACAAATCTCCTGATGTCAGGTTCTTCCTCACCACCGAGAACTATATCAAGAGCAGCCCAATTCTCCTCGAAATACTGAATCCTCTTTGTTCCTGGAATCGGGATAATATCATCGCCCTGCTTTAACAGCCACGCAATCGCAAGTTGAGCAGTAGTTATTCCCTTCTTATCAGCCAGCCCCTTAAACTGGCTTACAAGCTGAATATTCTTCTCGCGGTTCTCGCCCATGAACCGAGGGATGAGCTGATATCGAACATCGCTATCTTGCTTTCCAGATGCTGTTCCCTCGATGAAGTTGGCGGTCAGAAGACCTCGACCGAGGGGCATTGCTGCGACGATGGCTAAATCAAGCTCCCGGCATGTGTCAAGGATGTGAGTGCCCTTTTCTCCCTCACAGTAGAGCCCGAATGCAGAGAGAGTATCCGATCTGAATCGCGGCAACTGGGGCGATCTTGGCGGCTCTACGGAGAGTGGTTGAGGTGACAGCTGAGAGTCCTATACGCTTAATCTTGCCTTGACTAAGAAGCTTTCCGTCGGAACTTCTTGCCTTTCTGGGGAGTTCCTTACTCTTGTAGCTCTTTCAGAGCGCGCATGGTTTCCTCGATAGGCGTCTCGGGATTGGGTGTGTGCAGATAGGCTATAGCAGTTATAATTAGAGTTTATGCTGATATTTCCATGCTTACAGAGATCGATAGACTCAATATCCAAGAGCCGTAGACTCTCAGCACATGCTTTCTTGACATATACATATGAAGTGTTGAGCTCAAAGGCCTGGCTATTCTTGACGTATCCAAATTTAGTTGCAAGAAAGATATCACCTCGTTTGCCAGTACGTCTGAACCACTTGCCAATGATTTCCTCGCAATCGTTATAGTAGCTTATATGTGGTTAGCTGGTATTTGGATGCTGTCAGACTTTTGAACTTACTCAGCACTATCCCAAAACGTTACACCTGCCTCATAAGCATGATCAAGGAACGCAAATATTTCATCTTAACTAGAGATAGCTCCATATGTTGGACGAGTTAAGCCCATGGTACCCAAGCCCAAGCCCAAGCCCATGCGAGAGACGAGAGGGCCATTCTTGCCAAGGGAGACTCGAGGGGCGGTTTTGGCTGACATGATGATAAGAATTTGAATAATGTAAAGTTCAGATTTGTTTGTTCTGTTGAGCTGGTTATCCGGCAAGAAATTCATAGTTGCTGGCTTCAAAATCGACTTTTATACGACCCAATTCCACGATATTTTCATGCATCTTCACGGAGATTGGACTTAACAATGAACACATCATTGTTAAATAGTAATAGCCTCTTAAATCTTATCTCCGGCTTAACTACATCATACAACAGACTCTCAAAAGTTTCCGAAGCGGACAAACTTACGTATAAGTACTATCTCTTGCACCCAAGGTTCTGACACCCAACATCTCAACCAATCAGATCTCGTAGTTTCCGAACAAACCAATAGGAAGTGCAGATATGGATGACGATCTCGTCAGCGGAGTAGTCCGCGGGGTGGCAGGGCACGCTCAGTACGTAGTCCCTCTATTAGCGCCCCCGACCCGCGGGCCTAGCAAGAATATTCCCAACTTATAAGCTCCAGGGGCACGTTCGACGACGCCAAACTGCCATCTCCGCTTAAATTGACAACCAAGCAGATCTAAAGGTTTCCGAGCAGACAAATCAACTCCGTTTCTTCCCTGTTGTATTGTTTTCATAAAATGGCTCGAAAGGGGAAATCCAAGGTCAAGTCGGGTTGTAAAACATGCAAGTGAGTACTTGACAAGAGACAAGAGACAAGAGAACAGAACAGAACAGAACAGAACAGAGGTTAATGACTTAGATTGAGAAAAGTCAAGTGTGACGAAGGTCGTCCAGCCTGTCAAAGATGCCTATCAACAGGTCGAGTATGCGACGGATACGGAATCTGGGGCGGAGGATCACACGCTCTTACGCAACACTCCCAGTCCCGGCCCAAGTTCACTCTTGGCGCTCCCCTAGAAACAACCCTCGCCCTCTCTCTAAACGCAAACGAGAAGCTCTACTTTGGCTGGTTCAAGTGCCGCACTTCTACAAAGATATCAGCCACTTTCTCTTCCGGCTTCTGGAACACCCTCGTCTTCCAGGCTGGGTCTAGAGAACCCGCTGTGCTGCATGCCCTGCTTGCGCTCAGCTCGGCGCACAAGAAGGGTGTCGTGACATTGGACATACATAGAAACTCGCCCACGTCTCAAATGAGCCAACAGGAGCAGTTTACGCTGCAGCAGTACGTCAAGGCCATTGCACATCTGCAGCCACACTTCAACGCCAAGGATAAAGAATCGTGTCGTGTGGCGCTCATCACTTGTGTTGTCTTTGTCTGCTTGGAGTTCTTCCGGGGCCACTTCGCTACGGCGCAGCTTCACCTGAAGAATGGGCTTGACATTCTTTGGCAGATGCAGGGTCTTCCCGAAGCTAATTCGGGCATCTTGGCATTGAAACCCTGTCACGAGTCGACCGATGCTTGGATAGTGGAGGCCCTGTCCAGGCTCCATATCCAGGTTGAGCTCTTCAGACTGTTGTACCACCACTCATGTGTTATTCTACAGCCAGCTCACCACCCCGAGAAGAGTTTTCTTGAATCTTTCGCTAATCTCAACGATGCTTGGAAAGGGTTAGAGCTTGTTTACAACCAGATATTCCATCTTACTCATCGAGCTCGTCAACAGACAATAACAGCAACAGAGCATACGGCCCAGCAACTCGTCAAAACAAGGCTCGCTCAATGGCATGGCATGTTTCAAGACTTTATGAAAGCGCGACCAGGTGGCTCAAACATATACTTGCAAAAAGCATACCAGATCCTGAGGATACACTACGCCATGACGAACGTTATGGCTGAGACCTGCATATACAATAACGAGACCATATACGACACCTGTACCGACAAGTTCATCCTACTCATCAAAGAACTTACAAAGTTATGGGAACTGTCGCTTCACTATGAACTGGAGGACGAGATGCCGCTGTATATCATGACGACTTGCATGCCCAGGTCCATCATCGACATGGGCTGGATACCGCCACTTTATTTCACAGCGGTCAAATGTCGCGTCCATCGCATCCGGGTTGAGGCAATTAAGCTTCTCAGGACGAGTCCTCACAGAGAAGGCATCTGGGATGCGCATATCGCAGCATGTGTCGCCAAAAAGGTGGTCGAGTTGGAAGAAGGGAACTTTTATGGGGGTGTTGAGGTTGGGGATGACTTTCAGCTGAATACCCCAATGCGCGATCTGGATTACCAGGTTCCATTATTACCGGAATCGCGCAGGATGAGTGAGGTTGAGGCAGAACTCTCTGGTGCTCCTATGGACAAGATCTTGCTTTCCTGTAAGCGGGAGCAAGAGGGAGTTAACAGAAGGACTCTCATTTCAGAGTACAACGTGAGCGAACAAGCTTGGAACGACATATGAGAACGATTGATGGAATAATGAGGTTATTGAAAGTATCAGCGTAATTTGCAAGTTCAGTCAACAATAAATTATTTACAAGTTCATGTTCTGGTTGGAGGTGACATATTAAGCGATAAGATAAGCCCCGTCTCCGTTTCCGAGTCGGCGCCCGGAGTTTCAAAGTAAACAATTGATTAAACGCGGCCGCGGGGCAGGCACTCACCGTCAAGCACCTTGATAGCACAGCCTTTCCTCTACTACCCCCTCTCTTCCAACTATTCTTTACTTCTTCTTCTCCTCTGGAGAGTAATAGTCATGGACTCTGAATCTGTCGTCGCCCAAGTCCAGCGCAAGATCGAGCTGCAATCCCCCGACGATCTCTCATATCTCATAGCCAATGTCCGTCGCGCGGCTGCAGAACGCCTCAACGAAGCATTTCCCGTGGTAGAGGGCAACGATGGGGAGGATGAATTGCGAAATCAGATAGAAAAGCTCGTCAACGAGGTACTGTTCCTCATTGAATCTATCTTATGGTACGGAACTAACGACATTAGTACATCGACAAAACATTCTCCTTCGCCTCTCCAAATCTCTCGATAAACGGCCTCCCCGTATCTCCAGACTCTTTCCTCTCCGAATCAAACGTCGAGCCCGATACCGTTTACGAACCTTTCGATACACGCAAGCGCCGGCGCGTGGCAGATTTAATCACACAAGAAGAAAAGCTTCTCGAGGACGTTGCGGCGTTGAAACGCTCGGTACCCGCTACAACGGCCGAGGCGCAAGCAGAGCAATTACGCGATAGTTTAAAGCGCGACGACGATATGCTCGAAGCGCGAAAACAGCAGATTATAGCAGAGGCCGCTGAAGTGGATTTGGATGTCCAACCACTGGAGAGACAAGATGGCGTGGAGAAAGGATTTCGAAGAGCTGTCGAGGGTCTGGGAAGATTGAAGCGCGATATGCCTGCCGTGGTGGCCAAGATGCAGAGAGCGCGCGTGGCGGGCGAGTATGTCGTTACGCAGGGACGATAAAAGACATCCCTTGTCTTGATTGCATATATACCCAGGGCGGCGATCAGTGTATTACGAACAGGGAGTTGGGGCGCATTGGATTGAATTGGATTAATCGGCAATGTCACTTCACATTTTACAACACAAATCTCGAGACCGCGTCTATTGTTGAGAATTATTGCAGCCATAGTCAGGAACCTCAGTCAGCCAGCATCTAACATAAGTCTAGGCACACACGAAATAAAACGTCCACATGAGCATGTTTATACACCGAGCAGAACAAGAAGGGGGTTGGAAGTCTTTTTTTGTGCTCCCTACAAACGTCACGCTCCGCCATACTCTCCTCCAACGTGTTTTTACCATATATATATATATATATATCTTCGCTCAGATAACCTCTCAAACCCCATTTGTTGAAAAAAAGCATGGTAAACGAGAGAAAATATGTGGTCTATATTAAGACGTCGCAAACCCGCCCGTCTATCTTTCTTCCATGTTCTTCACCTTTAGTACATGTACTCTTCTTTAAGCGGCAGCAGGGGCGGGAGCAGGGGCAGTCTGGGTAGCATCAGCACCCTCGGCAGCGGGAGCAGCCTCAGGAGCCTTTGCGGGCTCCTCAATCTCAGAGCCCTTGTTCTCGATGACGTTGGCATCCTGCTTTCTCTCCCACCAAGCGGGACGAGCCCACTCAGGGTCGTGCCAAGGACCAGCATCGCTGTTCTCACAGCCAGCTTCGCACACACACTCGCCACCGAATTGCTTGGGGAGGTTCTCGGCGGGGATCTGCTTGAGGAGCTCACTCTTGTATCCAGAACCGAGAATGTTGATCTTGGAGACGGTGACGGGATCGAGCCAGCCCTTGACAACACTCCAAACGGTGGAGAAACCCCAGGGGGCGTTGATCATGTACAGCTTGCCGAGACGCTCGGGGTAGTAGTTCTGGGAGATGACAGAGGCCTGTCGAACGTAAGAGTAAACCTGGGGAACCTTGGTGATGGAAACGCCCTTGAGATCCATGATGGTGCAGCATGTCTCGAGGAGGTGGCCGGCCTTGCGGGAGCAGGCAGGAAGACGGGGATCGGCGACGCGCTCGTACTCGACAGCGAGGTTCAGGAGCATGCGATCAGCGCTGGTGATCTTGTACATGGCGGTCAGATCAATACCACCAAGGGTCTCGATGTAGATGGGTCGTCCATCCTGTATGAGGAAAAAAAACATTAGTCAACATATGTTCTCATGATAGCTCTCCCTCGTCGTCACCAGCTTGCCATACCTTGTCGGTCTTGTGGTAGAACTGAGTGTAGTACTTTCCGATCTCAGCCTTCTCGGGATAGTCCCAGACAGGCACAGTCTCGTCAAGCTTAACCTCCTTTCGCCATTTCTCAGTATCCAAGAACCTATAGTGGCGGTCAGCCCCCCTGTCGCTACCAGCACATTTTCTCGTTCCACCGCCATCAGATGGAAAGGAAGGGCAAAAAAGTCTTACATGGCTTTGGCGGCCTCGACATCGAACTTGCGCGCTCGGAGGAATCGAAGCTGTAGAGGAGGGCGTTGTCAGTATTCGCTGTGTCGCGTTACATGGCCCTTTTTTCCAGGGTCCAGCAAGCTTAGCTAGGTTAAGGTATATCTCGTACCAGAGTCAAGGTGTCCAATCGATCAGTGCAACCTTCGGACTCAAGCATCATGCGGAACTGGTGGAGTTTGGCGATCTGGTCCTCTGTGAGGTAGCCGGCGTGGCCATCCTGCTTCTCAGGGCCCTTGATGGGGAAATCATAGTTGTCGTACTTGGGGTTCAGATCCATGGTGATAGATGTTGTATGGTGGGGTAGAGAAGAGGGGAGAAAAAGAAGAAGAAAAGAGTCCGCGGTGATAGAGAACAGCGGAGGTTATGAATTAAAAGAGGCGAAGAATGACGCCAAGAGGTTGATGAAGAGTTCAGGTCAAGGGGGCCTCCTCTGAATTTAAAGTCGTCCTGTCCTGTTCGGGGTCGGTCGGTGTTGAGATGAGAAGCGTAGCGTAGCGTAATTAACCGTTTCTGGGCTTGTCTGGTCTCCCCTAGAGATGGATCTCCCTACGGTGGGACTTCGTCATGGGTGTCCAAGTCTCCAAGATGCCTCCCGAAGCGGTCTAGCATACCCACATTCCGTTGAGGGATATCACGTGGTCTCTCACATGCAGATAATTCGATGACTTCTTTATCTTATCATCGGGCCCGCTCCCGATGTCAATGTCTTGGTTAGTAGAGCTTCTTTTGATTCGACATTGGTTCATTCTCAATACTTTGATTGAGTCAACCCACCATAAATTCACCTTTAATGGCATAATTGTTGTCACATCATGAGGAATTCCTCCCAGCGAATCACCCTCAATGTCGCCCGCCTCTTTCACACCTCAGTCGCCGGGCCACGGCTGAGGCCTCGTCGACAATTCCATCTCACCTCTTTGGCTAGCTTCCCTCGAAAGCGAAGCTTCTTCACCTCGAATCCCTACCTGTCTCAGGTCGACGACGGTTCCCGTTCCGCCTCTGAACTCTCCAAAGAAGAGAAAGGTCCTGCTTCTTCAAAGAGGAAGCCCACTCGATCGAATACAGCCAAGAATTCACTGCGTCGAGTCGCCATCATTGCCCAGCAGCCCAAACGAGGCGCAACAGCACCAGGAAGTCCCAGCGATGAACCTTCCAATGTGGTCAGCGCGACCTGCGTCGCAGAATCATTCAAGATGCCTGTAGTTCTCGAGATTCTTTCATCGCATGGTTTTGACATTGACCCGGATGGCACGGGATTCGACGCAAACGAGGTGGTCCATGCAAGAGGTGTAAATGGTGGAGACATCTTTGTCTTTCCGTCCGGCACAATTGTGACATGGTCGCTGCCCCCCGATGTCGTTACAAGACAGATCATGCGTGCTGCTGAAGAAGCGCACTCCATTGAAAGTCGGGAGTTCGAGGATCTCGAATTCACAACCGATACAAACCGAGAAGCAAGTGTGCTTAAGGGCGATGTTATTGTTCTTGGTACTCGCAAGGAGCACAAGGAGGCTGATAAGCTAGATACTACTCTAGCAAAGGTTGCTTTCTCATCGGGTCTGGCTCGAAGCACAAAACTTGCTGTTCTCGAAACGGCCTTGACGTCGTACTTTGAAAGCACACGCAACATCCCCGCACTACTCTCACAAGGTGCTGGTGTACCTCTTGGTCGAAAGTTCATCCTACAAAAAACAGGCGAACTCCTCAGTCTGCGTGCTCGTCTCAATCACTATTCTGAACTCACCGACTCATTGCCAGATATCTTCTGGGACACCAGCTCCGATCTTGGTCTAGAGGGTTACTACGAACAAGTTGGTCGTGCACTCGATGTAAACGTGCGAATCCGTGCATTGAACCAAAAGATGGACTACGCCGCTGAAATCGCCAGCGTTCTGCGTGAGATGTCCAGTGAGCAACATGGTACTCGCCTTGAATGGATCATCATCGTGCTCATTGCCGTTGAGGTAATCTTTGAGTTACGTCGCATTGTGCTTGAGATGCTCCAGGAACGGGATGAACGGAAGCTTGCGGCTGAACTGCCAAAGCCTGTGGTGACACCACCGGTATAGATCGCCAGCCTGGATGTAGATCTCTAGAGCTTTTATACGACTGAATGAAAAACTCCATGTATAACATCTTTTGTTTGGGAATAGGTTGAGGATACGACATATGCCTCCAGGACTGGCTTGATAGATACCCCTCAGCTCAATAGAATTGACAATCAACTCAATGCGTTTGTCTTGCCCCTGTAGTTATCATGTTTCTCCATATCATGGATGACATACACATACTCACTCAACCCAGGATCCTTGGCATGTTTTACTGGTACAAAAGAAAGTCCATAGCGTAAACATATTAAGTATCAATGCAATAGTGTACCTTTTCTTCATCTGCATACACGCGCCAATTCGGCGTCTTGGATTACACAACCAGGAGTTTCCAACCCCCAGGTCAACAACTCGATGGAAAAGTCCACCAATTCCTCGTTCTTCCAAAAAAATATATCTCTCGTCCCTTTTTCCCTGGTTGAGTCAAAAAGCCAACTCCTCAGAAAAACGTAGCTAATAAAAACAAGTCGAGAATCCATCCTCTAAACGCCTCCCCTGACCCCCTTTCTCGCTCCTCCCATGCCCTAAGTCTGCCTTGATGATATCATATCTGACCCCTTCCGCTTCGCGTCTCTCGTTTCCAAAAGATCCACATGGTGTCGATTATTACAATGGCTTCTGCTGCATGCCTGGGATCGGTGGGACAGGAACAGGAGTCACCTTGTGGGGAGGTGGTGGTCCTGGCGTCCCGCTCATACTCGATCGCTGAGAATTGGGAGTCGGAGGCTTCTGCTGAGAAGCAATACTTGCTCGCGCAGCTGCAAGTCGGCTGGGGTCCATAGTCCCTCCTTGGCCAAAACCAGGAGTACCAGGCTGAGTGATCTTGTCAGCGAACATAGTAGACCGCTCTTGAGCCGCGACCCGGGCTTTGGCTTGTTCGAGAATCCGCTGCTGTTGCGCTTCAGGGATAACGGTGTGATATCCTGTAAGTCCAGGGTTCTGAGCAGGCGTTCCTTGTTGAGGGGGGTTGCTCGGGTACCTGTTCATTTGATTGCCCACAGCCTGGTTCGGCGTACCATATCGCGGAGGCTGCTGCACATTAGGCGAGGCACTGTAGGCCTGTCTATTAACCTGAGGAGACATCGTGCGCTGCGGCACAGCTTGACCGTTAGTGTAGGCCCCAAAGTTGGGCTGTGAGGGCGTAGCGGCTTGTTGCTGTGGATAGCCTGGTTGGAAAGCGAACCGGGCATTGGGAGTTCCTTGCTGAGCCTGCATCTGTCCAAACTGAGGTCTTGGCTGAGAAGCATACTGAGGCATGTTTTGATGGCCATAAGGAGTTTGAGCTTTAGCAACCTGTGTGGCATATTGAGCAGGATAACCGTTGGGTCGAGAATACTGATTAGGTTGAGGAGGTCTGGGTTGAGCGGGCATAGGTCGTGGTGCAGGTGTGAAGCCGGGCGTAGGCCCAGGTCGATAGTATTGCTGTTGTTGCATAGAGGGGGTTCGTTGAGGGGTTGCGTACTGGGTCTGGGGAGTATGGTGCCCATAGGAAACTCCCGATACACTAGGTGTACGTTGAGGCGGCGGCCGGGCATTAGCCTGAGCAGCTTGTTGCTGAGCTCTCAACCGAGCCTGAACACCCGCCTCATCCTCCTCCATAACTCCCTTGTACTTATCAGTTTGGACTTGAACCTTGGTGCTGATGAGAAGATCCTCCAATTGGTCTCCATTCAGCTTGGCGACTGCATATGGCGGTAGTGTCTTGATGATCAGAGCAAGCTGCGCCTTAAGCATCTCATATGTGGCTTGCTCGCCTTCCGAAGGAGTAGGTCCGGGAGTAGCCAGCATATCGCCATTGACTGGGTCGCTTGATGAGCGGTTTTGCGAGTTGGGGAGGTTAAGGTTTCGGATGCGTTGGTAAGAAGACAGGGTCTCAATCATGTCGCTGACTTCTTCCAAAATCTCATCGACTTCCTTCTCCTCATCCGCCCGTTTTGTGCCCAGAGCCTCTTCGAGTGACGGATCAACAACAGATTCATCCCAACTATCAATCGCTTCTTGGATAGCCTTCTCGTCGATGTCCATAGCCTCATCCTTCTCGGCCTTTTCGTCACTGTCAGCACCACCATAATATTCGACCTCAATCATGTTCTGGAAAGATCGGTGGCCCGATCGCTGCCACCACATTCGACCCGCAACACTTGACGGCACAACAGCTCCTGAATCATCCTTGCACGGTGCGAAGCTAGAAAAGGCGCCTCGGAAAAGCGATTCCATCTCGTGCAGTTCGAGTTCAGTAGTTGAGGGTCGCTTTCCCGCTAGACTTTGCGCACGTTCTCGTTGCTTGGTGATGGTTTGTGATGAAGGAGTCGCATTGCTGTAGTCGAGGTAACATCCAGCAGTCAATTTGGTTGTGAAGTAAGACGCATTTCGGAACTTGGAGGTATCTGTCAGTTCTGGTCGATAAAAGTCCAGCACGTTGCCCTTAGCTTGCGTCTTAGGCTGCTTGGGTGGCTGCAGAGGCGGCAGGTTCTTTGGCGACGAAAACAAATCTCCAAGAGTCTGTGTTCGCTCATGAGGCGTTGTCGGCATAACATGAGTTAATGACATTCCCTGGGGTAAGGGCACATCACGCAATTTGGCTTCATCGGAGATTGGAAGACTGGAGAACAGCCTTCTCTCCTGAGGTGCATATGCAACAAGGGAGAGTACCAACTCTCCCTTCTGAGGAGATGGTGGAAGTTTTGCCTCGACTGCAAGAGGGTCGGCCGAAGTTTTCGGGTAAGCCTTTTCTCGTCGAAGAAGTTGCAGGGCCTTTTCCTTAAAGTCCGAGATTTGCGCTCTCAATTCCTCGTTGGTCGCTTTCTTTTCATCATCGGCTGGCTTTGTCTTGATATCCTTGAGAGCGGCTTGGAGAGCAGAGACCAGGTCATTAGCCACTTGGTCTAGATCCTCGTAAGCATTCGCGGCAGCCTTCTCGGAGATAGTGGTTAGATCAGTCGACTTTTGACGCTTGGCTCGGTGTTCATCTTGCTCATCATCAGAGGATTCGGGCAAGGGGCGCTTGAGGATGGAGGGACCGATGTCGTAGCTATTGGTGATGGGTTAGTGGATCTGAGGGAGAAGTCATTCGCGACAAAGTTGCGATGCGATGAAAAAAGAAGTGGTAAAAAAAAGCAGGCATACCTGCTCAGAACTTCAACAAAAGATTTTATCACGTCGCGTTGGTCCTTTTTGGGCTCTCCATTCGTAATGGCAGGTTTTTGCTCCTCGGAGGCATTGTCTTCATCGCGGTCTTCCATTTCTTCCGTCTCGCGTTTTCGCTTTCCCGGAGCGACAGGTTGCGCTTTGTCGAGGCTGGGAGATTCTGAGGTGCCGTTGGCGTGGATGGCCGTGGGCTGGGCCATGGTCGGCGTGGTCATGATGGCTTCAAAAAAGAGCCTTGGATGGTTTTGGTTCCGTCGTCGGGGCGTTGGCCGCGCCTCGTCGCGATACGCGGTAGTTGCAGTGGCAGTCAGTGGTTCCTGTTAGCAGCGGTTGGAGCTGGAATGACAGCGGTAGTGGATGGCAGAAATGGGTTATGGGTATGGGGGGCCAGGTCCTCAATCGTTGGTGCAACTCCAGGTAAATAATAAGTCAATAACTTTAGTAGGTATCGATTCAACAGCGGTTGAAGAAGCGCAAACGGTTCGATTCCATCGAGTAAAGTCACGACACAATCGTACAGTCAATCGATGTAACAGGAAGTAATCGAGTCGTAAATTACGCGACAAACACGTCTCAAAGCAATAGTTCAAGTCGAAAAATGGGGGGAGGATGATTGATTGCCTTTGGCTCTCTCTGCTTCGGCTGTCCTTTGGTTGATTTGCTTTGCGCTCAGCCTGAGCCTGGGGGGGGGAAGAATGTGTCTCCTCGATCGCCAAGTACCTTGTACCTCGTCCCTTACTTGTCGCTTGCAAATCTCGGACCCGCTCTGTCCCTTTTTGCGAAGTGAAGCCTCAGGAGCCACCTCATGCACGTGACTCAGCTGGAGATTCAACGGTTTAAGGTGCATACAGTGTTGTAGAACATGATCATCTTGGGTTACCTAAATGTTGCTATATTTCTTTGTTCTAAATGGGCTGAAATACTGAAAATGCCTAGTTTTGTGGCGATTGTTCTACAAACAAGACAACAGCATTCTTGTGAAGAAAAGTATCATCCACCTCGAGCTCTTTGTTACTCAACAGCCAGCTCATTGACACTGACAGAGTGGCTGCAGGCCTAGCGTAATCATGATCATGATCATAGTATCCATTTTACCCCAGTCCGTAACCTCGATTATGATCTCATCACTTCATAAGCACCATCAAATCACCAACAGAACATGTAGGCAAAAAGTCAATAGGATTCATATTACTGAGCAACAAGTACGAGAAGCCATCTTCTCAATTCCTGACGCTCATGGTCTGTCATACAATTCAAACTAGTCCCATGCCAGTATCCAAAGCCATGTCCATGCTGCGTGTTCCATTCGCTATCTGTAATTCATACATAAAAACTTCATCGGTATCTTACTTGGCACGGGCCAGACCAACGGCGTTCTTGCCGAGGTCGTAGACAGAGTAGTATCGTCGGAGGAAAGCATCACCGAGAATAACAAGAGGTCCTACAGGCTCGGGGAAGTCCATGCCCTGGAAGGTAGAGATACAGCTGCCCTGAACCTCGAGGATGTAGTCGGTGGCGGGGAGGCTGTAGTTGGATCCAGCAAGGTTGAAGGTGATGTCAGGAAGAGAAGCGCGCTTGTCACACTCAATGGTGTACTGGCCGTTGTAGCCCTTCTTAGCACCAATCTCCTTGTTCAGAAGCTCAGCGAGAGCGCTGGGGAGGACGTTCAGGGAGGTACCAGTGTCAAGGATGGCACCAGTGTTCTCCTGCTCAGCAACCTCATCGCCGAAAGCAATGGCTTCGAGGTCAACCTCCCAGTAAGCCTTGCGGCGGAGGGGAATATACTCAATGTCTCCAGTGAACTTGGACTTGTCGATACCACCGAAGGTAGCCTCGCTCTCGCCCTCCTGGTCATCGAGGTAGAAAGCAAAGACGGGCTCATCCAGAAGCTTCTGGTTGACCATCTGGTAGAAGGGAGGGACCATGCCGTTCACAGCAATGCGGTCGTAGCCGAGACCGAGGATACCGTCGAAGCGACCGAAGGCGAAAGCCAGACCGGGCTCCTTGGTAGCCTCAGCGAAGTCCTGGTCCTTGATCTCGAGGTCGCCGATGGAGACAACATCGTTGGAGACGAAACCAGACAAGCTCCCAGATCCGTAGTGGATCTCGAACTCGGTGCCGTTCTCCTTGTAAGTCGAGGAAGCGGACGAGTCGTACTTGGAGTGGAGGTAGCAGGCGATACTGCCACACTGCTGGGAAGGAACCCAGAGGTTGGAGCTACCAGTGTCGAGAACGACCTTGAAGCTCTGGGGAGGAGTACCGATGGTGATCTCGGAGAAGTCTGGGGCGGTCAGTGATGGCTAGGATTGGCGATTTCAATGGTACTTACACTGAGCGTTCATGAAGTTGGAGACGGGGACGGGGTGGCCACCCTCGACGTTGACGGTGTTGGTAGCGAAGGCGTAATCGGCAGCATTCTTGGGACGGGAGGCACCGAGGTACTTCTGGCCGAGGCTCTGGAGGTGGTCCTCAACGGAGTTGGTAGCCTTGGAATGGTGTTAGAGAGCTTTGATGGAACGCGCAATCATCATGGGAATCAAACATACAAGCTGGTCGGCAAGAGGAACCTTGTTGAGCTTCATCTTGTGAACACCGGCCTGGGCAGAGCCCAGGAGCGCGGCAGCAGTAAGAAGAGCGCCCTTCATGATGGACAATCGGGTCGATAATGCGACCAAGTGAATGGAATGATGGGAGAGCTCGACAAAAATGTTACGAGCTGTGATGGAGATGGGAGATGGAGATGCAGATGGTGAGTTGAGATGCAAGATGCAAGATGGAGTTGGAGGAGATAAGATGGTTGGTTAATAACGACGGGAAAGGTAAGAAGGCAAGCGAGGCGGAGGAAAGCACCGTCCGAGCTGTGCTTGGCTGGGGGAAGCTTATTGCGCGTGCTTGCGGCCTGTTTCGGCGGTTAGTGGTGGGTGTGGCCTGGGCCTCGCACCTCACACCTGCCTGGATTCGTAAGTTACGCCTCCGGACTTTAGTCTTTTGGTGGGTGAAGACTCCCCTGCACATGCATGACCTTGTGACTTGGTCTTGCTTGTCTGGCAATGACGCACGATTTGTATCCACTTTCCCTGCTCGGCAACCAGCTCCAAACCTTTCCGCCTTAGGCATCATGCCTGTCTCATCTTATCAGCGCCAAGTTCAAGCGTATCAGGAACAAACAACAAAACATGCTGTTACTCTTTACCAGGGTCTGGAACACTTCCTCTTATCCTGTTGTCGTGGAAGATTCCTCAGAGGTTGATGATCTATGATGAGTGCGACATGCACGTAGTATTCGTATGATGCCCCTGGCCTGCTCACGCGTTTGCGGTGAGATATTTATGTTAGTGTTCCTGATAGCTTAACTTACAACGTAGTACCATTGAAACTAACACTACCTACCTTAGCATTAGCATTAGCACTCTGGGGTTAAACACTGGTCTAGCTTAGCTCGGATCCTCTATCATGCCTTGTTCCTGATCGTCAGACGAATACATTCTCACCGTCTAGGCAATCACAATAACGAAATATAAGCGGAATTGCAGCAATTTGTAACCGGAAACTGTCTCTCCTCTATTAAGTATAGATAATGTCCCTATGATAAATGCCCTTGTCCCCAACATGTATTATATATAGCTACAACCGCCCGGTTGAGCCTTGACCCATCATAAAAGTCGTCATCATAACTTCGTTAGTAACATCAACCAATAACACTCAAGCTCCTCGCATTTCCTTCTTGGAACGCTCCATCGCTTCAGCAAACACTTGCCGCACATCATCCAGTTCAGCATAATGCTTGATCAGTTCCTCCAATCTCTCCAACCTGGAGCCCGTCATATCATCCGACAACTTGCACCATCCAGAATGAAGTGCAACAAAAAGGAATGCTAAGCTCCCACGGCAGACTTGGTCATCTCGGATCCAAGAACGGAGTGCGCCTCTTGTTAGGTTGACACTGCAGCCACGGTCTCTTAACAAGAGTATAAGCAAACCCTTAAAGCCAATCTGTCCGGCCTTCAAGAACGCTTCAATAGCATCTTGTCCGACGGTCAGAGAGCCCTTGAGATATCTCAACATTACAGGCAACAATCTATCGCCATGTCGCGCGTTGGACGTCGTGTTGATAAGCATATCCTGTGTGATCTTGAACTCATCCTCAGCTCTCTCCGCCAGCACAACAAACTCCCTCGCTGAGCAAACACCCGCTGCAGCGTCCAATAGTGGCTGTGTGATCCGTACGCTCTCATCTTTGTGCTCGAAGAGAACTTGCAAGCCAGGAAAGCCAAGCTCCCATAATGTCTCGATGACAATCTCCTCGTCGATGTCAACGTCAGCAGCACGGTTGGCAAGAAGCATCTCGAGAACTTCAGGGGCCCAGTCGTCGGTGTCTTTCTGTGGTGAAGCTATCGCTGCTAGGACGACTTGTTTCGTGAATTGGACTTGGGATGCTGGCATTTCGAGAAATATGGCCATAAAGTCAGGTCGGCATCGGGTGTTGGCAAGAGCTAGTGTCATGAGCTTCTCATCGACAAAGCCCTCATGTGCCCGGTGCTTAAGAAGAACTCTAAGCATGGCTGGACCCTGACGATTCTCGATAGCCTTCTCGGCAACGGTCGGTGTGATTTCAATCCGTGTTCCATGCTGTGTGAGCAGGTAATCCATAGTCCTGGGGTGGCATATGCTCGCGATACTCTCCATCATCCACTCGTCAAGTTCGATGTCATCCCCGTGGAGTTCAAATAGTAACCTGAGTATTTGGAGTCCATGTCGTTCATTCCTTATCGCTCCGATCATGGCTGCGTCGCTCCATCTGAAATCGGGGTGATCGAAAATAGGATCCATCATCTCAACGCTTGCACATTCTGCCGCGGAGCAAGAAAGATCTTGATCGCGTGAGATTTCATCTTGTCGAAGTATCATGATCTTCTCCAGCATTCCAGGACATCCCCATCTTGCTGCTGCTCGAATGGTATAAGGCGTCAAAGGCTCGCCCTTTTTGAGAAGAAACGCCAGCATCTCGACTCTTCCGGTGAGTATCGCACTAACAAACGGCGACTTGAGTCGCGCATGGTGCTTTTCTCTATCTTCATCTGTGTTACCAAATCCCAAGTGCTCAAGGTTGTCGCGTTTGTGGTTTGTCGATGCGCTGGGGGCAGGCAATTCCGAGCCATTGGGTAATCCTTTGAGGAACTTGATTGCATCCTCCGCACAACGAAGCTTGCAGATACTCTCGCTGGCCGATCGCACCCAGTGGAAATTGTACTCCGACTTTGCCTGGAATACTCGCTTGACCTGGGTGGTACTTGTCCCTGACCATCCTCGCTTGATCGCGATGTGTCGCACGCGCTGGTTGATGAAGATCTCAACATCATGCTTTGACTCGGAGAATGAGTCCAGATCTCGGTGGACAAACTCGCCCAGGTACTCGTAAATCTTTGAACTTGGTCGACTGAGAATGAGGAGGTTGAGGTTCGCGGCTGGTTTTGGGCCATGGAACGTTTGCTCCATCAACTCCAGCAGAATCGTTCGAGAGGCCGCGTCGCACTCATCTAACCCATCGATGACGCAGAAGATGTGACGGTCAGATCTGAAAGCAACCTCGACTAGCAAGTTCCACAGTGCTTGAGGTTTCTCAAAGACTCGAGAGCCGCGATGCGCATGTCTCCTGCGGATTCTGTCGCTGAGGAAGTGAGGATGGTTTTGAAAGAGCTGAGTGAGAAGACCTCGTAGAATACCCTGAGCCGTGTTCCTTTGCGAATCATTTGGGTCGCAGAAGAAGTACGCGCAGGTGTTTGTGGGATCAGTCGCGAAGTTACTTGTGAGCCTTTCGGCGAGATAGACACCCAATGTCGACTTTCCTCTTCCTTGAGTTCCAGAAAGCCATAACACTTGCTGGTTTTCTGACTCTGGTTGAAGCCAGCTCTTGACTTCTGGCACATTCATAATCCATTCACAGGTCTTGGGCGCCCTTGGACCCTGCTGCGTTCTGAGCGCATCCTTTGCATGTGAGGGATCCGACCAGATGAGATCGTTATAGAAAGCTTCAATCTGCTTTTCCTTATCCGCATCATCTATAAAGTCAGTATATTTAAGCTCTAGTCAAGAGATGTGGCGTCTTACTTGGAACGTGACGCGTTTCATAGCGCTTATGAGCAACAGTGCTTGTGCTCGGCCACGGATAGTGCCCTAGGAAGCTATCCGGCGATAGAGGTCCCTCATCAGAGGCAGAGAATCGCGACCTCGAAGATCGCGGGGAGTCGTCTTTCGCTCTTGAGAAGCCCATTATTCGATTTGATTTGATGTGATATTGCGAAGATCAAGTTGCAAACGCGGTTCTTAGCCCGACTTACATGCAATGCAATAGTCGGTGTATCAATACCAGCGGCGGCTTCAAGTTCCTGGCGTGATGCATGCGTCGACAGAGGAGGGGTGGTACCTTTTACCGTCTGTCATTAGTGCAAGCGAAGTGAAAGTCTCATGACAAGAAGATGAGAGGAAAGATACGGTAAAGAAGGAATATCTATCGTATTCGAGATCGTCTGGAATACTGTGGCAATATCTCCTTTAGGGGAATCTTCATATAAAAAAAAGCGTTGACATTGATTAATTAGGGGAGCTAAACTAAATTAACAATAAACCGTTAATATCGGTCGGGGGGCTTCCCCTCGTTGAGGAATGTCTAAAGGGGAAAATAGGAAGGCTGGTGTATACGCCAGCGCCAAGATGGTCCAGGCTCAAGGTCTTTTTTTTTCAGGGTTGTAGACTCGACCCATGCAGAGGCGACCAAGAATCTGCAATGACGTTAACTTAAGGTTGGTAGAAAAAGAAACCTCAGACTGAATATTCTGTGACAGTATTTGCACATAATATTCACATCATATTGTCAGTATGCTATCGTCTTCTTCTCGGCTCCCCATCTACTTTAGTCATGACCCCAGCCTATTAATTTCGCATCGAGATTATGCATATCATCCTCGGGCTGTCCAAGCTTCTGCAAACATTTTATCCCAGCCAATCAAGGTAATGAAGACGCGTGAAAGAGAGGCCTCGATGTCTCGGCGCTGTTGTGTTCGTGGCCACTCACTTGTCACGTTTTAAACCATTGTCAGAAATTAAATCACCAATTATCAGATCGTACTGAACTGGGAATTGAAGGGATCCCAAGGTGATGTTCTGATGGTCACTTTGTGTAGTAGCATATCCGTACGACCTCTGCGATAATTCTTTCCTCCCTCAATTCTTTTATATTGATGATTGTATTGAAAGTTGAGTGGAATGATTGCTTCAAATACAAACTCCTCATGCTCTACTTTCGATCTAATTAAATGTTGTGTGATCTAGGTAGCCTTCAGTCTGCGCTCCTGTTGGTCCCCAAGTCACCAACTTTGGATAGTATAGAGTGTGAGCTTCTGGGGCTTTCAATGTCGTCGATGCAGGTGGTTTTGAGATACCAGTGTAGTTATATATACCTCCGAATTAGACTCGGGCTGTAGGCTTTTTACACTCGATTGGAAACCCGAATAGTCAAGGTGGCAGAAAATCGTTGCAAACACTACGAAGCTGCAGTCCAAATAACTCCAGGTCAGCTCTATACAGAGTTCACTACCAAGGTTACTGGACGCTTTGTAAGTGGTAACGTTGACTTTTCGCCGATTTGTTTCGCGATCTTGAATACAAAATATTTGAAGGGTGGCTCTCCGAAGAGGGTGAGTATATATCCACAGACTGTGACTGGCCGGTGTCATCTATGTGAAGTTATGAGACAACATTCCTGCTCGAAGTGAATGCTTCGTACACTCTATCTCTCTGTACGTGACCTTTGGGTCCGCCGTATACTATTGGCGTCACCCTTTGGCACACTTCTACGTTGCACTCCAGCCATCTCACTTACAAGGAGTGAGACAAGAGGAAACTACACATTCAATTCAAGACGAATGCAACTGCCAGCGATTGCATGGCCGACTATGCGACCATGCTGTGAGTTTGACCATAAAGATTACATAACTCATGAGAGTTGATAATAAGTGTCACTCCGAGAGCATATGTATTCCGCACATCTCAAGTCCGAGGGCTTACGTGTTGGGGAGACGAATCCCAGCCCTCAAACCTTTCCGTACATTCTGAATACGAAGTTCATTACCTTGTGAAGAGCAATTATTCTGTCTGCTTGATTAAGAGAAGGCTAGAGGATCATCACAGTGTGATGTTATAGATCTCGGAACGGTCGGACGTGGTTGGCTCCGGGACAGTCGGTGGTGATGCAACTGCAACGCTTTGACCTGGTTATATGACGATAGAAACGAGTGCTGTTAACCGTTGTTAGAAATAACTCATAGTGCTGGAGTAAAAATACTCCGCCGCACCTTTCGCCTATATGCAGGTGGCCTGATTCAAGGATGGCAACTAGTAACTCTCTTCTTAACTCTGACACTCGACAACCAGACCCACAAGCATAACTATATTAAGGTAGAAGTCTACTCAAGTCTTTAACTCTGTCTCTGTTTCGTAGTTTTGTAACATATCTTTCTGGTTTGATGAATCCCATCGCAGTTCGTAGTTGTCTCAGTTGCTATCAACGTGTTGTCCTTCTCTGGAACTTTTGATCAACAGCACCTCAAAATCACCGTGCTTTGACTTTCTGAGCCCTGCGTATGCATATGCTCACCCAACATAGGTCTCCAACTGGACCACTATCAGGCCATCTAAAGTGAAATGTGGGTTTGAGGTGTTGAGTGTCGGCCTGCTCAAAGAACTGTTTGTCGTTGGCTCAAATCGATCTTGTTAATGTCCAATAAATAGTCTTCCGACTTCACAGAACTGTGCGTAGCTATAAAACTTCTCATAGACACCAATCTGTCAAATACTTACTTAAAATCGGTTACGTTCACAGTTCAGTTCACTACATCATGGCATGTTATTCCTTGTTTCTATTAGGTACAGAGAATGGCGACTTCCGGCTCGCACAGTCAGGGGTCTCTTCAAGCTTCCACCAACAGCTGCCAGCACAGCAGCTGGACTCCGGAGCTAGGGAAAATCATTGCAAGCTTAACCATGCTACGCCAATCACAGCTTGAGCTAGAGACAAATGAGTAATCTAGGCGCTCGGTACAGGTACCGATACCAGACAACCCCTGCTGATTCTTCACGACTTCAACCAACAGACCTTTAACCAAGACATTTGCATGGGTATAGAGTCAGCTTTTGGCAAAGAGGTATCACTCCGATGCATCCGAGTACTTGGGGTTCTTTCATTGTGATCAAGATGATGTCCAAAAAGCTTCATGGACTTGAAGAGTCTTGTCTGAGTTCCCAATACGTTGACTTGGCAAATCTCACGACGCAGCCTCATTATTTCCTTAAAGTGAGTATGCTTAAGCTTATTCTTAGCACGAAAACATGATCTCGAACATACATGCGTCGTGCGTGGTGTGAACATGACCTACTAATCATATCCACTCTGCTACGCTCGTTTCTTGGCCAAGACCTGTGGTGTCAATGCCCAGGGAAGCATGCTCCTCGTATTCCATGACGAAGCTGGGACGCTTGAACTGACATGAAAGTTCGGTCAGCGATAAGTGTCTCGTAAAGACACAGAGTCAGGGGCTAAATGGTAATCTGTGTAGTATATATAGAGGTCCTCTCGCTGTACTAGTTGGTCACATCACTCATCCATCTTCATTCTCGCTTCAAACTCCCCAACTCAACTCCTCATCCCAGACTCTTCACTTCCAACAACTAATATGAAGTTCACCGCTCTTGCCACCGCCATCTTTGCCCTCGGCTTCGGTGCCGAGATGGCTACCGCTGCTGAGTGTTGCCAAATGAAGGTCTGCGATAAGATGAACCTTGGGGGCAACTGCAAGCACGGTTGCTATCCTATCAGGAAGACGGCCAAACTCAACTTGAGTGGACTCAAGTCGTCAGTCTCTTCAGCCAAGACTGAGAACAGATGCTTCTGCACCATTGGAAAGGAGGTGTATGTATCACGCAACAGTAAACGCCCTTCACCTGGTAGCTAACACTTCGAGTAGTGAATCCTGCATGGAAGTTACCAGCAACGCCAAGGGTACAAATGTCCCGAACCATTGTCTTACCGGCGCCAAGTATGCTTACTGTCAATTCAAATAATCTCAAACCGCTTGACACCGCTTCGTCTCGACGCCACGAAGGAAGATATTCGTTACTCGGGTGGAATACTGTGATGCATGTCGGGTAGTAAAGGAGTTCTTGGATTAGATTCATGCAGTCAACTATAAAGAATGGAATGCAACACCTTGGTATAAGCTTGGATTCAAGAAATAGACCTTATGACTCACCCCTATCTTATCCATCCAGTTTGTATGCATGTACTGAACTGAATCTCGACCGATATGTCAGTTCAACTCCAACAGGGATAAACAATATGATAGACACAATCTGCCCAAATCCACAGTAATTCCCATCGTATTCTTCTCCCATGTTCTCCTACATTTGCTCCTGGACGTTTCTGAGGGTGAAGATCACCCACAGTAGTGGTATAGTCCACCCAACAAGCACAAGAAGAGGAAGAATAGCAACAAGCGGCCTGTCACCGAACCACTTATTGACTCGCTCGCGCCAAGAGGTCTTGTCTTCTGCTTCCTTAGCATCCTTTGCCTTCTCGTCATGGTCGTAACATGTGCCAGGCAGGCCAGCAAGGAGCCAGAATGTGAATATGTATGTAATCAGGGATACAGTCAACTCCAAGCCATTTAAAGATTTGAAAGTCGTCGATCTTCCAATATCTCTATACTCGGCGGGAAAGCACATATCTTCCACGACACTCCAGTCTGTCGGCGATACCTCTGAACCCTTACCCTCGCCAATGGGGCTTATGTCAAACGCATGAATGCACCTCGATAAGAAGGGATAGAATGACAGTGCAACAGTTACACTGAGGAGCAGTAATCTAGCGTTGTGTTTGATATTGGCTCCAACAGAGCAATGGGGTATAGAAGCGGCATCATGCTAATGACGGCGACAGATTGGGATATTCGAGCTTCGATAGCGCCCAAGTCCGCGGTACTGATACCATAGTCTTTGCGAGCAAGCACAGCGATCGTAGCCAGCTGTAGTGCCAGGGCAAAATATGCAGCAGAGTCGACAAATGCTTCAAGGTCGGCTACTGCAACTTCATGCCTTTGGCTATTCTTGCCACTTCTCTTGAATATTATGACTGCAAGAGATAGGGATATGCTCAATGTGATCTCGAGAACATATCCAACAGCAACCTGTTGCGGAATATCAGCTGCAATACATCTTGTATGGAGGATCATTGAGACAAACCCCAATGCCAGATATGTCAGGATTTCCTGTGCCGTAGATGGCGTTGCATATCTCGCTCTTACAAGACTCTAGTATGCTCTTATTAAAGTGCGTTTTAGAGTCGAGGTCCTGAATGTATTCGCTGAAATCGTTCAGTTCTGTCCATTGCGAGCAATTGATGCTGGGACTGGACATGTTGACCGATGCTAGGTGATGACTGTGACGAGCAAACCATTGAGATGTTCAATCTCAGAATGCTCAACAATGTCACTGACTTCAGCCCGATGTTGTCTCAAGTGTTATCAAGACCGGCCCCCCAATGATACTCAGCTGCGGCTGAAGGCGGCGTATTCTGGGCGCAACCAAGATCCTATAGCAAGAAATGAAAAAGATGACCAGCGCAGGTATTTTCGATAGTTCATGTCACTGGCTTGAAATGGACAGACCGAGTGCCGAGCCTCGTTGCAGAGTGTCGGATTTCATATAAGGCTGGCTGCTGTAGCAAGCTTCGAGTCATCTTTGCCCATCAACTGAGCCAGGACCCGGTTCAAGTATACAGAAGCTCATTCTAATGATATCAGTGCCCTAAACCTGTCGAAATCTATTGTTCTATTCACCTTTGGCTTCAGTATTGCTGCGCTGGTCACATCACAAACCAGTAGTATGGGGCCCTCAGAAACTTGCGGGTACGTCGATGGGGTAGGGTTGCCATCATTGCGTGCAAGCCATCAACTGATGAGAGAGCTTGTCCAGATTCCGATCTTGTAATTTCGTGCACGTCTAGAGCATGCGGATTCCTATTCATATATGGCCACGACAATGCCTATGCTGGATGCTGCGGTGATAAGAGATGTGCAATCGCGACGACATGTATTGAGTCAGGCACAGCACTAAACAGTAATACCGTTCAATGGTAGGCTCATTAACGCTGGATCAGAAGGCTATGCTAAAGCAGATACAGCACCGATGGTTCGCTTTCTGCATGTGCAACCTACACATGGCCACAACTCTCAGCAGAAGCATATTTCTGTGCCACGGCAAGGACAACCGCGACGGTCGTTACAGAGACAACTTCTAGCGGTTCGTTGACTAGTACTTTGGAACCAACAATTGAGCCCTCAAGAACAGACGGCGGGTTTTCGAGTACAAACGCAGGAGGTCCTCAACCAACGACAACAGAGAGTGATGGCGGGCCGAACCTCGGGACCGAATCTGGTCAGTGCATCACTTGATAGACTTTCTCGGTATTCTTGTTAACCGCAAAGCAGACTTGAGCTCGCGACAAAGGATAGGCGCTGGGGTAGGCTCAGGGCTTTCTGGTGGCCTGCTGCTGATATTTTTCGCGTAGGTGTTTAAGCCATCGTTATTTATAACTGACCGGAAACGCGAGTCTGACGCTTGTCTAGAATCTTTGGGTGCTACAGACAACGCAAAGGGAAGAGTCTGAGGCCGCAGACCAATTCGAAACCCATGCTACAGAAAGATGCTCAAGCGCAAGTCAGCTCAGCTCCCTTGAAACAAGGACCGGTTGACAATGGCCTCCTTGTTGAGAGGGAAGCTGAAATGAATGACTTGGGGTTATGCCAGAGTGAGCATCTGGTCCGTTGATACAGGAACAGAGGAAAGCATTGAGGAAATGAAGAGAATATGACGATTAGGGAGAATTAACTATGGAAAATCGAAATCCACAGAGTCAATTGTCTTGTATGATCTCGATATCACGAAATCGTGCCAAGACTCCACAGGGTAATGAGACACAATGTCTCTGACACTTGTCACTGACTGGTATGACGGAGCTCGTGTTTCCACCGCCACCAGGCAAAGAATGCAGGGCAGGGAGATAGCACGGGCAGTGGGTGCCATTGGTGGCAAAGCCCAGAGATATCCCGTCCTTTTAAGAACGATGATCCGACGAAAAGCTGGAAATGGACCCGGAAGAAGAATTCTAAATCTTGGTCGTGGTCGCACTAACAATGCAAAGCGGCGGAACCTTGGGAACCAAGAAAAACACCAGCGGCGCAGCTGTCAACTCAATCTCCATTATCACAGTCGCGTGCAGACAGAGACACGAAATTGGAAAGTCGATTGAAGGAGGTGAAAGCGGCCGCCAAGAGCTGATGAGCTTTAAGATTGAATCTTCCAAAAATAGCCCCCAAGACTCATCAGACAATCTCCCATTCTCCAGGTTGGATAAGACTGGGAATCAACGGGCCGCATACCAGCGAACGGTGAAAATACGCGGCTTGGTTAATGATAGATTTGTGCAGGAAAGGGGAGTTTATTATGAGGTTATGCCCTCCATGTCGTGTAATGCAAGCCGCACATGAAAGATGCATGTATGGACGATTTGTGTTGGTCTCACTAACCCCAGCGCTGGTCATTTCCTGTATCAGATAGTTCTCAAACATATATTTCAATACATACTCCGAAGTCATATATCTGTGTCTGTATTCTCAGTCCGGACTTGATATCTTCAACAGGTAAAAACCTGGTGATGACGAAGGTGACTATGTACCTTCTCTCACCCGAATATGAGACCAGAAAACATCCGACGAGGCACAAAAACGGTCTTGGCGGATGATTCGGAACGGAAGCCACGTTGAGTCCAGTGACGCCTCAATGTCTCAAGAGACTGCAGCGGCCAGCCTAATCACTTGAGATTCAGCATTCCCAGCCGAAAAGGCCATAGCGTTTGTGAGCATGGCATCAGCTTCACTATGTCAGCGGTCAATCTAGTCGCCAATGCGACTGCATCTCGGTATGCTCGAGACGGTCGGACTTATTAGACAGGTTCAACGTCGACTTCAAAAGCCGATAGTCCCGACCGGCTGGAACAAATCCTATCTTCGGGCTCGGAATATTGATCGTGGAGCACGAAACCAGAACACCAAGCGTTGAAGTTACATCGTCAAGCATGTCATGCCAGCGATTGTCCAAGATGAATATCCACAGGTCCCTTGATCAAAATCAATCTCCATGGGGTTTTGGCATCGAGTATCCTCGTAGCAATTGGGGGTTCAACAATGCAACGGGTCAACACATCTCTTGGCAGCCATGGGGATGGATGAAGGATAATTAGGGACAAGCCTGTTCAGAGATGCATACCTAGATCAAAGAGGGCCTTGACGGCTTCTTACTGGCAAAGCCAGAGTCTGCCTTGCAAGAAGAGCCCTGGAGCGTGTTTGGAGCTATGATAAGTTGGGTGCTGGTTGGCGAATCGACCCGCTGCCATGTTCCTTGCTTTAATCGCGTTAATTATTGTGCTTTCTTTTCAAAGCCGGACCAGAGTCAATTCCTGGTAGTTTTGCAACTTGGCTATTTCATTCGCTGCCTCGACGAGTTTCAGACTTTCATCATCGATCTCGTGCATTGGTGTCCAGTACGTATCAATCTCGAAGCTCTAGGAGCAAATCGTGTTGCGAATTGCTTCGCGGCCCTTTTATGAAGGAGGTTGATATGACCCACAGGTGACATTTGACCAAGGACAGACCAGGAAGAGAGGCTTTTAGGGACGTCGACAAAAGGGGCAAGTCGATAACTAATGTAGGGACCAAGTCATTTGTGCCAACCAGAAATGCGAGGATGGTGTAGGACTGAGCGATAATCTTATCGGAAGGCTGCACAAAACAGGAATTGTGCATTATCTAGCGCTTCTGGTGGCATAGAATTAAGCCTAATCCAAGCTTGCATGGTCCGTGGGCCGAATAGCCAGCTCAAGATCAGTGGAGTTGGGATCGATTCAGCTGAAAGGGTCTTTTTCAACAAGATCGATTTGCATTCAAGACTCCGAGGTTGCAAACTTGCTGTGCGTCAGCTTCAGACTTACTCTTTCCACCCGATGGAAATTATTCTTGATTTTGGCTTGCAGAGGCTAATAAATCTTCGGTGTCGCCTTGACTGCTTTGCTACGTGGAGTGGTAGCAGACGGCGTTTCCAGTTGCTGTTTCAATTCGGTAGCCGCTGTATTCTCTCGTCACAATGCATGCAGTGAGGAGGACAGTCGTTCCGTTTCTCGATGATTCAAAATTTCGCTACAGATATATATTCAGATGGGACGACTTGGAATCATCCTTGCAGGGCTGGATACCGAGACAGCGGTTGTTGTCGGTCGGACGAGGTCAGGCACGATCGTATTAATGCAGGTCCAATGACACAACTCTGCTAGTCAAAAGAAGATAATCACTGTATGCGATAATTGATCGACTCCAGTCAAGCATATCAGCTGCCTTGAAGTTATCATGCCCTGATCTTGAAATTGATTGTGGTGGTGGGGGCTTTGATGCGCCGAAATGACCGCTGACTTATCTGTGATCTGGCTTATCCCTTTATTTTGAGATGAGCTATTGCCCCTCTGCCTGATTTGCAGCTCTCAACTCCATTGCATCGTAGTATACCGAGTAGGTTTATTAAGCGCCTTCCAGGAATAACCTGCAGGTCGTATTCTGAATGGGCCGTCAACGTTCAGTAACAACAAGCCTTGCAAGACACGTGGACCGGTACGGTGGTGACCACAGGTAATTAGCTGACGCGCACCTCCTGCCGAGAGTAAATCCACTAAAAGAGCGCACAAATTTTGCACAGATTTTGCACAGAATGTGATTAGACTTGTGAAAGCTTCCAGACCAAGTATGTATACCAAAAGCTAGGTGTCGCCGCGGGGGTGCATTGACGTACAAATGAATGTTTGATACCCCCCACTTGGAGGTGGATTGTTGTCCGCTTCGATCAACTCAATCGCTATAAGCCTGTCTAGCATCGATGAGTAGTATGTATATATCTTGGCAGTAGAATGAACAAGTCCCTCATAATAATGTTCCTAGGCGCAGAGACGGCGTCCTCAACAAACAGTTGGCGCTGCCAATGTTCCTTCAAAAGAAAGTGTGTGAGTAATAACTGCCGTGGTTAAAATGGATAAATTCTTTAACAGTGATGGTGCCTTGAAACCAGGCCAAGCATGGCCAAGATCTGCGGTATAAAGTCCATTTTGGGAAGATGGAGGGTGAGATACGTACGCGACTATGCTGTTCCTGAATATCATCCACAAACTGGTCACGAACCATTTGTGAGTAAGCTTTGCACCTGTTGAAAGCCGATTATGCAAATCAAATGGTAAAAAGTCGCGGGTATCGATGCAAGAGCCATCTGTTGTGGTCATTGCTGGAACAATCCAGGATCGAGAGCGATTGGACTCTCATGAATTCGGAGCCGGTGTCAAACACTCTTGTGAGAATTATCGTAAAACGCGTGTTCCAATGGCGACAGCACATTCCTTATTTCAGGTGAAGGCATTGGGTGAGGTGGCTTGCTTGCAGGCGGGTTCAGCGGCCGTAGCGGTCGCAGCGTCGCTGGTGGTCCCCTGGTAGATGGAACCCGTGCAAGGTCGAGGGGCGTGTGAGTGTTCAGGGGGTCGGCTTTGATGAAATCCAGGAGAAGGTTGGAAGGAGTGGTGGGGTTTGAGACAAACGAGTACCGGCTGGACCGTCGTGCGCGTCTGTAATGCAATACGGCATCAAAGAAGTCAAAGACTTTTCTTCCTCTCGAAGGGACCGAGCTTCAAAAGTCGCTCATGTTCATGGTCGAGTCACGATGGAGCCACTTCTTGAAACCTTTGTCCCTCTAAACCCTTCATATTGAGAGCTTTAATCTGATGCTTTCACATCAAGTCACAAGATAACAATGATTACCTTATCTTATCTTTACTGCAGTTTTGTCTGAATTTGTACATCTTCTGTCGAGGTGGGAAGATGAGGAAAGATGTTTCCGTGATGGTGTGGTTTCGTGTTTGTGTCGTGCAACTCGAAAGGAAGGCGCTGCTCCGTATATACAAGCCAAATGCGGTTAGTGTGCACCAAATTATGCACTCTGTTATTCATGATTTGCGCAACTGGCCGAGAATGCACAAAACGGGCAAATCCCCTACCGTTAGTCGTTGTACTAACGACCGTGTCCAATGAGAATAATTGAGCACTAACTTGACAGAGAGTTCAGGTGTGCATCACTTGCGGGTCTTCGCGGACGTTAGCGGTTAATAGTGAGTTTGATGGTCGAAATTTGAGCTTATGCTATGCATATTTTGTGCAAAAGGAGAAACGAGACCTTCTTGGCTAATCCACCAGCGACAAGAGAGATGATGCCAAAATGGTGGCCAAATCCCTGCTAAATCCCTGACAAAGACTCCACTACATGGCAGGTGCCCCTGCACCCCCTGGTCCTTTGTCTCGCCATCTCGTGCAGTTACTGGCTGGTGCCGTTCAGGCCCTGGCCTTGCTTGGCTTTTGGCTCTGGATCTCCCCTTCGCTGAGCGTCTGGTCCCTTTCCTTTTCCCGTGCCTTCTGACTCGCTTCGCTTCGCTACCTTTCCTCTCCTGCTCATCTCACTCCCATCTCGTCTTTCAACAAAACAAGCCACTACCTCCGGCCGCTCGCTCGTTCCAGTCCCTCTTTCATCTCCCCCCACACTTTCAAAGCGTTTGTTCTTCTCTCATCTGTGAAGCGTTTATCGTGGTCATCACCATCACGACCAGCGTCTCCTTTTCATCGTCGAGTCTTTTTTCCTTTACTCGCGGCCATCCAATTTTGATCTTCCTTTGTTCGACCGCCTCACAGCAGTTCTTCCACGGCCACGTACGCGATTGATACCCAGGACTCCCTTCATCACCGTCTACTCTTCACAACTCGACGGCACTGCTGGACCAAGCCATCCACCCTCAGTGGCCTTGGTTCACTTTAAACAAAGGGTACATCGTGTTGCCGCCTCTGCCCACGACGACAAGGACGACTCGATTCGATCTATTGCTTGAAGGAGTGACCATACGATCTGACTCAATTCGACTCCAGTTGATCTGATTCGAGGTTTGCATCGACGATCGGCATATCATATTCATATTCTCTTTCTACACTTTCGCTCAAAATTCCGATACACAAACGATCATCATGAAGACCTCAACACTCATGACAATGGTCCTTGCGGCTGCCACTAACTTAATGGTCCATGCCGCAACAGTGAGCAACGATCCTGTCGTGGAACCTGTCCTCAACCAGATGACCTCTCAAGGCTGCTGGAAGTCGAATGGCAACTTGACAGTTGGTTACGAAGGAGTGAAGACAACAAGTGGTTGGTGCTGGGATATTTGCAAGAAGAAGAGCTCCAAGGTTTTCAGTGTCCAAGGATCCAAGTGCTACTGTGGCGACGTTTATCCCAAGGAGGGTGATCAAGTTGACGACGACAAATGCAACTGGCCATGCCCTGGCTACGGCAAAGCGGCTTGTGGTGCCCTGAAGAATTACTGGTCAGTCTACAACTCAGGCGAAGACCTTGCGCCCGACAATTATGTGCCAGAAGAAACGACGACAAGTGCTGCCCCTTCTTCCACCAAGGCTGCGGAGACTACTGCCGCAGAGGAGTCTTCTCCTGCAACAGGAACTCAGGACCCCGCTACTACTTCAGAAGCCGCTTCAGATGATAAGAAGGATGGCCCCAACGTGGCCGCTATTGCCGCGGGCGTGGTTGTCGGCGTGGTTGTCATTGCTGCTATCGGAGGTGGTGCTATTTTCTTCGTTCGTCGCCGACGCAATGCTGAGATAGAGGAGGAGCACCGTCGGAACGCGGCTGTAAATGCTTTCATCAACGGCTCCAAGCCCCCCGGCAGCAGCGGTAGCATCTCTATGACTGATTCGCGCCTTGACCCAGTCATGGCTCACCGACGACTCAGTGACGGCAGCATCGCCGATAACCAAGATTACTCTCGAAGAATTCTACGGGTAAGTTGACGGGATGAAAATTGCTGTAAAACGTCTGTTTACTAATACATCTTTAGGTCACCAACGCATGAACGAGTGTCCGGTCTGGGATCTTCAAAGCCAATTACTTCTCAATCATTATTTCACAATCGGCATTTACGGCGTTTTCGGGATGATAGCTCATGTGTATTTGCCAATCGATCACTCCCGACGATCTGGCGGCGTTTGACTCTTTTCTGGGCGTAGGACTAGACATTTCTTCTACTATTTGCGTCTGCGGAATTACGACTGGATTTGATCAATCACGCTCCACGGCACACCGGCTTCACCTGCGCCATCCACTCATTACCTCCTTTTTCACAACTAAGCCTTGAACGAAACGACTGGAGAAGATGGGAATAATGCCGCAAGTGCCCTTTTTAGATGCCATCTTTCCCTGGATCCGTTTCACTATGGATGTCGTCTTCGTGTAAGGGTATTTCCAAGCGGCGATCATACCCGCGTGTAATCGGCACGTCTGTTTTCTTTTCTTCATGACTGGGAGTCCTGTGTCTCCTGTGTACAAATTCTCCCTCTATTTGTTGAGTAGGGCAGGGTTAAATCTAAAAATAAGGGGGCGAGGAGTCCTCTTGGGATATTGGTCAGGGTGCGATGGGGCGACTTGTCACATAGATACAATGGGACGCGGGAGATATGCCAACCTCGTGGAGGAGATATCACGATTGTGGGGTTGGCAGATAGTGCGGGATATCCTATCGTCGCTTTATTTACTTTTTCACTTGACCGTTATCTTTTCCCTATCATTTACCGATGATCGTGGTGGTCATGGTGTTGCCTGTATGTAGGGTTATGCATAGTCATATACCACCACTTAGGACTTGAGATGCTGGTTCATTGACTGAGTCTTTCACTTGATATCACTGCTGAGGCAAGATGCTGTTTTAGGCTTATATATATACCCTGGGCAAGCTCTTTGGCATCATGTGTCTGTGATTTGTGTGATAATGGTGAATGTCATTTTGTATTGGTACTAGCTCTCAGGTTCGGTACGTAACTGAAAAGATGATTTTTGCCTCGCCATCTCACTTGTCGATTCGTCTTGACGATACATACATTCACAGCGACGCCCCGTTGAATAGACACGGTTCTGGCGCCCGATCTAAACCTTTACAGATAAATACAGACGAAGGTTTACGAATTCCTGGAACCTCGTGGAACTTTTGAATTGTGTTACGACGGCGTTGCTTGGTAATGTTGAGGGTCTTTTCACGTGAGTTTTGATTGTCAATACCTCTTCGTTGAAAATGATCAAAGCCAAGTGGATCACAGATGTGAGACCACGGCACAACCACAAAAAAAATACCACCAGAAAATATTTCACATCAGATCAGATACTCACGCCATATTGAAAACAAAATTGATAGAATTGCCCTCAAGGTGACAATATGAGTCGTAACTTGAAGGCTACCAACCTTGTGCAGGGTAGGTAGTCCAGTAGCAAATACCTGCATGTTCAGTGAAGCTACCACGTGACTATCGAAGCTCTAGCTTGGCGCGATGCTTGTCGCGTTGGAAAAGTTCCCAGCCTGCAAGCATCAACCAACAGCAAACACAAACAAAACACTTTCACACATATCGCATACACAACGAGCACCAATACAGATTCCCAAATACTGAGCCATAAACTCACACAGAAGAACACATATAGGTTCTTATAGGGCTTGCTGCCCGAACTCAAACTCAGCATGAGCTCTATCCCAGCTCCTCGAATCCGCCGCACGGCGCAAAACACACAATTCACGTAGGTGAACCTCTTTTTCGACTGATATTCGGCCCAAAGAACGCTTTCTCATTTTCTAGATATAACCTTTCGCGACGGGTAAACGATGTTCAAACCTATCCCGTTTACTCTCCACAAGGAGCGACCATCCTCGTATACGGTCACGAAAACGGTGTGACGATCGCATGGCGAGGAGGCAAGCGATTCAAGGCTGCGAAAAAGGCGCCGCCTCAGCCTGAAAAGCAGAATGGAACTACAGACGACTCGGTTATGATCATCGACTCGGACGACGACGAACCACCAGCCAAGTCCAAGACAGCATCTCACTATGAGGACAAACCGCAGTTTGAAGATGAGATTCATGATACTCCCTTTCCGGAGATCGTCCAAACCCTGGACCTGGCGCTTGGAACAGCGGTCCTGAAAGTTGCGGTCATGCCTATGACCCCGACACTGGCAGATGATGCTGCATGGGGAGGTGCTAAAGTCCTGATGGAAAAGATGGTATTTGCTGTGTCTTGCGTGACCAACGACATCTACGTCATTACACTTCCTCTTACTCCTCCGTCACCAGAGAGCAAGGCAAGATCAGAGCTCAGGAGCGATCTGCTGGCAGGCAAGGCTGGATCCGGAGCTTGGGGAGAGTCGCTCATCCTGCTTGGTGGCCAGAACAGACACAGTGAGGGGATTGCCATCAACCTCATCATGCCTACTGACACGGAGCGACCTGGTACAAAATCCAGAGCCGTTGTTGCCTCGCACTGCAGGGAGGCTTCTGGCGTGCTCCGGTTATGGGATGTGCCACTAGATGCCAGTGACAAGCCCGCCAAAGCTGTCGAGTCTTTCCAGACCGAGTATTTGCCAAACCCTCTGACAAGCATATCCTTCAACTCTACACATACAACACAACTGCTTGCTGTCTCAGCGCTGCAGGGTGTCCGGATCTATGACTTTGCGCGACCCTCTTTCACCGCCACAGATGCCACAGGGCCTTTCCCTATTCAAGGCTCATGGCTTCTCTCTATGTATCAGCCCTTTTCTCGCCCTTCTTCGACAAGGAAACCAATAATCGACGCTGCTTGGATAGCACACGGCCGCGCCATATTAGTCCTCCTTGCCGATGGCATGTGGGGTATCTGGGACGTTGATGGCGCCAGTCCTACTGCACCAGGCGCTGTTCTCTCAAATAAACTCCAACCTGGAGTAAAGGGAGCCGCCTTGACGACCTTCAGCGTTTCTGGCTACGTAGAGGGGACAAGCTCACTTAGGAGTGTGACGACCCAGAACAAGGAGCACAGCACTGGAGACTTCGCCCCTATGACCCCTCACACTCGACGACAGGCTACTGCATCCCTGAGCTCTGCTATCACACTTGACCGCCTGGCTACTATCCGAGGTGGCATCAAAGTGTTGTCTCTGCCATCGAGTGGTAGCGCCATTCAAGACGAGACAGTGGTTCTGTGGGTCGGTGGCCTCGAACATGTATGCGTCATCCCTGGAATCACGCGCTTCTGGGATTCTCAACTTCGAAGGGCTGCCGGAACAGGTGGAGACATTTTCAACGGAGCGCAACCGGTAAAGATGATCAAGCTCCTGGATTTGGCAACTGGTCTGCTGGGCGAGAGATGTTGCGGAGTTGGTCTGTTGATAGAGCCTGATCACAGTATTGTCGCCCAAGATGGTGGTCTTCCTGCCGATGTTATTGTTCTCGGCGAGTCCAGGATTGTTGTTGTTCGAGAAGGAGAGGATGGACCCGGCAAGATTGTGGGTGCCGCGGCAAACTCACGAAGACGACGTCTGTTTTCAAAGGGAGACAAGTCAGACGCTATCATCGTGCACGGCAGGGAAACCCGACCAGCCAAGTCTTTATTCAACCTGAGCACTGTCAAGCCGGGTACTTTACGGCTTCGATCTGCCTCTGGAAATTACGATGAAGACGCAGACACCACTCTGCAGCCACCGCGCCGAACGGTCGGCTTTGACTTTATGGACACGCTTGAAGCAGCAGCAGACGATACGCAAGACTTTACGAGACGGAATGTGGAGTTTGAGATGTTGGATATCATGGAGATCGACAAGACGCTTGACAGCATGGATGGCCAAAGAAGGACATGAGGCTGTCTCATGGATGTAAAATTGAGATTGCGGAACTGACCTTTGCGAGTAGATGTCGAGAACGATATAATGAAGATGCCGGGGACGATTTGTACGATACCCCCCACGACATACGAAGTGCCCCTTTGCTCATTTCTCATGACACAAGCTTGACATGTTGTGAACTTGTGAAGTCAGATCCTTTTCTTCGTGACATGTTCCGCACGGCCAGGTGGAGCGCAAGGAGAGACCCATCCTTGACTGCTCTGTATTCCGAGCGGTATATCAAGATAAAGTACTTATGTGCTTGGTCGACGCTTCAGAGGAGGGTTGGAAGAGGCTCAGTGCCTTGAGCACTATTCTAGCTTGCAGGACGCATCCTGTTATCTGCTGACTGATGGGTTCTTCGGAGTACTTGAGGCTTGTCTTGAGGACAGTGTAGAACTTTTGAGGTCAGTGGGGGGTGCAGCAACCTAAGTTGGAGATTGGAAGTCGATACATTTATCTGTGGCCCCGAAATATTAACTATTGTGACATAGGGGTAGCCTCAAGCAGTATGAGGTTATGTAAGATAGAGAGTGAGTTTACTATATAGGGCTGTAGTTGTGGCACCTAGAGAGTATGTTGAATTGATTAGGAACATTGGACGAATAAAATACCAACACCATCTGAAACAATGGCCTTTTCCTCATCCAACATGATATTCACATTACAGAGTCTCTCTTTGTTCCTCCATTACATAATGCTACAGTAGAGATCCAGGCAGCTCTGAAGCTTTAGTCCAATCGCGTTGTGGGGTCAATTAAGATCCCTGTAGTTTCCGTCGCGACAGGCGCGTCATGACGTCCCACACGCGTAAAGTCCCTTCTTCTTTCACGTTTCGTTTGCGCCTCCATCTCTTTTTTCCTCATTGATCAAGTCTCCTCTCTTTCCTTATTGTTACTTGGATCTCGACTTCATTCCGAGTCTTATTTCTACAACTTGCCCCGGCATACCAGAGAAAAACTGCAAAGATGGGTATTAAGCAACTCTTTTCGATCATCAAGGAGGAAGCTCCGGATTCGATCAAGGAGGGTGAGATCAAGAACCAGTTCGGCCGCAAGGTTGCCATTGTAAGCTCAGTACGAAATTTCAATACGAAGAGTAGTTGCTTATGATATTAGGATGCTTCAATGAGTATCTACAGTTTCCTCATCGCCGTACGATCCGAAGGCCAACAGCTCATGAACGAGAGCGGCGAGACAACATCGCATCTCATGGGCATGTTCTACCGTACTCTGCGCATGGTCGACAACGGAATCAAGCCCCTCTACGTTTTCGATGGTGCACCACCTAAACTCAAGTCTGGCGAGTTGGCCAAGCGTTTCCAGCGCAAACAGGAAGCTACCGAAGGCCTCGAGGAGGCTAAGGAGACTGGTACAGCAGAAGATATCGAGAAGTTCTCACGACGAACTGTTCGTGTCACTCGAGAGCACAATGCCGAATGCCAGCGTCTACTCAAGCTCATGGGCATTCCTTACATCATTGCGCCTACTGAGGCTGAGGCCCAGTGTGCTGTCTTAGCCCAGGCTGGCAAGGTGTATGCGGCCGCCAGTGAAGATATGGACACTCTTTGCTTCAACACACCCATTTTACTGCGCCATCTTACTTTCAGCGAACAACGCAAAGAACCCATTCAGGAGATTCACCTAGAGAAGGTCCTCGAGGGCCTTAACATGGAGAGGAAGCAGGTATGTTGCGACACCCAGATTGGTTGATACATTGGCCTAACCTTGCATAGTTTGTGGATCTCTGTATCCTGCTCGGCTGCGATTACCTTGACCCAATTCCCAAGGTCGGCCCAAGCACTGCCCTGAAGCTAATCCGTGAGCATGGTTCATTGGAGAAGGTTGTCGAGGCGATTGAGAAAGATCCCAAGAAGAAGTATACTATTCCTGAGGACTGGCCCTATAAGGATGCTCGTGATTTATTTTTCGAGCCCGATGTGCGACAAGCCGACCACCCTGACTGCGATTTCAAGTGGGAGAAGCCTGACATGGAAGGCCTTGTTCAGTTCCTCGTCACAGAGAAGGGGTTCTCGGAGGATCGTGTTCGCAGTGGAGGTGCCCGACTGGAGAAGAATCTCAAGAGCTCTCAGCAAGCTCGACTAGAGGGTTTCTTCAAGCCTGTTCCCAAGACAGATGCTGAGAAGGCAGCACACAAGCGAAAGCTGGATGAGAAGAATGAAGAGAAGCGAAAGAAGGCTAAGCAGGAGAAGAAGGACAAGGCTGCTTCTAAAGCCAAGCCTCGAGGTACCAAGTGAAAGGATACATGGCATTGCAGTGAGACAAGAATCTGATGTCTTGGGGGGGCATGGAAAAGGGTTAGCTACGTGCTGGGATCGGGAACGGAGTTTTTGGCGTTGTGGAGTGGTATATACCACCTGGAGGCTTTATCCGGTGGCATTAACAGCACTACGATGGATTTCTATAGAGATAATCTGTCCGCGTAATGAACGGCCTCAAGGGGAACGTCCTGAAGCAGGGGAGTTAAAGGACTCCTTAGTTTACGCTAAATCAACTTGAACATTTTTGTTACTCAAGATTGACATCTTCTCTCACCTCTCCTACAAAGGGTTTACGAAGAACTTGTAGGACAGTAAGCTTCAAACAGTTTGGACAGGTTTTGTTGTATATCATTGTGCATATTCAGTGGCTCACATAAATATGAATACAAATTCTGAAAATCCCCAGTAAACAAGTTCAGTTGTTCGGATGGTTTGTCAAGTTCGGAGACTCGCTGCATTCTCAGGCGGCAGATGGTGATCTGATGTAGATATACCACCGAACCAAGATGCTACTGGGGTCATATTCGGACTTTGGGCCCAACCAGCCAAACAAGACGAATTTCCAACACATGCAAGTGAAATGCAACAAATGGTCTTCTCCGCATGCCCTTTTCAGATGGGTTGTCCGTTCCCCGTGGGGGTTTGTCCCCTTGTAAAGTTGGCGAGTCATGAGCATTTACCTCGGACGCCATATTTGGCAATGCTGGACCTCCGATTGGACAGCGCATAGAAGCCTCGGCATCCTCCATCATGACATCAACGCATGCGCTAGAGTTTAGCAGTAGAGCAATTGTCGTTTACTGCAGCTCTTTCACATGCAAAATGAACATAGCGAGGCGTAGGCACATGACCTTTGTCTCTCTACCATGACCGCATCGAGTAATGCCGTGAATGAGACGACTCATGACCTGAAGCGACAAGTTTTCCCCAGAAAAAAAGATGATAGAATATGGGGGTGGAGCTGAAGCACCAACATGTGATTGTAATACTACCTATGCTTTTGCCGAAGCATGTTTTAAAAAAGGTTCATGAAAGGCTTATGATCCCTTCTTCCTCCTTCTTTTTCTCCCATATTGTCGTGTTGGCCTTTTCTTTTGATTCTGTGATATATACCCTTTGACAGTTTTGATTATCCTTTTCCCATCACATCAGCAACACAAAGTCAACATGTCTAAAGTCTTTACCACAGGCGACGTTGCGTCGCATAACAAGCCCGGCGACTTGTACATCATTGTCGATGGCGATGTTTACGATTTGACAAAATTTCAAGACGACCACCCAGGTAGGTCAATCACGATACACCCCTCGAAACTCAGATCTAACGCGCAATAGGTGGTAAGAAGATTCTCCAGCGCGTCGGCGGCAAGGACGCTTCCAAGCAATTCTGGAAGTACCACAACGAGGGTATCCTCAAGAAGTACAAGAAGCAGCTTCAGGTCGGATCTCTTGACTCCAAGCCCGCGGCCCCCGAGCCTAAGCCTGAGGCCAATGCTGCTCCGGTGCCCGCGGCCCCTACACCCAAGGCCGTGAAGACTACACAGAAGGAGGTTGCTGCCAAGGAGGAAGACGCCGAGGCTCTTGAGCCTTTCGGCGACCAGATTCCCTTTGCTGACCCTGCCTGGTACCAAAGCGTGGGTTTACCCCTGCTACCTTCTGTCAACTCCTTGCTTACACGTGTTAGTACCACTCACCATACTTCAACGAATCTCATGCTGCTCTCCGCGCCGAGATCCGCGAATGGGTTGAGAAAGATATCGAGCCTTATGTCACCGACTGGGACGAGGCCAAGGAGGTCCCTGAGGAGATCTATAAGGAGATGGGTCGTCGCGGTTACCTCGCTGGTCTTCTCGGTGTCAAGTACCCAACCCAATATGCTCCTCAAGGTATCAAGTCTGTCGCTCCTGAGCAGTGGGATCTCTTCCACGAGATGATCATCACCGACGAGCTGTCCCGCACTGGCTCTGGTGGTTTCGTTTGGAACATCATCGGTGGCTTCGGTATTGGCTGCCCTCCTCTTATGAAGTTCGGTAAGAAGGAGCTCAAAGACCGTATCATGCCTGGTATCCTTAGTGGTGAGAAGCGCATTTGCTTGGCTATCACTGAGCCTGATGCTGGTAGTGATGTCGCCAACCTGACCTGCGAGGCCAAGCTGAGCGAGGATGGCAAGCACTACATCGTCAACGGTGAGAAGAAGTGGATTACCAATGGTATCTGGGCCGACTACTTCACCGTCGCTGTGCGAACTGGAGAGGCTGGTATGAACGGTGTGTCTCTGCTCCTCATCGAGCGTGGCGAGGGTGTTTCCACCCGACGCATGCCTTGCCAAGGTGTCCTGTCTTCAGGCACAACATACATCACCTTCGAAGATGTGAAGGTTCCCGTTGAGAACTTGCTCGGCAAGCAGAACCAGGGTTTCAAGGTCATCATGACCAACTTCAACCACGAGCGTATGGGTATTATCATCCAGTCCCTCCGATTCTCTCGTGTCTGCTACGAGGAGTCCGTCAAGTACGGTAGCAAGCGACGCACATTCGGCAAGAAGCTCATTGACCACCCTGTTATCCGCATGAAGCTCGCTCACATGGCTCGTCAAATCGAGGCCTCATACAACTGGCTCGAGAACCTCATCTACCAGTGCGAGCGCATGGGCGAGACAGAGGCTATGCTTCGACTCGGCGGTCCTATTGCTGGTCTCAAGGCTCAATCTACCCTCACATTTGAGTTCTGTGCCCGGGAAGCTAGTCAGATCTTCGGTGGTCTGAGTTACTCTCGAGGAGGTCAGGGTGCCAAGGTCGAGCGACTGTACCGTGATGTGCGAGCATATGCCATCCCCGGTGGCAGTGAAGAGATTATGCTTGATCTTAGCATGAGGCAGAGTCTGAGAGTTGCAAAGGCTGTGGGTATGAAGCTGTAAAAGCCGGAGTAGAGATCATTTGTATATATATTGCACCACCTTGGAGTTACTTATTTGGCTATGGCCTTGGTCTAGATGTCAGGCCGAGTAGAGCGAAGAATGAATACCAGTTTTTACAAATTCCATGATAAATGATGAACGAATGGCTTGCGTGAATTGGCAATTCCTCCAGCGGTTATTGGTCATGCCATTGTTTTCATGTGATTGAGAGATCGTGATAGGTAGCCTGCCTAGCATCGAGTAACGTGGAGTAGCGCTACCTTTCTTGACCTAGAATGTGAATTAATAGATGAGCAATGAGAACTTGACCTTCAGAGGTACATATTCTCTCAAAACATACGCAGGGATGGACTGTTCTTTGTCAATCGAAGAACTTAACCCCATACTACAGTGACAAGTTGTACCTCGCTTGTTAAATCGTCAGAGCTGGCCCCTGCTTAGAGCTGGAGGTATCGTGCGTCCTCATTGAAACTCTGTTGATTTTCATCTCTCGTGTCATTTTCATCACAACAAAAGCCTCGGAATCTCCCTCCGAGAGTCGCTCAACTCCAAGCAAACACTTGGCAAATTCCCAGAATACAATAGACTAGATCACTTTAGCAAAAGCTCATTCTCGTCCATCTCAGCGATAAAAACCGGGCTGCCCCGCCTACACGTGACCAAAAACTGCAGGGCCTTCCGCCGCAATGAGGCACACACCATCGTCACCTTCACCTTCAAACTCCAAGACTGAGCCTACTCTACTCTATTTCTTCCCTCCACCAAGAACCGAATCACACCTTTAAACACCCCACGACGACAAGAGACCTCTCCACACGACATAGACCTCGCGCTTTCAACTAACTAAAGCACTTTCATCCCTGAGTCTTCTTTCTCAGGTAGTTCGCGCACCGATTTTCTTCCGACCTCTCTCCACACAAACCAACAACGCCTTACAGCTCCTCACCTGCTGCCCCCTCCCGCGCCCCGAACCCACGAGAGGCCGACCTCTGTGCTGTTTTGCATATAATACCTCACCCTTTTACTTTCTTTCGATCCGTAGACGGATCCTATACACGCAATGGCGGATCAGCTAGCAGACAAGCTGAAATCCACCCAACTCAGGTCCGCTGCGCCGCCCTAGCGGCCCTTGTGAGCTTGGACTAACTCGAGCAGTGACGGTGCTCCCGCCGCGAGTGACGAGTGGAAGAAGAACCTGAACCTCCCCGCAAAGGATAACCGACAACAAACAGAGGTACATGCTGCAATCATGATTTCCTTGGCGCACGCCCAGAGGCTGACCTTTGTCCCCAGGATGTTACAAACACAAAGGGCCTCGAGTTCGAGAACTTTGCCCTCAAGCGAGATCTACTTATGGGAATTTTTGAAGCAGGATTTGAGAAACCTTCACCAATTCAAGAGGAAGCTATACCCGTCGCATTAACTGGCCGAGATATTCTTGCACGAGCAAAGAACGGCACTGGCAAGACAGCTGCCTTTGTCATCCCTACCTTGGAACGCATCAATCCCAAGGTTTCCAAGATTCAATGTCTTATCCTTGTCCCCACACGTGAGCTTGCCATGCAGACCTCGCAAGTCTGCAAGACCCTCGGCAAGCACCTCGGCATTAATGTTATGGTTACGACTGGTGGTACCGGTCTTCGAGATGACATTATTCGTCTGCAGGATCCCGTCCATATTGTGGTTGGTACCCCAGGCCGAATTCTCGATCTCGCTGGCAAGAATGTTGCCGATCTTAGCGAATGCCCCATGTTCATCATGGATGAAGCCGATAAGCTTCTATCCATCGAGTTTACTCCCGTTATCGAACAGCTTCTGCAATTTCACCCCAAGGACCGACAAGTCATGCTTTTCTCAGCCACATTCCCTCTGTCCGTCAAGGACTTTTCCGATAAGAACATGGTCAGCCCCTATGAGATCAACCTGATGGACGAGCTCACTCTGAGGGGTATCACTCAATACTACGCCTTTGTTGAAGAGAAGCAGAAGGTCCACTGCTTGAACACCCTCTTCTCCAAGCTCCAAATCAACCAGTCGATTATCTTCTGTAATTCCACCAACCGAGTCGAACTTCTCGCTAAGAAAATTACCGAACTTGGATACTCCTGCTTCTACAGTCATGCTAAGATGCAGCAACATGCACGAAACCGTGTTTTCCACGACTTCCGCAACGGTGTGTGCCGAAACTTGGTCTGTTCCGATCTCCTCACCCGTGGTATCGACATCCAGGCTGTCAACGTTGTCATCAACTTTGATTTCCCCAAGAATGCCGAGACCTACCTTCATCGCATTGGTCGATCTGGTCGTTATGGCCACCTTGGTCTGGCTATCAACCTGATCAACTGGGACGACCGCTTCAACCTCTACAACATTGAGCGGGATCTTGGCACTGAGATCCAGCCTATCCCCGCCAGCATCGACAAGAGTCTCTATGTCTACGAGAACCCTGAGTCGATCCCCCGACCCATCTCCAACATGCAAAGGGGACAACTACCTGCGGCCCAGGGTCAGCAGCAGCCCCAAACTCAACAACCTCAGCAATACCAACAGCCTCAGCAGATGCAGCAGGCTGGTCTGCCTCAACAAGGCCAGGGTAATTGGCAGAGCCAAAACCCTCAGCACGGCAACCCGCACTATAACAACGGCGGGCGAGGTCGTGGACGAGGCCGTGGGTATCGTGGCCGCGGTGGCCAAGGCGCAGGCGGTCGAGGTCGCGGCCCGCCCCGCGATGCCCAATCCTAATATTATATATACTCATGCATGGCGTTAGGTAGGCGAGACAGGGGTTTAAGGATGACTTTAAGATGATTTTTTTTGTACTGGGTTGTGATTTCAATGTTGGATTGTACATTATTCGCATATTTTTCCGCGAATGGATGGGACGGCGAACGGCCTGCACTGCCGATGGATTACGACTCCTTCGACACTTTCACAAAGGGTTTCTATGCAAAAACCCAACACATTAGCGAGCCCCGACTCATATGGCTCACGCATTCTTGGCATGGAGGCCCTGTTGGCTTCCTTTTTGCACGGATCTGTCAGTCGTATCATCACCATCGGCTTTGGCATTCTGTTTGATTTGGTTCATGATATCTACGGATGATGAAAAAGAGCGAGAAATGGAACTTCCAGGGAAAAGGTGTTCTTTGGGCATCGACCACGGTAGACACACCCGCTTTGGGGCTGGGCACAGCCAAATGGTGCGGGGAGAAGGGAAAGGAAGGGGGTGTTTCTGAGGTTCGAGGCGTTCGAGGCTTTTCACGCGGATGGCGTTGCCCTCGGTTTGTATTTGAGGGCTGCAATTTCTGTAGCTGACTTGCGATTTGAACGGCACCTCGGCGGAGCGAGCGCACGGGGGATATGATACCCTTACGGCAAATCTACGTTGGATGAGCGGATCTCATGAGCTGAGGCAGACTCTGCTAGACGTATTGGTGGGTTCGAAAGGGCTTTATGAGGCCCACGGGTAACATCACTACATTGATCTTGCTCTCTCTCCCCTATCACGGACAAGATGCAGTCTTTGCTCGAACATGGCTTCTCGCGACAAGACTGAGGGTTGAGACAGTGAGATGACTGCTATTGAGCAGCACCAATGAAAACCATGAAAGTAGAAAAACAAGAAAAAATAACTTTTGGGAGGGGAAACTGAATGGACTGGATGGCTTTCGTACCGGCTCGGCACGTGCCGTTGTATGGACGGATTTTGCGTTCTGCAACGACGTGGCTGGAGCTGGTGAGGCAGATAGTTTATTTGAGCAAAACTGTGGGATTTCCCACTTTCCTCTCACACAGATGACCCTTGACTCTTGTGATAACTTGTGATAGTGAACTTATTGAGAGGAATAGCGTGCTCGATCACAGGGAGTAGAAATGATTCAGATGTAGTTCGATTTTGACAGATCAGAAACCACCTGTACGGCAAGCCCCTGTTCAAGATTCCAGTTTAAGTTTGAGAGAACACTGTATGTAGTAATTGGGGTGTGTTAAGAGAGTCAAGTTAGGAAGTTGTCGTGAAACGTCTGAAAGAGGCTCGTGAAGTAAAAGCGAATGAGTCAGCACTGGAATGCGATCTGACAAAAACCAGGGGCAGGGTCCATAGGGCTTTCACGTATCTGATCAACAAAGGCGCGTTAGTTAGCACTAGACTACACATGTTCCTGGAAATCACAGCCCTCCTTTTTATTTCCAGAGAGAGGGCCAAGAAAGTTGAGTTAGCTGTTCTTGAAAGGATTCACGGGGGATTGCGTAGACAGTGGACCCTTTACATCTGTCACGGTTGCTCGCATTCTTCGCCAACCCCGAGAAGGGCCGTGCTCTGTGAGTGGCTTGGCAGGGGGGTTAGGAAGGTATCTGTTATTGAAGAGGAAGAGGCAGCCAAGAGTACAAGAGATGTTGTGGAGAATGAAGAGCTTGTTTAGATATTGGGGTTGATATGTTGTAGGATGATGAGCTTGGCTTCGTCGTAAGGAGGTTGATACTAAAGATGAGAATCAGTTGTGAGAGCAGCATGATAAGTCATGTATGATGTATAACGATGCTCCATATGTTACAGGAAACGCACATGCCCGTGATACGAACTTTGAGTGACAGCATAGGGTGGGTATTCGCCCGTTCTTCAGAGTGAGACTTCATCACAAGTACCATGATCCCAATAAACATCTACAAGACCCAAGACTATGGTGCACTCCTCTTCATACTGAATATAGTAACATATTGAATGCTAAAGCCGCGGGATTATCACAGTATGGGCGGATGTTGGACGCTGCATGTTGGATGGTAGATCAGCCGCATAAAAACTGGTGGTCATAAGGGTCACAGCCATGACGGAATGTGCTAGCTAGCGGCGAAGACAAAAAACAAGGGACAGGAACAAATGTCTTGGGACCAAAAAAAGACTTGGAACAAGAGAGAATGGCGCCGATCTTGCAAATCGACATATCAGCCAAAACGACGATCAGTTGCCATTAGTTGAATGGTGTGTTTAGTCTGAAGAAACACTACCAAGATATGTTGCCACTTACAAATCATTCTCACGATTTCATATTCAAAGTTGAGATGAAGAGTAGATAGGTTAGTACCTAGTCTTGAGATTTGGCTTAGTCTTCATATCCACGACAACGAGATTGAAAGAGACGGGGGAAAGTGGACCTTGACCCCCCGTGGCTGTGTTAACGGTGCCTGGGGTGATTGATTGATTGATGTCGACGGGATCCAATGGCTGCAGATGACTGACAAGGTTCTTTAATAGCCAGTAACAAGCTCTCGGAGCCTTAAAAGCATCCGAACAATATTGAAATCAGATCAGCTGAATTAAACATCAAGTTACTGAAGCTGTACTCCGTATTATAAGCAGAGTTAATGCTTCAAGACTGCAAGTTTCATGTTGAAGAGACATGAGTCGAGATATAACTCGTTACCCACTGTTCGACTTCTGAGGCAAACTTAGAATGAGACGGGCACTGATTGATGCTTCATGACAAGGATGATATTGGATAAGGAGATCGTGTCGAATCATGGGGAAGCCTGGGTTAGATCATGCTCTACTGTACTGTACAGTTGGCTGTTCTCTATGTTACCCCTTGGCGAGATAAGAAGGATGATTATGGCCACAGATCGTCAAATCTGACAACACCACAACCGACCGGCACTTCTAATGGCATCTTCAATTGTGTCAATGGCGTGTATCTTTTCTCTAACCCGTACCTGTAAAAATACAAGAGCTAGACGCCAATATTGCAAGCCACCGATAAATAGTAGCAGCGGCATCAGACGGACGGGAGACGGGTTTCCAGGGCCGTCTGCCAAGCCCCAAGCCAAGCCCATCTGTCGTGGGACTTATGCCACGCAAACCCTCCCCTTTCAGTGGTCCACACAGCCCAGTTGCATTGCTTCAGTGGGTGGAGTGCACTGAAAGATAGCCCAGAATACGCTGTGCCCAGTAAAACAGAGCCTGTCAGACGTCCACCAATCCTCACATCTCATATCAGCCGGGATCCCGGGTGGCCCCCCATCCTTTATCCCATTGGGTACCATCTCCTTCCCCCTTCTTCCTTACAGGACACACAGAGAGACGCCTCATTTCCAGTTTTAGGTACAGGCCAGGCAAGGCAGGAAGGAGCTGCTGCAACTGCTACTGCTGAAAGAAAGAAAGAGCCCAGGCCCCGTCACTTTTTCCCGCCCGGATTTCTCCCAGCCTCACCACCACCAACAACACTACACCATCCTCCGTCTCTCTTCTCCGTCTCCGTCGCTCACCTCACCTCACACCCAGAAATCGATCTAATTCGACAGCACATTAATTGGGAATTCGATATACGAAACCTCTTCCCATCGCAATCATCTTCATATAACTCCGTAGCCCATTTAATCTACAGCTTCAACTTCGCCTGGGCTTTCGCTTCCCCCCTCGACTTTTCACCCCAGCGCGGTGTCCCTGCCCTGCCCATTGGTCGACCCGCCAAGCATCCCCCCGTGCGCCCAGCCAGCAAGGCCCTCGAACCAATTTCCCTCTCTCTCGTCTCTACCGCCCATTGTTCCACCAGCAACGTTAATACTCAACCCAGAGTTAGTGAGAGCGAACCACTGCGACAGGAAGACAAGTGATTGCAGAGCCCGACGACGTCTCGACGATATTATCACATCCACAAACCCCGATTTAGGCTCGAAATAGCATCACTTCACCCAGTAGCATCTACCGCGTCAGCACTCGCTGGTCTTGGCCTCCAGCGAGTTCTTCACATCCCCGCTCGAAATGCCATCGTTTCTCTCCGATCAGGACAATTCGACAATCTTTAGCAATAACCCCGACATCCTCAACCTTGATCCCACGAACCAGTTCGGTTTCGTCAACAAGGAGAGGGTGAATGGGGGTTCTATCCGCCACACCCGATCCGACACAATCAATGAGAGCTTTGACGAGAGCTCCGTTTCCTCTACACACGCGTCCGACGTCTCCGACTCAACACCAGCGCCTATGAATGGCAACAGTAACAGCACGCGGCCTACGAGCATGAGCTCTAATTCTAACGGCATGTCCGCTACGGCTACTCACACCCAACAAGACGATGTAAACGGAGTCGGAAAGTTTGGGCAGCAGCCCATGCCTAATGGCACAGCGAACCTAGTCGACCGTACACGCCAGCACTCATCCGATACCAATGGCATCAATTCCAATACAGCCTCTACCAATAATCATCAACATAACAACATACTATCAAAGCCCTTACCTTCGGAACCCCAAACGACAGAGGGAGCTCCCGAGAAGCCCCCAAGCAGGAGCTTTGATGGAAACCATACACTCTCACTTTCTCCTTTCCCTGTAGAGCCGCGCGGTTCTCAGTCACAAACTGCTCTCTCGGCGAATAATAATACGAACACCGATGCGGCGCAGGCACTGCACCCTCGCACAAATGGCACACATCGGTTGTCATCACCACCAATTTATAACCCGTCAAGTGCAGCAGCCTCATCAACAGGACATTTACAAGCGCCCCCTGGTCTCAAGCAACGACATACCCTCGATGTACCAAAATACGTTCCGGGGCGCGGTTCAAAAGACGGAATGGATACAGCCCAAGCTAGTGGCCGCTTCTCCCCTACTAATGCTGGAAGTTCAAGTGGTCGACGACCCTCTTTGAGTATGGGTAGAAGGCCAACTCGATCAATGCAGTCAGATGGACCACGGGACGAGATTGTACCAGATGAGGATGCTCTTCGCTGGGCAGAGGCATTGCGACAAAAGAGAGCTAGCAAGAGGAGGAGAAAGGAGGAGGAGGATGACGATCGCGTTCTTGTCGGTACCAAGGTCGATGAGAATCACGCCAACTGGGAGACCGCCTACAACATGCTTACAGGTATTCGTGTTTCGGTTTCGAGAACGAATGCCAAGCTCGACCGAGAGTTGACAGATGCCGATTTTGAGACTAAGCAGAAGTCGACGTTTGACATCGCCGGTAATGAGCTGGTGCCGTCTGCCAAGTACGATTTCAAGTTCAAGGACTACGCTCCTTGGGTCTTCCGCCGCCTCCGAGCTCTCTTCCGCCTGGACCCTGCTGATTATCTGATGTCGCTCACGGGCAAGTATATCCTATCTGAGCTGGGATCACCGGGCAAGAGTGGAAGTTTCTTTTACTTCTCCCGGGATTATAAGTATATCATCAAGACCATCCACCATGCTGAACATAAGTTTCTCCGTAAGATTCTTAAGGAATATTACCAGCACGTCAAAGACAACCCCAATATGCTTCTTTCGCAGTTTTACGGCCTTCACCGAGTCAAGATGCCATATGGAAAGAAGATTCACTTTGTTGTGATGAACAACCTCTTCCCCCCACACCGGGATATTCACACCACTTTCGATCTGAAGGGCTCTACCATCGGTCGAGACTATAGGGAAGAAGATTTGGAGAAAAACCCAAGGGCGACCCTGAAGGATCTCAACTGGCTGAGGCGACAGCGGAGCCTCGAGTTGGGTATCCAGAAGAAGCGCATGTTTCTTGAGCAACTACAACGGGATGTTGCTCTCCTGAAGAGACTTAAGATCATGGACTACTCACTACTAGTTGGCATACATGATGTCTCTCGAGGGAATGAAGAAAACCTTCGTGACAAGACACTGCAAGTTTTCAACCCCGGTGGTGAGAAGTCCCCCGACGACGAGCCCAACTCGGTCCTCCTTCGCACACCATCCAAATTGGAGAACCAACGTAAGGCTAGGGAACTGAGACAGATGATTCGCCAGGAGCGACCAGTACCTATGGGCCAGTCAGCAAACAAGATGCCTGATGAGTTGCAAGAAGGCCAGCATCGACCTGGATGGGTCTTTGGTCAGGACGATGGTGGATTCAGGGCAACCCATGAAGATAATACTCCAGGGGATGAGATTTACTATCTCGGAGTCATCGACTGTCTCACTCACGTAAGTATTACATCGAGGTTGGAAACGACGACAACTAACATGATTTAGTATGGAATTATCAAAAAGATTGAGCACTTCTGGAAGGGCTTATCAAGTGACAAGACACAAATTTCAGCACTACCACCTGACCAGTATGGTGACCGGTTCTACCATTTCATCGAGGGTGTCACCATGTCCACCGAAGAGGCTCACAGGGAGGCCGAGAGGAGACACCAGGAAATGATTGAAGCTCAACGTTCAGAAAACAGAGTGTCAAGCTGGAATTCTCGGCGCAGGTCGTCTCAGGCCGTTCCACCGATGCCAACCCATTTACCACCTCCACCACCTGGCCCACGATCTCCGGAAGCTCAGGAAACGCTCGAACGGGCTAATAAGGAGGCCGAGCGCTCTGAGAGGCATGGATATACCGAGAACCAGGTTCCAGACCGAGTCTTGACTACCGGCACTTCTAGGGACAATCGCGACTCTTTGCAGCATGAGCCTATCTTGCCCGTCGTGCAGGAGGCAGGTGAAAATGGCCGTGACGACACCGAGGCCAGGCCTCTGAGATCCTCTAAAGACCTCAACAAGAGCCTCCCTCCGACGAGAGCACCGCCCCCAACTCCTCCCAAGTCAGGATATGCCGGACCCGGAAGCGCAGATAGTGGCTATGCAGGTCTCAGCAATGGCACAGGTCCCGCCAATCAAGGACAGAGAGTGAGCATTGATAGTCTCAATAAAGAGCTGCCGCCATTACCGAGGAAGGATGGGACAGACGACAATGGAGTACGACTGGTAGCTTAGGTTGCGACCAAGGTCAAACCAAGGAATCACTTCCGGGTTTGTCGAGGAGGACAAAAGATGGATTCACGATTAAGAAAGCGAACGACGCAGATACATACACAAGGTTGACGAGCGACGGAACCATCGCCAACCACCAATGATGCATTAGAAAAGCGAGACACCTGGCGACACCCCCTTATTCATATTCATATCATATTCTTATGCTGGACCATTCCTTGACCAGCCGCGCACTATTTCCTTATTGTTATTCTGTCAATCAACATTTTTGGCATACTGGACTCGGCCTCGGCCTATGAAAGCAAGTTTCTATTTCAGACACATTTTCCTTTGTCAGCGACGAAGCAGAGAAGCACTCGGAAAAGTGGTGGGTGAGCCGTATCGCCAGGTTGAAGCGCGGTCGGTGCCTCGGGAGCGAGTGCAGATATGGTTCCTTTTATCAAAAAAGAAGAAGACATGGATGATACCACCACGCTTAGCACGCTACAGTCTGTTTTTTTTTTATTCACTTTTCTTCTGGTCGTTAATCAAATCTTTGTTGACTGGCCCCTTTTCACATGATACTTCGTTTTTGTCATATACTTATTGTACTCTCTTGGTTTCTCATCAGCTGGCAGGGCTTGCACAGGCAGCGGCTTAGGTAGTAGGAATAGATAGAAATGGTAGGATAAAGATTTGAGTTAGCTCATTGGGAGGAGTGGGTGCGGCGTGTGATGTGAAGGTGGTACAGCGAGTGCAATTGCAGCTGTGATTGTACCTTTTGGGGTGTGAGTTGGTGATATTGTGGTAGTTTACAATGATATAATACAAATATGTAAAACAAGTAATGGCCTTTTGTGAAGCCTTTTCCGTGTCCGTTGTCTCATTCATCCATCATCTTGTTCCTCCAATCCCGTTACTTCTTCTGATCCAACATGGCCTGGATATCGCCTACACCCTTGCCCTTCTCCCCAGCACCACCCTCTGGCGCAAAACTCGTCGTAACCGTCATCTCCTGTGCACCCTGTGCCCTCAACTCATCCAGGCGTCGCTTCTTCTGGATATCCGCAACCCTCCACTGCTTGAAGTACTTGACCCAAGCAGCTGCACAGTCCCTCTCAAAATCCGCCGTCTCAACTGGACAAGCCTTCTTTGTCGCTGATGGATCCTTGGCGGCGTCGACGATGTTGTGGGCGTCTAGACAGTTGAAGTAGGCATCGCGGGCGGCCCAGCAGATCTTGCGCTCTTGACGGTTTGGTATCGCGTCGCCGGATCGAATGGCGTCTGCGCGGGATTCGCTTGAGAATGGCCAGAAACCCATTGCGTGTTTGTATTTTTGTGGTTTTTATGTGAGAGAGTTAATTGGTGATGGTGATGAGGGCGGGACACACGGGTACAAAATCTCATGAGCCGTGTATCTCCAGTCTACTAACGCTGAGGGTACGTTATGACGAGCAGAACCGGCAGAAAAAGAGGGCGGTGAGATTGGAATGGTTTAGTGGACGGAGCACAAGCCACGTTTCAGGGTAGCTGTGTTCTGATATGTGTGGCTGATGCACTTTAATCTGTCCTTTGATTGTCCTTACTTCCCTTGCTTTAAGCAGCTCGACTTATTCCCTGCATTCAACTTTCTTCTCTCCTTTACTTTTTCTTTGTCTACGCTGATTCTCAGCTTCTGCTGAGTCTTACTTTCAGTAATCAAGCTTCAAAAGACGAGAAAAAGCTGGGAATATAAGGTTCATGCGCTAAAGCCGAAAGCTCAAAGAAGACATCACAAGACCTCACGAGACATGCCCCTTCGATGACCGACGACTCCTGCATCCTCTACACTTGGCCTCTTACAACAACTTCACACAAAGGCACAAGATGCCACGACGTCGTAAACCTCCGCGCGCAGGCGCCCTCGCAGAACTTGCGCCCCTAAAAATCGCAGGCCAGATCGCGACGCTACAGGCGATATACTACTTCGCTGCACTGGTTCTGATTGTCTTTACGGCGCTTGTCTCTGGCTCTGGGTTTAGCTGGACGCTTGTATTTGGATGGGAGGGACTGAGAGGAGATACCACGCATGGATGGCTCATGGCATTTGTGTTCTTGTTGGATGGAGGGTTGATCATGTGAGTTCTCCTTCGAAGCGCAGAAGCTCCCTTGTTGGAATATCTTTCTTTACTAACACTTTATAGTCCTATCGCAATAGTCGCCCTCATCGCTCGCTCCAAACTCGTACCCGATTTCGCATTGACCGTCCACTTTCTCAACCTCGTAATCGCATCCCTTTACAGCGGCCACATCCCCCGCCACGGAGCCTGGTGGTTCACCATGCTTGTCTCATCCGGGCTATGCATCGGTCTCGGAACTTGGGGCTGTCAGTATCGCGAGCTGCAGCCCGTCTTCTTCGGCGGTCGTCCCATTCTCCCAGCTACAGGACCTGAAGGCGCAGCGCCGCAACCTCCTCCTGTTGATGAGGAGATGGGTATTGCTGTGAGAGGAAGGGGGCCGGATGGTGGTGGAGAGTATGAGATGGCGCCTATGCAGCCTGTAAGATGAAAATTGGGGTTGGGGTCCTTGGATATGGTTGAATAGACTTGCATTGCTAGGCGTTTGGGCGCTCTTTACACCGTTTATGTACGTTAATTTTGAAGAGCTTTAATCAGGGGTCCGTTCAGACCGAGTGAGACGACTCCAAGATAGATCTGTCTGTCAAGAGACGAACATCAACATAACGACCAGATCTCATAAAGATTCATAGATGCATGTGCCTGGAATCGACACTTGTGACTTATCGCGATATGCTTCAGTACTTTACTTGTTCGTCAAAGTTACAGTCAAAGCAAGAAACACCAAAGGAAAAATGGAGAAGAAGTGGCTTTGATGCCTTTGTTGAATCTATCTCAACCTCCATCTTCTGCAATCTCCAACCCCGTCGTGGCTCGTTGTAACCAAATTCATTCCCCATAGAGAATACACCTTTGCCGTATCTTATCTTTCTTTCTTCAGTAGAGTACAAAAACCAGCGAATCCCATCGATTACGCCCATTCCTTTTCTTCGCCCCCAATTCCTTCTGTGACCATCCATGGACGTTCTATGCACCAGCCACAACCGCCAAGTTATCATATATCATCTTGCGCACCTCGTAGAAAGTGCTTCTTCGTGCAGTCGGCATACCGACGCTCTCAACCTCGACGCGTCCTGCGGAGGTCTTGCGGACAGCCACGGTGCCATCGACAACTAGTGTACCCTCACCACGGAATTCAGCTGCATGGCCAGCAGATTGCATGGCACGACGGAGGTCAGCAAGTCGGAGATCGCCAACATGCAGTGGTTGAGCTGCTGAGCGGACAGCGGAAATGAGGTTAGCAGGTAGAACATCGAGAACTGGTGTGGCCGACGGAATAGCTGCAGCCATGTTGGTAAGTGTCGTGGAAGACGTCTCCTCCGTCTTCTGGCGCTTGTTGGCAGCATCTTCATCTGCTGCGGCAGCTTCGTTGAGATGTGTAGCCAGGAGCTGTCCGGTGATAGTAACAATGCCCAGACCACGTACGTTCTGCCACTTGATCTTTCTTACAAGAGGATCAGCGAGCTTGACAACCCATGCGTTGGTGTCGACACTGGCATCCACGACGACTCCAACCTCGGGAGTATACACGTCAACAGAGCGCTCACTGCCAGCATCCGCGTTGCCATTATCTCCGCCCAATGCCCGACGGCAGTCTTCAGCCAGAGAAAGTGTCTCATCTCGTTCGCCACCAACAAGAATGAGCTTTCGTGGTTGGATTAGGGGAATCAGCATGTTTAGACTTCGCTTATCATGCAGACCACTAAAGTCGACGAATGCAATGCGCATGTTGGTCTGGACAGTTTCGGTCTGATATGTGAGTTTGCATGGTCCGGTGGGCTCCTCGGTCTCGACATCCTCGACACTGTCGAGCTCATCAGGCACGAAACCATCATGATCACCAGCTCCAGCCTCTTCCCCGTCAGCGGAACCAGCCCGTATATTCTGTTGTCGCTTAGCACCGGTTCCAGTCTTTGCGAAGTCGTCCCATCTTCGTTTCTTGCCGAGCTTGTCGTCAGCAGCCTCCATATTGGTGTTGTCCTGTCCTTCTTCCTCTTTCTCCTCAGCACGGAGGTAATCTTCGGGTCGAATGAGCTCTCCGAAGTCATCTTGGCGCTTTCTCCGGATAGCAATAGGAAACGTCCTCTCTCGGCCCTTCTTCCCTCGAGAGTCGAAATCGTATACACCCTTCTTCTTGATGAGCACGTTGATACCGAGATCCTCATCCTTGAGAACAACATTCTTGCGGCCAGCTTGGGCAATAGCTGTCGAGACATTGAGTGCTTTGCCCTGTTGTTCTCCGTCTTCATCTTCCGAGTCAGAAGAGGATTCAGATGAAGCATCGTCAACGGCATCTGCTGCTGCCTCGAGTCCAGCTGCGCCTCCGCTCTGTTGTGTAGCCTGAAGTTGCCTTTGAGTCGCAAGCCATTGTTGATATAATGCCAATTCATCACCGTCTAGCGCATGACGTTGGGCCTCGCGGATCTCCAACTCCCGTCCACCAGCATAAACAAACTCGAGATTCTCTCCGTTTGCGTTTTGTTCCACCGACACACCATCCTTGCGCTCCTTCCACCAATCCCATAATGTCCGTGCAATAGATGGCTTGTCGGTCTTTGATAGACCTGGCTTATCTGTTAGAATGACCAAGTTTCTCGAGTCTCGTGCCAATCCCTTGATCAAATCCTTTGAGAAACCCCACTCGATACTACTATCACTGGCCAAAATAACACGGCCTTCTGTCGATACGTTGTCGGGATTCTGACTTAGAAGTCGTGCGATCTGAGCTTTGCGCTCGAGTAGTCGTAGATATTTAAAGTCGAACGGTCCGCCCTCCTTCTTGTCGTTTGCACCGTTGACCTTTCGTTGACCCTCAGCAAAGGCCTCGAATTCTTGAACGATACTCTCGTCCATCCACTCGAGCATACTTCGGGCGTATCGCATTGTGCTTGACATATTGCGTCCAGCCAAGTATAGCTTGGCTGTCTTGAGGACGCCAGCATCGGAAGCAGCATCGGTCCTCCAGGCATGTTCCAGGAGATACGAGAGTTCTAGGACTCGAGCACTTGAATCCACAGGGATAAGAACAGTTCCTCCTCGTGTCACACAAGCCTTGATGGTGTCGATCAGCTGCTCGTCTCGCTTTGCGCGACCTCCAGTCTGGGCAGTTCGGTCTGCACCACGACTGCTGCAGATCAGTGCAGTTGGTTTCCGCAGTTGCTCAATGACTTCAGCGCCACCTCCTCCAGCGCCTCCCAGCCAAGCTGCTCCAGCAAAGACATTCTCACGTGCTTGATTCCAGTCCACAGCATACACGATAGACTCTAGACCGTGCTGAATATGCCATATCGTACCTCCGAGGGTATGTCCAGAGTTGTAGGCGGTGATAGTCAAGCCATTAAGAGGCGGTGAGAATGGTGAGGGTAGAGGTTGATGAGGTTGTGAGTATTTAAGTGGTTGGATAAGGGAGAAGTATCGTGCAATCTCCTCGTTCGTAGGAGATTGTAGTAGTAGGTTCTGCGCAGTCGTCGCAGTCTGTGTCAGCGAGTATGCGCTCTCCGTGAGCGAACTTTGAGGGATCGTCGTCGCCGCGGCAGGACTTGATGTGTATAGGTCTTGGATGAGGGTGCGGCCCAGGTCAATGACGGGTCGTGTCGCATATACGGGGATGCGCGTGAACTGTGGAATGTTCTTGCAGCAGTGGGCGTAGGCTGCAAGATGTGAAGCTGTCGCATGTGTAACGAGAATGAGCGAGAGAGTTGTCACTTGTCTATAGCGTATTTGTTAGCCACCACCGCACTATCAGATGCGCAGGGGGTGCATACTTCTCTATCTCTTTGAGCTTTTCAACATCGAAGGTCTCGTCCCATCCTAGATCAACCAACACCTTGACTCCTCCATCGAGCTCAAGAAGCGATTGCGAAGCAGGCGAGTCTGAAAGAGCGCCCTGGAGCGGGCAAAAGGTGAACATGATGGTATCGGCGCAAACGTGATTAAAGAAAGGATCAAGTCAAATCGAGATGAAAGTTTGGAGTAGGTTTGCTATATCGATTGTAGCAGCATGGTTATCGTTAGATCAATCTTAGTTAAGCCGAGGATGATTAAGTGTCGAGATGGGATTGTTGCAGCTATTGAATTGTCATTTCATTGTCCTCTATTGATGCGGACAAAGACAATCAATCGGTAGTCGCGAAGCTTGATTATTCTGCCCATTGATGCGCGTAGCACCTGCAGCTGTCAATCGGCCGGGCCGGTTGAACTATAGTCCGACTTACACGCGACATGCTGCTGATTACGTGCATTCACGGATGAAATAAACTATTTAAGGTATAATACAAAGGTTGATTGAATTAACTCAAATGCGACTACAAAGAATCTCCAAGTCTATATTAGCCAGTGAATCATGCGAGGCCGTCAAGACAAGCCATGCACGATATAACTGGCATGCATTGACAAGCCAACACGAATAGCTTCGCAATCAACATTACAACGAAAGGCCCAATACGAGCAGACCAATCTCACGAGACCAATTCGATCCAATTTAAAGACATGTCTCTCGTCCATAAATAGCACTGTCAACTATCGTCAATAGCTTCATCCTCTCGCCACCCCTCCAGGCCTCTAAATTGCCGCCTATTTCCATCGCACCCCTACAGCACTTATACGCAAACCCCAATTCTAGGCTTCGAGATAAAATTAAGGATTACCTGGAACTATCCGAGACCCTCTAATACTTAGCATCATCATTTCCCTTTTTCCCCAGTTTCTCCCTTACGCGTTCTTTACGATCTGTACCACACCCTGTCCGGCATCTCGGCATCGTCAGGATGACGCGGCCCTGCACTACGCGCCGACAAATAGCTAAAGACACGGATAAACGGGAATGCAGAGACTACCCTCCAACTGACAACAACCTTAAATCTACTGTAAATTTTACCTCATCGTGCCGTTGTGCCGCCCCTGACTTACACTGAACGCGTACGTACGCAGTGCATTGGCGCTCAAACCGCTTCGTCAACCGGCTTGATATTACACCCTGGGACGAAATGTCACTCAAACATACAGAGACACGATGGATTAGGTGGTATGATGATGGTCAAAACTGGTCAATATGCTTCTGACATTGCTCAGTAACTATGTACATGATTTGGTATTGCAATGGCACCTGAACACCACTGAACCATGACGCTGCCTTGTATGACCCCTAAACACCGTTCCGTTCATTCCTCTTCCGTTCCCGGTCGTAAAAAAGCACGCTGAATGATTGCAGTCAACCTCCTTGTGGTTGCTGCCCCGTAAAAAATGAAGACGCCGTGACAATGCATATGATGGATAAACACAACCCCTTAGCATGATAGCCTCTAACTAGGCTGATTTTGGCCTCCAATCCTCTTCGACGTCACTGAAAACGGCTTCCTCGCGTTTCTAGATGCAGAATTTGCGGTCCAGCATTCTCAAGGCTCTTGCGTCCTCACTGACACCGCCCTTCTCCAGACCACAGGCACCAGCCGCTCTAGGACTGCTGCTGGCGCTGCCAGGCTTGACACTGCCGCTTTCACTAGGTGCGGGAGTAGGGTGCAGGAGCGCTGAGAGGCTGGCCTTGTTAGATGTGGTGGCAGGAGCTTCAGAATGAGAGCTGCGTGGAGGGCTGACGCTCATAGTGCGGCTAGGGGGAGTGCTGATGGCAGCGAGAGACGATCCTGGAGGGCCATTTGTAACAGCACCGAGACCTGGGAGTGCAACCTGATGAGTGCGAGAAGATCCATTCACCATGGCGGTTGGAGCAGCTGCCTGCAAATGATGCTCTCGAGGCGAGTCGTGAGCTCTAGGGAGAGTAGGGTGTGAGTAGTGAGGAGATGTTGATGGGTAGGCGGGCTTGGCGGGCAGAGGAGGAAGAGGAGCACGCTGCTCATAAACAGGTGCCTGATGGTAGTGTGGGTGAGGAAGACCTGGGTGGCCGGGGTGAGGTGGAAGTTGCTGAGGTACACCGTGGGGATAGGGAGCGGCGTAATGGCTGTAAGGAGGAGTAGCGACGGGGGAAGGAGGCCATCCATAGCCAGGCTGGCCATAGGGAGCATATGGTTGTTGACCAGGTTGAGGAACCATGTAGGGAGGCTGCTGCATCGGCGCCCGTGTTAGAGCAGGTGTAGTGTTGGCCTCTCCCATGCTGGACTCAGGATACATGCCCTTAACAGGAACTATGCCACGCAAGTTAGGATCATTTGTTGGTTGTTGAAGCTCAGGCTGGCCAGGTTGAGGGCGAGAATAGTATGAGATAAGGTGAAGATGCTGGCCGGTTGAAGTAGTGATGCTGAAAGATTGCTTCATCAGGCCGTCTGCCTTGTATCGGTATCCCTCAGGCTCCCCGTCATCTAGGTCCTCGTCGCTACCGCGTCCAGAGTCTGGGGTCTTGCCACCGCCTCGTCGGGTAGTGTTGAAACCACCGCCTCGCTTGCCCTCCATCTCACGGTATGTCAGGAAGCTTCCCGACACTCGGCTGGCGCTCCATGACTTTCCATCAGTCCATCTCCTCATACCAGCTTCCCGCTCATCCCAAACAAAAACCGAACCAGATCGAATTGACTGTCTCTCCTTCTCTGAAAGTCGTCGTTGCACACGAGGCAGAATGCCCAATCGGCAAGCCTCAAATAATCTTATAGCATCGGCGGGTGTCCGCACATATCCGTGGTACGTTTCCATTGTGAAGATGTGTAACGTGATGTGATGTTATGTCAAAGAGATATTCCGCGCAAGGGCGGGAGGTTAAAAGAAGTTTTTTGGGTAATGGATCCAGATCCAGTGCCTTGGGTAGGTCCTCAGCGTCTTTATAAATAAGGGCCTTGTGAGAACCAAGCTCTGGCTTGTTTGTACGCGGCACCCCACTAGATCAGATCGAGCCAGGGCGTGGGCGTGTGAAAGCCGAATGTGCGAAGGTGACTCCACAAGGGCTGAGGGTTGAGCGGAATTTTGTCCACGTATCCACCTGTGGAAGTGGGCTCGTCCTTCGCTTTCTTGGCGTTCCTGAGAGCGTTGGGGCTTATGAAAGTGTGTGTTTGGTCTTGGTAAGGTGGCAAGGCTAAGTAGGTTTGTTAGTCTTGTACGTGTAATGTATATGCGTGAAGCAGTAGAAGATGTTTGAGTGCAAGTGAAGTATCTTGGTACAGTGTATGTGAAGAGAGAAAAGATTGCAAGGGGATAGAATCAAGATATGAGTTGCACACCGGTGATCATATATAATCCCCATAACAAGGTCGTAAGGGAAACCACAACGCAACGGTACAGTGACACACTCCAAGCCCACATCCCAGGGGTTTGAGGCTCGACTCCCTGGCGGGAGTGCCGTCGGAGCCGATTAAGTGGATGATCCACTCGACTAAAATTTCCCTTAGATTGAGTATTTGCCGCTTGGCGATGTGAATCATGAACTCGTCGGATGTAGTAAGATGGACCAAGCAATCTCGCAGCTGCTCGACTCAACTCGAGCCAAGACCCAGCTTGCGATTCAGATCAGGACCATACCATGAGAAGCACGCCCAAGAGTCGATTGCGGCTCTCAGGCGCCCCAGAGAAAACCGGTTTACTGAACACAACGGTCCCACGAGTGCTTCCAGGACGCTTGATCCATGCACCAAACCGCCTCACCTAGGAGGTATTGCGCCGGATGCACCGAGTACCAGAGCCATAGGAAAAAGACACAAGATCTGAGACGGAGACAAACATACCTATAAAGGAGTCTGTAGTTGCTCGAGAGCCACGGCTTGCTGCGTTTGTCGTCGAGTTGGTGAAACCGATGATTTGCTACAAGAAGCGAGCATGTAATGTTGGAATGGAATGTTATGTTATGAAAAGATCAGAAAACAAGCAGTGTTATCCTTCTTGTTCTTGTTCAGAAACAGGTCAGCAGGGTTTAATGAACCGTGTCCTCGGACAAGACGGGAAGACAGGGAGGGGCCAAGAGCAAGATAAGGTTGCAAAGGCAAGTCAGAAAAGGGAATCAGAGGCCTGGAGGCGTAAGGTCGGTGGTGGATAACTCGGCGACGACATGGCCGGGAGTGTGGAGAAGCACGGAGGACGGCAAAGAAGGAGGGTGTGAGGATGTCAAGGGGATGGATGGTGTGCAGATAGGCACTGCCTAGGGGTGAGATTGAGAGCGTCTAAGACTCGTCTAAGCTTAGGTTGGTCAGGACAAGCTTTTGAAGCTGACCCACCACCAAGGGGCTTTAGGGAAAGATGACGATGCAGGGCCAGGGCAGTGTCGGGTCCAGAAAGGGCATGATAGGCGCAAGAAGGAGCAAAATGCATGACAGATCACGGCTATCGGATCAGTAGTGGGAGGTTGTAGCATGGGGACAGGAATGAGGTATCCGTGGAGGAACTTTGTGGTTGCGACTGACAGCCACTGTGTTGTTTGCAGGTTCATGATACAATAAATGCAATGCAATGCTTATTCTGCGTAGAATTAAGAAGCTTACCCGTATGATGAAGCCCGTCACACGCTGGCGTTGATAGCGCCCAGGATAGCAAGAGTCTGGAACCTCGAAAGGCTAGCTGAATCTACCAATAGCGGGAGATATAGTCGTGGGGGAGGCGTTCCCAGGCAATTCTAACGTGCGCCGGTGACGTTTCGGTGCGCCCGTCTGACCGGCTTGTTGTTTCGCTGTTTCTGACTACCTAAGGTATCGTGATACGGGGGGGCATATAATTAGAGCTGAACCCTTTGCCATATATCCGAGTTGGCGCAGGTGAGGTCTTTTCGTTATCGATACGAGACGGAGCGTTAGGGTTCCGAGCTATCGAGAAGCGAGTCGAGGGAAGGTGCAAGGGAAACGCAATCACTCGGATAGACGGCTCGAGATGAGGAGCTATATATGTATATTTACGCTGCGAAGGTTGAGGGGTCGTTTCGTTGGTAGGAGGGGAGAAGCTTGCTCTGAAACGTCTGGCGAATGATTGAGTCGAGACGATGATAGTTCGTGAGTCAAATTTCGTGAGTCAAAACTTTGTTCATCATTTAAATTGAATGCATTGCAAATATAAAGTCTCGTGAGATCAATGCCGACCATGTTGAGTCAAAGTAAGGTTACGATGGATGGATGGACCTGCCTTGGGGTTGGCCTGTAGTTGTAGAAAGATAAAAAAAAAAAAGGTCTCACAGTGCCCAATGCCAAGCACCACTAAGAATAACCATAAATACTACTATAACCATTCCTTGCGCCAACCAACAATAACTCGACCAGAATGCAAATGTCATAATGCCAATGCTGCAATACAATGCTCAGTCAGTGGCACTCTTTTAACTTCCAAGCCAAATTACAGAAGTCATAGACGGTTCTGGTTCCCAACACCGCGGATCCTCTCCAAGCCAAGTACCCTTATTTGCATACGGCAATGCGGCAAACAGTAAGCATATCAGGAAGCCAATTATCCCTCCCGAGCTTATTTGGAGCTGGGCTTGGCTTTGTCTGGTTGAGATCCCCAATGCGAGGCTTGTCCTTTGGCTCCTCTTGGCCCCATTACCTCAGCAGGTGACGGGGGCTAGAACCCATCAGAAGGCTGATTTAGGCCGCTCCTGGAAAGCCCCGTGCAGGGATTGAAAAGCCACTGAAGCTTGGCTGCTGATCGTCTTGGCTGCCTGATTTTCTACGAGTGGTCGTTGTGTGTGTATCAGATACATTTTCACCGCTATATCAGATTTCGTTGGCTATTAAAAACAAGTCCATCATGTGTTGTAAAAAAGACAGTCGCCGTGAAACGGATCTCTCGGCTTGTGGGAGAAGCAGCAACATCATCCAACGTTCTTCTACCGCACAAAGCGCAGAATAAGGCCGGATGGGTCTCGTCTAGAAATAGTTCAGGAGGCCATGCTCCTAAGCGAGACCTCAGTGCTTATCAGGATTATGATGAGCGGTTCTTGGCTCGCGATAAAATTGGCAAGACATTTTTGTCTCTGACGGAATATGCCTCCTTAAAAGAGATATCTAAGTGGCACGAGACCAAAAAGATAAAAAGGTATTTTCCGTTCTATGTTACAGTGTTAACGTTGTGACTTTTGGGCCTTATTTGGGTTTCGTCAGCCCTTGGCGGATGATGCGGCTTTGGAACACTCCAAATTTCAGGCTTGGCACCAAGTGCCGTGGCCCGAGTCTAGGGGTTGTCGGGAACAGCCTCGGATTTGTCGTGCTCTTTGATCATCTGGGGTTTTCCGACTCAAAAGGAGTTGGGTTACAGCACAAATTATGATTGTCCAAGAGGCCGAGCTTCAAAGCGTCTTGGCTCGCACGAGATATCAGGTTTTGATACTCCATGGCATTGCACAGACTCAAGTCTTGGTGGACCAGACTTCATTTCCCTGTGTAAGTGCCAAGATCGATCAGTTATTCCTCAAAAGTTCCCGGTATCAGAGAGCGGGAGAGTCATGTACTTTGTCGTCTTATAGCCCACTTGGTCTCCTCTGATCAACTATCAGGGATATTGGTACTGCAAAAAAGTTCCTCGCAGGTTGATTGCCTGCCCAGCTGAGACAATCTCGAATTGTTTGCTGTCGCTCAAGAGCCGTTTCCTGTAACCTCGATGTAACCTCTGCTGGTTGTGTTTCACGTAGACTTGACGATGTAATGATCTACGCTCGTGCAATACGGTACATGATTCTGAGCGAGATGAGTGTCATTGCGCGCGTATACGATACCTACCAGGAGACCCTATCATGCCAGTTGATGTTGGCTCAGTTAAAACAACGCTCGTGAGCACTCAATCCCACGCAATCAGCCTCCACAGCCACCCCAATAATAGGTGGCCATAGTCAGCAACATCGTCATAGCCGTTGTTCAGTTATGGAAATCCATTCGAAACAAACAAAAACCAGCATTTCTAAACAACTTCCTCTTCTGACAGAACAACAACAACAAGCAAGATTATCACCATCCATCGGCACGCACGGCTCAGGTGATGGGCGTCTGCCTGTAAATAAAGTTTTCCTCAGCATTTGATGACGAGATGACGTCTGCCAGGCACCACAACATGTTCAAGTTTAGGGTCCAACTGATGGAGATCTTCAAGGTAAGCTTAAGCCTTTGAGAATCTCCGAAGGACCCACGAAGTTGCCTCATTTGGGGGTCCTTTTCTGCCTCTGCCTCTCCCAGCGCGAGGCTTGTCGATCATGTCCATGTCAGGTAACGGTCATAGAGCGGCTTTTGTCATGCATTCCCACTCAAAATCCCTTTGCCGTGATACACGCACTTCCGCGGGTGTCGTATCATACACAGAAATAATGCAACCACAGGTAACGTTGACCGCGGTGAGTTATGGGGATCAAAAAATGGAGAGTGCTTGTGAGAAGTTCTTCTTCTTCTCGCTTTTACCGCCGAGCTTGGGCTTGTTGCAGAAAGGAAGGTATTAGACTGTGCATCAATGCGTGTATTAGGCATAACCTCGTTTACTGCTTGTTTCCAACAAGCGCCAGACCCTGATCCGTGTGTCTTTTTTTTTTTCTCCTACGAAGGTTTCTTATTTTGGCCATTCAGAGATGAAGGGTTTCAGAGAGATCGACAGCGCCCGCCTCTAGTCCAATGCTTGTTCTTCTCATGAAAGCTCATGATTGTCCAGGACACGTAACACGGGTTCCAGTGATCAAGATCTTGACCATTAGCAGGTTCTGTACTGCTCTCGATGTAGTAGTTACAGTGGACAGGAAGGCCTGAGATGAGGTCAACTCGGGAAAATCGGCGGTTTTGACCCCCATTCCCCACGTCCCCAGGACATGACGTCGACTGTGCCGTGGTGCCGAGCTGGGCGTTTGTTAATGTCTCGTCTCTGTCTCGGTGTGTTTTTAGAGCCACGGCCCTTTTGCATGTGCTGTAAGAATCATTATCTCTCCCTGTGAACCACTGGACCTGTATGTATGTTGTTGATTGTCACCGCCCTCGGCTGGAACGGGAGTTGAATGTTCTCAGTGCTGAGACTCGATGCATCAGGATCGACATCATATGCCATGCCATGCCTCTTGTGCCAGTGCTCAAGCCTCCAACTCCCTGCTTTTTCAGACTTGTCTAAAGCTTGGCCTATGAATACTACTCTGCTGTGTCACAGAGCCAAGATGTACTGTACTGTACATACTATGCACTGACGACCCATGCTTGTTTGAAATTGACGCGAGAGGAAGGCCATTTGAGCTGCTGGTCGTCTGAGGGTTGAGCTCGGAAAATCGGCTCTGGGCGGTGCACACTAACACGCAACCCAGCCAAGTACCAAGAATGGAATACGACAGGCGAGACGCTCCAATAACATTGCCATGTTGATGAAACAACGATGGATTGTGAGGATTACCAAGGCTCGGCGGGAAGCCTTGTCAGTCAGCACTGTTGTTTTTGTGAAGCGTTTTGTGTAGAGTGCCATGCTTGTGACTGAGCAGACTGCCTTGTTCTATGCAGCTGACGCAGCCAAGAATACTGTCACTGATGCCATGGAAATTCTTTATGGCCGCGGAAATGACAATGGCGTTTTCTCACTTTACGAGTCGCCCAATTAATAAAATACTGATTCCTTCACAACTGCCAAGACGGATCGGGCAGGGCTCGGCGCAGGTGGTACCTTGGGTCAGGCGGCCTCTCATTCGAGCAAAAGGAAACGCCCTGGTTTAAGCATGAATTTAAGCGTTGTCAGCCACTTGCTTGGCACGGGTGTTATTCCGCCCTGGGGCGTGTCCCTACAAGCACAAGTGACAAAAAGTAGCCGCGTCTTCCAATCCCAAGGCCGCAGCGACGCTCATCTGGAGCAGACAATGTGCTCAGAGTCCAAGGTAGACCCTGCCTGAACCCACAAAAGAGGACAGTGGACACATGGTTGGCCGTCAATTGGAGCCCGTGGCTTGCGAGATGTGGTCTTGGTATGGCTGCGAGATGCCGTCGCAACCGTCTTGGCTTTTTGGCTTTGCCGGGGTGGTCTAGTGGTACGTAGCGGAAACAAAAATGGGCGTTTCTGATTCTGATTACGACTGTATGGCATTATCTGGGGCACACTTCACTGAGCATCTTATTCCCGAGCGTGTTCGCGGTGCCGGGTGGATCAAGGATTTGTCTTGGCTTTTTGCTAAGAGGCCGCTAACCGCGGACAGGAGAAGCGAGATTCTGTTGCCAAGAGGGAGAGGTGATGATATATGTGCGATTTACTGTTGTGTAGTTGTCACTATAAGCCGTGTAAGTTGTGTTCTAAATCACACGCAAGGCGTCCAACCACAAAACCTGAGGCAATAGCGGTAAGAATAGGCCGTAATCGTCATGGCGGAGTCTATCCAATGTCACCATCTGGATATATCGGCATCTCGAAGCTCGCCCATGTGCTGTTAAGGACTTAAGGTGTCGCGCTAGACAGGGCCTCTCCATATTTCTAATTCTCGCGTGCCGATCTGTCCGTTCAGATCCCTGTCCATAATGACTCGGCTGACGCCACACGCTCACTTGGTTGAACTCTGACCCTCCCTCCCTCAGCGGGCGAAGCTTTTTGTCTCTGTTTTTAAATTTTTACCGTGCAGCCCGATAAAAAGCTTGGCGCTCGGTGGCTGCATGCTTATTTGTTTTAACCATCGCATTATAAACCCTTGAACCGCCATGATTGGCTCGACGGGGCTCTCAGATGTTGCTAGCAATCTCGTCGAGACGTGAAGGCGTCGATGGTTATTCCGTCGAGTCTGTGCCATTGTGACATTGACCTTTTGCTAACCCCAGCAATCGGATCATGGTAGAATCCAAATGTCGCCGATCTACCCGTCCAGCCGACAAGGTTGAAGTCAGCCAGGCAGGCAGATAAAGGGGTTGTTAACACGTTACCCTATATCGTCAAATGTGGTGGCTCAGCAAAGGATAACCAAGATTCACATTCATTCATTCATTCGTTGGCGTTGACATTATTGCTGATGCTGCCTGGTATTCTTAATTATGACACCATACATCATAATCCGGTGAGAACCCAATCACTAAATGCCCAGTCATGTTACTCGTACTACGGCAAACCCTGATGCTAAGCTTAATTGTCACCGAAACCACGAGGTTAAAATTCTGTCAGATAAAAGTTCCGTGACCTGTTGATCCAAGGAATGGGCCACAGAAACCCACCAGCTCAAGTGAATTAGTGCAACTTGGCAGGCCCAGAGGCATCACACGTTACTCTGCATCGTGACAAACCTCAACCCAAGGAAAGCTACGCTACAAACCAAGCCATCACCGCCACGAGAAGACTTTATTAGAACAAGAGCCAGTGGCCTCGCTTAGAGGGAGCGCCATTTGCTTCGCATCTTGAGCCAAAAGTCCGTCCATCTTGGCCTCCGCCAAGGTTCGCCGAGACTCATCTATCGTCAGAGTCTGGACTGGGCGCCATGCATTATTGTGCTGGGATAAAATGAGGCACAAAAACGAGAATGTGTTAAGCCCGATCCCTTGACCTAACCTTGCGGCCTCAACCTTTTCTACCACAAAAACTCCGCCAGGATCTTTGGTGAATGTGATATAACGCCGAGAAGCGGCGGCGGGCGTTGGGCGCGTGGTACTGACAGCACCAGGTTTGTTCGGTTTTGGCTAAATAGTTCATGGTATGGTACCTTGCCTTTTACTCAGACAGGCAGGCAGACAGGACTCTCGGTGTCTTTTAAGCTCAGGCTAGCCCGTAACCAACAAGCAATAGAGGTAAGCATAACCACTGAATCTGCCCGTCGAGGGGTCCAGACCTTCTGTCAGATGAGGCTGAAAAGGGGGTCACCAACGCAACGTGATTGGACGGGCTATGATACGACAAGACGAATTACAACAGTCCAATTGTTGCCCTTGATAGGTAAGGATGTCTTTAGAATGATCAGATGGGTCCCGTATCGAAGAAAGAAAAAAAAAAAACAAAGCAAAACAGGTGACATGGTCAAAGCGAAGCTATTTGTCACGTATGACGAAATGGTTTGCACGATGATGGGGCGAAAGAAGGAAAATGGAACAAATCCGTGTATCCAAAAAAGAGGAGACTGAGAGAGAAAAAAGAAGGAGAAGAGTAAAAAAAATCTACGATGCTGGATCACCGGAGATCAAAGCGTTACCGATACTTACACCTACGACCTACCTCTATCGTCAGAGGTTCCACTAGCGGATACTGTATTATCTAACGGAATGTGTGCCCATTTCCCGAACAAGGGGTCTCATGGATAAGTCGGCATCGATCATACATTTTGCGTGGTTTTCGTTTCTTGATGTTTTCTGTTGTCTCGTTTTCATGCCAATGAAATACGATAAAAAATAAAAAAAAGAGGAACAGTCAATAGATTAGCAAATGGTTCACAGACCACAAAGAACAGATCACTAATTTACCCGAATTAATCTATTTGAAAAAGTCATTGACTGCCGAAAAACAGAGTTCCTTCAAACAACCCTGTCCCATACCGTGATCCATCTTAAGCTTATTTTCCAACTCTGAAGGGGGGGGGTTGCTCAAAGCAGCAAGTAACAGGACGAGACCCCGGCCTCTTCAGGTGTCTCGTGTTTCGCAGGCATCGAGTGAGTGGAGGACAGGCACTTTTGCAGTTTAGTTGACTAACTCAACTGAACTTAACGTGCCATGGAATTTGACATGAGACGTCCAAAAGAGCAAAGATTACGCGGGACCCGGCAAAACCGGAGATAGTCAATAAAGAGACGCCGCACCAGCGACGCCGTTATAACCGATTTGTCTGAAGAGTGAAATACAGGGCATCTAGAGAACCATTTTTACGTCTTGAGTTTACGGTGGACGTTGTATCTGCTTCTAAATCAGGGCGGCTTCTGGAAACAAGTTCCATTCCGTCACTGAATACGACCAACGGCAATAAAGGGCCGAAAGTTTCGGTGCTTGGCACGGCCGAGTCTGTTGTTCCAAGACCCGTTATTTCCTTCTATTTTTCTCTCTACATGTCCCATTGATATCAACGGTGATAGGTAAAATTATTGCTATTACACCGAGCGTTGCCGTTTTATCCATCTACAGTATCCGTAGGTGGTAGATAAAGATGGTAAAGCTGCGGAAATAACCCGTTCGCTTGACCAACTACTTCTTATTAGACACCCCCCAATAACGGCTGCGTCGGCACGATCTCTGGGTCGCTGTGCCGCGGGATGATGGCATGCGCCGCAAGATGGACAGATATGCTTATTATCACCAACTGCCAATGTTGGTAAAAGCCCTCTACCTTATTTCCACCGCTAGCCACCCTCCCACTCCCCATTCGGTGGTATGCCCTGCTCCGTGCCGTCAAAGCCGTCCCATGAAACGCGGGTTTGCAAACAAGCGATACGACTGGTGGATGACACCTCAGCCGTTGGCTGGCTCTCACTAGGTATGTATTTCACCACTTGGATTTCGTGGTGGCGGAGTTTCGGTCTATTAGATTTCTGTTTGGCGCTATCACTGCCTCTGTTGCCGTTTATCCAGATTCCTTCTCCAACCCTGGTTGATGGGGGCCGTACTTCCGGAGGAGTGCCTTCTAATTGATGGGTTGTTCGAATTACGATACGTGGTCTCTTGCAATGCTACGAGCCTGAAACTAATACCAGAAACATGTGGGAATTGCCGTTACAGACAATTGGCGGGGAAATCTATTCATGTCTTGGTGTTGAACTGGACCAGTTTTGTTTGTTTGTTTGTTTTGTTTGTTTGTGTATTTTTCGTCTGGGTGGCTGTAACGAAGCCAAATCTCCTACTGGAGCAAAAGACGTGCTGAGCTAGCTAGGTACAGGATACCCCGCTTCCTTCACCATCCAGCATACCAAGGCACAAAAGGCGCTGTATTTTCTCGAGCCCGTCACCCGTCAGCGGGTTCGGGGGCATACTGTCGACTTTTTCCACCGACCAGAATTCTCTCACGCATCGCTACATCTGCTGACGCAGTCCACAATCTCCAGTAACCAAGTTGTAGCTCGTAGTCGTATGTCGTGGCGGCAGGGAAAAACCTTGGGAAGGAATCAGAGGCCGGCGGTGCGGCTTGCCTTCAAAGGGGAAAAACCCATCGCAATCGGCGTCGTTGATCGGGAGGATGTCGCTACCGATGCCACGGGCACCGTCCTCCGATATCTAAGGCGTTCTGGTTCTGAGGTGCCGCCATTAGATCCGACAAAGGTGTTGTCAGAGAAGGCGAACTCTCCAAATTCCTTCTCTGAAAACTGCTGTTAGGGAGCCGATAGCGTCCCCGCAGTTTTTGTGTGGTCGCGTGGCCTGCAGAAAATCCCGCTCCTAGCACCGCACTAACAGTGCGTGCCAAGAAAGAATTTTTACAGGAGAGAGTTGATGAACTGGACCAGTCGTGGTTCTCACGATGACTTTAGGGTAGGTAGGTTGTAGGTGAAGTTGAGGTTGTAACAGTGCAACTTGGTGAGTATCTGGTCATGCCAAATTGACTCTATTGAAATAAATCCATTATGGGTCTTAGTTGTACCCATAGCATATACCTAAAGAATGGCGGGGAGTGTCTTGATGTTCGTGCTCGTCCAATGTTGTTGATAAGGAAAGCCTTCCCTGTTATTTCCATTACCACAAGATTAAACGGGGGAAAATATGTGATCGTCACAGGTACGATATAACGTTCGCACTTGTACATCCAGGAAGCATGTTATTTACCAGCCAAGTCTTCTCGAACCCAAGTCGAACCATGCGCCGGAAGGTATCGTGACCACATTCGAGACTAGCAATGTGTACCACATGCAACTAGGCAATGGCCGCTGTTAACAGAAGTCAAGACCCATTGCGAATTAAAGTATGAACGACTTGTACGTAATCTCTTGGCATAACGAGTTCTTTGAGCACTACTGCCATGGCACATACAAGGTAGCAATTGTATATAGACCTGCCCAGAAAGACACTAGGGAAGTTCCCCCAAGAATAAAAAGTAAGCTGCTCCGAGTTACGAAGACTATCAGACGTTACAAGCAGGTGAAATTAATGTAGCATTGGTCACATCACTTCCGTCAACAGTTCCACGACCGCAGAGAAACCGAAAGACAACAACGAGAGAGTACCTAGTATACACAAGCATGCTTCCATCGCCAGTATTCACGACAAGTTTAGCTCAAGTAGAAGCAACAGGAGCCTGTATACTTTTTCTAAGTTTTGGCTTATCATGTCATGACCAATCCATCACAGTAGTGATCTATAATGTACAGAAGTAATACACAGTCCCCCAGATACGACGATATAAACATGGATCAAAGATCCGAAAGACCCCAGCTCCTTGTCTCGATCTCAATTAGATCCCACCCTCGTCCTCGTCCTCGCCATCGGAAGATCCAGCGCTCTCCTCGCGCAGCAAACCTAGATCGTGCAAACACTGCATGCACTCATCCGAGTCAACTCAGGAGCTCCTCTTCACCGCATCCAGCTCACACGGCTGAGATACCCTGAGAGCCCATCGCTGTGTCACACAGTACTCGCGGTCCATGCATGTTCCCACGGGAAAGAGGAGACGGTGCATATCTCGTGACCGTTTGTCCTGATGGGATACACAAGTGTCGCTTGCTTTGGTGTGCGCAACGTGTCACGGCAAAAAGACATAGTATCAGATTGCTCGCTGAAACGAAAGCATCTCTCAGGGCGGAGGGCTATCCAAGGTAGGCAGGCATTAACGAGAATGTCCTGTTGGGCATGGAAAGACGGTGAAGGCCATCTTTGGGCGGCCGATGTAATGAAAATGAGAGGAGATGTGCAAGTCCGAATCAGCGCTTAGCAGTCGCATCGATGGTAGTGGCGTGGAAAGGGGACGACATCACGGACGTTGGGCACACCAGTGAGGTAGCTCAGAAGTCGGTCGAAACCAAGTCCGAAGCCACCGTGAGGGGGACAGCCCCAGCGACGCAGGTCGAGATACCAGGCCAGCTCCTTGCCCTTGTCGGAACGCTTGCTGGGAACTTCTAGACCAAGGGCCCGCATGTTCTCCTCGAGTTGAGGCAGACGATGCTCACGCATAGAGCCGCCAGCCAGTTCACCCAGGTGAGGAACCAAGAGGTCAAAACAGTCCACTGTCAGACCTGAGGCCGGAGACGAGGAAGACTGGCGCATGTAGAATGCCTTAATATCCCGCGGATACTGTGTTATGAAGATTGGAACGTATGCATCCGTGGCCTTGTCGTAACCGATCTTCTCAGCGAGGTACTTCTCATGTTCCGATTGCAGACCAGAACCCCATGTAGGCTTGTGCTCAAATTGGTCGGCAATAGGCTTGAGGATCTCAAGGGCCTCACTGTACGTAATTCGAGGCCACGTCTTAGTGGTGAGCATGCCTCGCCATCGACGATCCAGTTGTTTTTGGTCAACAAGGTCGTTGAATGCGAGGCGCTCAGAAGGTTCCTTCGAGTCAAATCGGTTCTGCTCAAGCTCCTTAGCAGCGTTGAGCTCCTTCAGCTCGCTGGCCATTGAGTTCAGCATGCGCTGTGCTAGGTTCATGACTTCCTCCATGTTATCAACGAAGCTCATCTCAGCCTCGAGCATGTAGAACTCGCTGAGGTGCCTCGATGTATCACTCTGCTCAGCACGAAAGGTCGGGGATAAGGTCCAGACGTTACCGAGTGCTTGAGCGAGAGCCTCAAGGTGGAGCTGAGAAGAGACAGTCAGATACTTGGGATCACGGAAGAACTCGTCAGGAGAAGATGCTTTGACAGCAAATGCTTCTCCAGCACCCTCGCAATCAGAGGAAGTGATGATAGGAGGGTGCGTTTGCTGAAATCTCTCACGGAAGAAGAACTGTGTGAGCATGGCGGTGGAATCTGATCGGAATCGTAGCATTGTTGAGTTCAGAGGCGTTCTTGGCCGCAGATGTGAGATGGTGCGAAGACTTTCAGCGGTCTGATATTTGTTCTGGATCGGGTAGGTCTAGATATGTGTAAGAATAGGCCTAATCCGTGATATCCAGATGCTTTTGATAACGTACCATAGGATCAGAGCCTCCGAGAACCTCCACCTCTGAGACTTTGAGCTCAGGCTGTTCTGAGCCTGTTGACGTCTCGTCCTCGCTTGAGGCCTGAGATATCTCCTCAATGTCAGATTGTTTTCTGCTCTCATCAACCCATGTTCCTTTTAAGCGGACAGCTGCGCCCGGACGCATACTATGGACAAGTCAGTTCAATATCAATATGTGTGATTCAAGGCCTACATACTCTGTGGCTAGATTCTTGTCCACGACCACCTGAACAGGTCGCATAGACGATCCATCGGTAATATCGATGAAGCGTACCCCTGAGCTCTTCCGCACTGATCTGACCCATCCACAAACCTCGACATCAGGCACATGGGACGTTGGGCCCCAAGCTTTAAGCTCAGCCACAGTTTTGATGTCTTTCTGGCACTCGCCAGGGACCTTGACCGCATACGGTCTTATTTGGGGCCATGGTCTTCCTAATCTTGGCACTCTCGATGCACGAAACGCTCTCATTGTGATAGATGACGAGTCAGTTGGTTGCTCTAAGATATAAGCAACAGAAGCTAAGTCTGGGGAGTGCCTATCTTCAACACCCAATCATTGAGCCCAAATTTGCTATGTTGGGAATCAGGTCCGCCTCAAATCGGAAACATGCGCGTAATGATGGAGAAATAATTACGCCTTTTGTCGGTGAGTGAGATGGGCTGAAGTAGTGTCGTGGAGTCCAACGCAAGGGATACCAAGTTTCGATGGAAGAATGGTTGGCTGCGGAGAAATTTTGGAAATATCATGGGCTGGTCTAGGGTAACCTAATCGCCTTGCCGTCAGGTACTATCGATTAAATACGAAAGCAGAGTCCAATGAGAATGGCCGGCTCGAATTTGGGCTCCCGTTCTGGTCAAGCGGCGGGCCCTTAAGAGAGATGTACCGCATCGGATCTCCATTTTGCTGGGACGAGCTCGAGCTGAGATCGGGGGATGACCCGTCGAGGTGTCGATGTCATGCCGACCAAGTCAGAGTGGCTGGCTGCAACAGTCGAGACGCCTTAGGTATGGGCCTTAGGTAGGAGGTACCTATTCTAGGAGCTCTGTAGTTCTAGGTATTGGTGCGTGTGTCGAGGTTCCCTGGAACGGTTTAGGTTAGGGTTGTTTGTTTGTTTGATGTGGTTTTCACCTTATCGTCTATTACCTTACCAGCGAGATGGTACCTCACGCACACACCGCACACTCACCAAATTGCTGGGTCGCTAGGCTAGTCCCTGGTGTGCGCATCGTTGTTCAGGCAGGTGCAGGTGCAGGTGCACGACCCGAGCCAGTCTACCGGGACGCGCTTTCCTTGCTTGAAGCTAATTAAGCTAGAGCTACCTCATTTCGTCACATCGACAAAGCAACTGCCAATTGGGGAAGGCAAAAATAGATTCTCAGCTGGAATGGAAAAGGAAGGGACAAGGGACATACTGTACATGGAATTTGGAAAGGGATGGATATCAGATATCAGACAGAGCCCCTTCCTTTCCACATCGGTTTCAGGGATACCTTACTATAGTTTCATCTCCAGTTCAAGACATATTCTCTTCTCTTAAGTTCTCTTTCACCTCAACAACCTCGATTACAATGCACCATGCACCCACTTTGAGATCTCACTCAGCCCACGGTCCATCACCGCCTGTAATCAGAATACCGTATCAAACAAACGTCAGTGACCATGTTCTCGTCAATACTCCAATCAGATATTGCGTCCACTCACCCTCTACAACCGCACTTCTCACGAGACACACAGCAGGACAGCAACCCACCCAATCGAAACAAGCGTGTTTCTTTCAACTAGTTCGAAGCCAAAATGCGAACTCACCGAATTTCCTCACACCAAAACAAGAGACAGATCCCGACATCATTCGGTCCAAGAAAAAGCAAGCAGCCCACACCGCAACCTCCCGCACTCTAGGTAGCATACAGTAGCATCTTGCCCCGGTACCAACCCTGTCTCAGCCCAGGCATCGTGACTGGGTTTTATGCGGTTTTCCATGTCTCACATCTTGAACCGATCGATTGCGCACTCTGCACAGCTTCCGCCCCAGCATGTGGGAATCCCTATCGTACAGAACTGGCTGTATGTACTGTAGGTACAGTACCTATGTACTTGATGAGGCTAGCTGGGATACCATATCCGCCCGCCCATGATCAATGAATGCATGAATCGACCTTGTCGATGCCGTCAGTCACTTCTCCGAGACCCATGCCAATACTAGACTACTACTCCGTACCCTTTTCTTCACTCTTCCATTTTCTCGGGCCCCCATAGCTTAGCTGAGCCTCGTCGTCACAAATCACCCCACAATCACAATCACATCCACACTTCACCCTCTTTTCTTGTCTCTTTCTCTCACAAGTTGGTTTTGGTCCGCCGCCCTGGGTATCCGCTTGGACACAAGCTTCCACCAGGCGAGATGAAAGGGTGCCACAGATCTTGATTCGCAACAATGTCCCGGCCAGTTCTGTCTCAGGCTCGCCGATAAAGATCATCCTCCTCTATGGTCCTTGTCGTCAAACAGCCCAACCAGCGTGGTTGCTACCTCCGTCTTGAGATGGCGGCGCCGCCTGTGTCCCCGTGAGATCTTGCAGATGCTCCACGGTTCCCGATATTGGAGGCTCAGTGTAGCCCACCCTGGTTCCGTCAACTTGGATGTCGGTGCCCCTACTGCACTGTACGCCTGTGATGGTGGGATGCGATCTGGTACGGCACAGATCCCCGGTCGACTACGATACGTGGTTCCCAGTCCCTGAGCCTTCTGATGGGCCCTTTTCTTGTCCCTTCTTATGGCTTGTCTTAATTCGTCTGGCCCTGCATTTGCTTTTTCGAGCTGCCCTGTACCATTTGCAGCTCGTACATCCTAAACTCGTGTGTACAAGACCTATATGCCTGCTAGGACATGTCGTCAAGCGAAACGTCCCCGTTTTTGGCACCCAAGTCTTGCCGTACCCATAAAGTGATGCTGGTCTGTTTTTCTTCTGCTCATTCTTTGGCTTGTTGCCTCGCCTCAGGCCGAGTCTGTTCTAAACAAGTGGTTCAGATCTTGCACATGTTGGGTCACACAGCCCAGTGCCCATCCCTCCCTCACTCGCTTGTCCCGGAGAAGCCAGTCAACCAGAATGTGAGTCCTTGGATCATGTCCGGTGACAGATTCCTCCGCCGTGTTGTTTCTTCAGACTCACGGCCGAGTGTCCATATAAGACCTTCCTGCCCTCCATCGTAGTCCTTATTCCCAGCCCTTCAGACCTCATCAACCCACTGCCGCTCACTTTCACTACTCTTCCTCATCAAGCTAGGCATCTCAAACTTGGCACTTATTCTCTCACTATTGGCGTCATTGGTTTGATAGCGCCCTGACTACAAGCTTGTTTAAAGCAGTACAAGTCCATACTGCTTGCTCACACATCCAACACCTTCATCATGGCTCCTCCAAGATCCAGCCGGGTGCGGCCTTCAGAGGTCGCAGCTGATACCAAGAGAAATTTCATTCCACTTGTCAAAAAGAACTATGGCGAAGTTTTCCCACCATACTCCTACCTCTATAGACAGCCCATCATGCAACTCGCCATCCAGCGTCAGAAGCCTACGACTCGGCCACCCTCCTTTAGAATCGAAGTGGGAGACCCAGTCATGAAGGCATTGACATATGCAGCCATGGATACACAACAAAGCGAGGCTATGGGAGGTCCTCGTGTGCGGATTCCGTTCATATGCGCTGCGAATGAACGGAGGCCCGGAGGTGACTGGGAAACTGGATGCGTCGGATATGAGGAGAAGCTATGCCGGCGAAGTAACCTCTCAGCCACATTGAACACGCCATGGCCGAACTCGCCGGAACCCAACAACTACCCGATCCCATCACAGGGTGGCATCTTATCTGATGCTGTTGTGGTTTGCCGTGGACCACATGACCGCTACGACAGGCTGGAGAGCTGGTTTGACCTACCCGTCGTGTCGGTACCACCAACCCGATGGCCCAAACTCAAAGACAACGGACTCAAGTACTCTTTTGCAGAGGAACGTGAGATGACTCGTGATAAGCTTCGCGGAGCTCTCCGTATCTGTCTTTACAACGGATATGACCGTGTTGTCATTGGGGACTTTGGCTTAGGCAATGGCTACCGCAATCCTCCCCAAGAGCTGGCAGAGCTCTGGCGGGATGTACTGCTTTTCGACCCCGACCTTCGAGGACAGTTTGCATACGTTGTCTTTGTCTTTGAAGACCCCCTACAAAGCACAATGCGCCACATCATGGACGAGATTACCAAGAAGGAGAACAAGGGCAAATCTAGGACTGGATCCTCCAGCTCGTCCGGATCGAGCAAAAGCCACAGTAACGCTCCCGCTGATCGTGAAATTTTCGAGCACGTCTTTAGTGCGAGTGAGGTTGACCGAGTTCTGCGACAGCCTGACCCACGATACGGACTTAACATGATTACAACATGATTTAGTTTGTATCAATCTGAGACAGATTCCAGAACACGGCTTGCCAACCCGAGAGCCGTACCAGCGGAGATCTTGAGTCGGGTCTGTCGACAAAGAAAAACTTGTCTCAGGAAGACGAGCCTATGATGACTCTAAGAGTTAGTCATTTTTTGAGGCCGACCGACCTGGCGGGACCCTTGCGAAACGTTTCTTTTTTTTATTTTTATTTTATTTTTATTTATATTTCAACTGCACTTTCCCGCATTCTGGCGGTCAACCGAGGAACGACGAAAAGTCAGCGAGCGCTTAGGGCAACTATGATACCAACCTCGACGAACAATTGTCCAAGGCCAATTATGAGGCAATGCAATGGATGGGGAATCTACGGGACAGAGACCAGACGAAGTCAGGACAAACGCAGTGTTACGGGAGTCATGTTGGTTCTTTGCTATTGTTGATTGTGGTCAGTTGACAAGGAATTTCTTTTTCTTGGTGTTTGGGGTTTGTGTTTGGCGCCTTATTGATTCCCGATCTACAAGTGGCCCTGTCAGGCTCCTGTATCACGACGAATAAATGATGGTATCGGCGTTGGGTGTTTCACATATATATTTAGCTCAGCTGGTTAAGGAATCTTGTTGTTATCTCATGTCGCACACGGAAGCACTGCATGCCGTTTCACAGCCTCGATCTGCAATGTCGCTCGAGGGTTTGATGTGCGATGAACTCGGCCGAGACCCCAGTCAGGCTGAGATGTGAGCATCCTATCGGTCCTCAAGCACTGAGAACTTATAAGGCAGGACAGCAATTCCGAGGCGATATCTGAATACTAGGGTTCATTGGAAGAAACAATCCCTTGCTGAATTCCTTCCGTTTCAACTAAACAAGGTGATATACGCAAGACTATTTGTCTAATATGACCCACCTATCAGCTCTCTTTGAACGTAGTTGAACCCCGGCTTGCACTGTAGTCACAACGTGCATGCGGGTACCCCCGAAGCAGCCGGAGGATCGATACGTACTTTTCTAAACGAAACAAATGCCAGGGCTGAGTATTAAGTTTAGACTTGTTCGGACTTGCTTCTCCTAAGTTTCCTTGGATGTTTATGTGAAGGCAGAAACTTGATCTGACGTGGCTCGGAAGATTTGATGACTTTCAAACATACGAGTCAACTTGATAGGTCATAACTACCTAACCATGAATCATATGAGGCTGACTACCGATGTCAGGAAGATATCTTCTGAAGGGGTAATCGAGGATTCAGCAGTGATCTTCAACTCGATCATCAAACTACCAATGCAAGATAACGCACCCCCCTGAGTCAAACCCCGACAACTCATTGATCAAAGATATATACGTATATCATACAGCGCTTGAAGTTCAGCCTCGCGTGTAACGACAGGCGGACCTTTAGACGCGGATGGCCGCAGGGGAAAAGAAGACTACACTCAACTTGGACAACTGCAGCAGATGTAGACGCAAATGCACGTCGACGATCATGGGTACTTTACTAGCGGCAGATCATATCCCGCAGAGAACCTATCTGATGAATAAGACGAGACATCGCAAGCAAGGGTTTCGAGTTACATACAACACGTACGTACAGTGAGTGCCTTATGCTTCCCCATGTGCTTGTAGCATGTTGTCTACAGCTGTATGCACCGCAATCTCTGTGCTCCCTTCTCCACCGCCTCTTCAAAGCTTGTATCCAAAAATTTGCCAAATAAACGTTGCTCCCTCTCTCGGACTGTTGCACAAATCTCGATTGCGACACCATTACACGACATCAACATCATGTTACATCGCAGACCCTTTTCCACGAGGCGCAAAGAACGGTGAAGGGGGCATACACAGAAAGTAAGAATAGACTCTGATAATAACAAAGAGAAAAACTGTAAAGTGGGGGAGAGTTTTGTTTCAGAGTAGTCATGCAGAGGAGAGTCATGCAAAGAGGCGAGATGCAGTAACACAAAAATCTGACTGACCGCCTGAAAAAGACATTGGCGAGGTGACAACAGAGTGTCTTTTCCTGCAAGGGAGAAACACAGCCAGCCTTGTTGTCTTTGCAGGATTAAAGACAAGCATGAATATAATGTTGCGGTGTAAGCTGTATGCTTGAGTGTCTCCCATGCTATGGATGGACACATGTATCGTGCAACAACAGACAGAAAGGACAGTATCAATGACAAGACTGAGATGGACCCGATGATAATGTGTCGGTGTGTTCGTGCTACCCGCTACCTGTTAACCAAATCATCATCCGTCCTCTCATCCTGTCTCTCCCACCAAAGTCTTTTGTTTCTGTTACATTACTCCATAAGATAAACGACCGCTGTTATCAAGATCCGATTCTATTAAGCTGCTTGACTTTTTCAACTACCAATAAGCTGGTCTTAAACCTGCAAAGTTTGACAAGCTTGCCGCTGTGTGCTCCTCACCCTCCTTCTTACGTTGTCCGCTCAACTAAAACGCATGTTAGAACCTTTCTGTTAACAAATCATGATTAGATAGAACTTGCCTCCAACTGAACACCCTTGTGAATGTGTACCAGCCAATCCACGTAACTCTGAGCCTCATTGTTGCGGTCCTCCACGAGCATACGGGCAAAATCAAACTCGGCACCATCAATGCCTTGTCGAGCGAGCTGGATGGTGAGACCCTTCGAACCGCGCATCGTTCGGAGGAACTCGATAATGTTGCGGACTTGAGCGTTGAGGTGAGTCTCAAGTAAGGGAAGGGCTGATGTGTAGGGGTCAAGACTCTTGAGAGAGTCCTTGTCTTCACCAAACAGATCAGAAATGAGGTTAGGAGAAGTCTGTGAGTGGAACCAAAGGAGGCACTGTTGGCCATTGTCAACCAGATACACACCACCAGGCTCAACTCGTGAGAATGATGTGCGGATCGCAGGTGGCATCTTGAGATGGCCTGTCTCGGGGTCGGCGAAGCCCTCTTCAGGTGCGAGGTTGTGGATAGGAATCATTCGGGGGTACAGATACAGGCTCAGCTCGAGAGCACCCATAGAACGAAGCATTCGCATCTCATGGACTCTGCGGTCTGAGTTCTCGACACCTCCCTTAAGTGCTCGGCACTTGAGGAGACCAAGAAGGTACATGCAGTACTCCTTCAATCGCTCAGGCATGACAAGCTGTCCTGGAGGATGCTGTTGAGCGGCATGTTTTCGATAGCAAGCAAGGACGTCAATAGCCTTCTCACTCAGCCAGTGACGGATATCCTTGAGGTTACTTGATGTAGTCGCCAACTTCGTGCTGGCTTCCTTGGCCAGCATACCAATGACAGCGTCTTGATCAACAAACTTGAGGCACTCACGAATACCCTGTTCACGCGCACCCGATTCCTTGGAGGTTTCCGTAACGCTAGCAATAACATTTGAACATCGCACGCGGCGTTCGCCTGAAGCCGTTGTATAGAGGAGGGCAGACTGGAAGTGAGCATCAAGCTTGGGATCCAGCTTGCCATCGTAACTAAAGCTGACACCCATTGCCTTATCAGCATCAATGACGCCAATTTCCAAGTCAGCACCAAAGGTGTGTTGGATAAAGTTGCCATGGTAGCCCGAGACTTGGAGACCGTTAGAGCATCGGACCTTCATAAGAGCTTGGAAACCAGTCTCTCTAGTCACGGCGTGTGAGATCTCGAGTGATAACTTTCGGCTATCCCTCGCAGCGATGAAGTTAGGGTAGTAAAAGGTCTCTCCGCCAGTGGTTGAGGAAACATGACCTAAGCAAAATGAGATTAGCATGAGTTTATGACACTTTTGGGGACTGTGCCTACCAATAGTCGCAATATCAAGATAACCACCTGAAGGAGCAGCAAGGAAGAAATCAGCACCGACACCGGAAGCAGCCATCTTCTCGGCAACCTTCTTCCAGGCCGGGTGCTCAGTTGTGTAGAGCTTCTTATCGATTTCACCTCCAGGGTGATTACCATTGTCACGCATGAAGAGACGACCAGGGCCCCAGGTTGGCAGCGCAGAGCAAGATGCCACAACCTTGCCTCCCGTCGCCTCGAGGGCGGCAAGTGCTGAGATCAGGGCGGCGAGAAGGGCGGGCTCGGGGTTTTTGATGGTAGAGAACATATCCGGAAGCCTAGTAAGCAGAGACGTGATCACATCCTTAGATTCATATGGGTCGACAAAGAGTCCCTCGCTCAGGGGCACAAAGGGATCCTCAAGATCAGGCATGATCATCATCTGAGCTTGATCCAGGGCAGGCTGTAGACTGTTAGTGAAAGTGGCAGTACAAACATCATTTTCAACTCACGTTGACATTGTAAAAGTGAATGTCCTTGTCGTACGTGACAAATCCAACCTTGGCGCCTTCTGGTATCCTACGTTTCGGCTCTCCATTCTCATCCAACTCTTGATCTTCACCACCATATAGAGCAACGCGGATACCCTCACAGAAAGCCTCGACATAACCCTTGTTGTAAGATTCTTGGGTTACATCGATAAGGAACAACCATCGCAATCCCACGGGCTCCCTGGTCCAGTACTCTTTAGGCACCACAAACTCTACAGTTCCTCGGTGAAGCTCGGGTCGAGTGTCACGATCAACTCGGACGCCTTGTGGATTGGTCGCAGAGAAATATTCGGGGGGAGTGTCGTTGGGGTATGCGCAGAGGTTGCAGACAAACTTGTTTCCACCTGAACGGAACATCATAAAGGGGTTCATATAAGCTCGGCATCGTCTGCATCGTGGGGGTCCAGCTTCACCAAAGTCGAGGACAGGAATTTCGGCTTCTCCAGCCTGCAGAGGAGCTAGTGGCTGCAGCAAGAGTCCCAGAGAAAGGCCTGTAGCCTGCAGAGCGTCCTGAGTAGTGGGGATGTTGTTGAGTGTGAGTCGAGTGTATTTCGGTGACGAGTTGCCCTGGTCGTAGGCAACAAACGAAACGGTCGAGGGAGGAGGGACATGTCGTTCGAAGGTGGGGTACACGTTCTTGAGGTAGTACTGCTGGATAGCATCTCGCGAGGCCGGTACGCTGGGCATGTCGTCAGGTGACACTCCCTTGGGTCCGCTGGTAGACACTGAGGCTGTACCGAGGCCCTCGCCGACACCAGGTGTTCCAGCAACAGGACCAGGACCAAATGCTGGGTTAACTGGCGCACTAAATTGGCTCTGGCTTTGCATCTGAGGGGTTCCCTGGGGGCTTCCAAATTGACCTCCAAAACCGGGACCGCCAGGGACGCTGTCGAGGAACTGTGTAGCCGAGGTCCCCTGGGGAGGCATGCCATTGAAGGCTTGTGAGGAGCCAGTAGGTTCAACGGTATGGTATGCATGACGATCCTTCTTCTTCCTTCTCGCTGTGCCGTGTCCATCTCCCAAGTTCATTCCACCAAGCTGAGCAGCCAGTGTAGCATCTTGTGACGGAGGAGCTTGACCTGGAGGAGCCTGAGCCTGAGGAGGTGCATAACCATATCCGGGAGCTGGTGCGGGAGAGCCAGTCATAGGAGGAGGCGCTTGCTGGCCTCCAAGATACTGGGGTGCTCCATATGGTGATGCTTGTTGTTGGTAAGGTGAGGGAGCGATCGGCGGTTGGAACTGTTGCGCAGAGGGTTGAGATGTTCGGTTAGGATCATTGGGGTCGATAACCTCGCCCTGGCCAAGAGCGTGGTACTGAGCGTAGTCGGCCATTGCGACGTTGAAGCTCGAGAAGCGAAAGGGACGAAAGTATCGAGAACGAGTATCGATCTATCGGACGAGCGTGTGCCCAGTAAAGGAGACGTGGGGCAATGAAATGTACCGTAGGATGATGGATGGCGGTAGCTAAAGCTTCAATAACATGAGACAAGAGAATTCGACAAAGAAATTATATGCAGAAAATCACGAACATGATCTCCCAAGTTCGCACACAAGCTGAAGATCTTCTTTTTCTTCACCGAAGATTTCAGGAGCAGAATCGAGATACTATCGATGATGATAGGTGTCCTGCCTCGCTGGCCTTTTCTGGTGCACCTTCCGGTTGGACATTCTGGGCGATCGTGTTCCGTGTCCCACCTTACTCTGATTGGTAAGGCTTGGAGTGTAAATTGGAAGATGCACTGTACAGACGGACTGTGATCTATAAGACGGGTCATGTGATGCTTCAGCATAGCAATTGATAAGTGCAAGTAATGATGCGCATAGCCAACGATATGATGCCATAGGTCTCGGTCAACAACTGGGTAAATGATATTGTGTGTGGATACACATCAGAGGCTTCCAAAATATTATGAAGGGTAGCAAAGTCATTTGCCATGCTCAACTTGGGAGGGAACTCGCCCAATGTATTGATGCTAACCTACACCTGTAAAGCCGTTGGCTTTTGCGGAACAGTAACGTCTTCCTGCAAGCTCGTGGGAGCATCTGGGAGTGGTTGCGCTTTCTATCTTGCTTCAGGTACCTCTGGTTGCTATTTTACTATACCAATCGTCTTTGTAGAGGTTGTATTGGCTGCCGCAATGTCAGAGGTAGTATTGTCATGTCGATATTCACCAGTAAGCTGTATCGGTAGAAACAATGATAAAGGTCAACGCAGAATGTGAACGACCCTTTACCACAACCCAAGATGAAGCTAACACCGAATCTCGATAAAACAGGCCCATAACGAACCAATAGTGTTACTATTTGGAGACAGGCCCGAGCTATGCCTGAGAAGCCCACGATCGGGTTGATGACCACGCCCTCACCACTAACATAACGGCGAGCAAAAATAGTGTACAGCTCTCAAACCAAGGTCAATAACTCGCATCTTAAGATAGCCAGCTATTTACCAATGCTGGCGTAAGTTTCATATGATTTAGTGCCCAGACGATAAGGCTGTTGAGTTGGGCGCAAGCTCTCATGATGCCACGTCCTGCCCCTCACTTGACGTAACGCGTCAATTGCGACGATGAAGCCCAAGGTGAAGCTTCGAAGTGGCTGGAAATATTACTACGATGAGGTTACGAAACGGTGACGTTCTTCCCCCTTAAACCTTGTAAATAAACCAAAGGCCGATTTAGAATGATGAGGAATTGCAAACACTCCAAGTCAGATCTGTCTCACGCTTGGCTAAGTACTTATGAACAATGTACGTACATTGAGTAGTTTGCTATAAGTGCCGGTCAATCCGATATGAAAGAGCAATATTCATCATATGGACGAAAATGAAGAAGAAGAGGTCGAAAGAAGCACCTAAATGAGAGATCATGAGATACGTGGATTCGAATCGTAGACTATTCACCATTCGGTGTTGCTTCTTTGACGCCTCCGACCGTGTAAGTCGTGATGCAACATCTTCGCCTTCTCAAGAGCCGATGGTGATATTTTATTCAACGAAAAAAAGTAAAAATGTACTTAAGTTGCATCTGGATACTTTCCGACTACTAAATGATGCAAAATTGGCTTGTGGTGTGGTGTGTGGTAGTTTAACGATTAGACAGTGGTGGGATGCGGATAGCTTCAGAAACGACGCGCGATGTTGAGAAATGGACTTGTGAGTGACTTTGAGCGATATGGATCATATGCTTATCAAATTGAGCCGGAACAACGTAGAAACTACACTATCGTGGTCGCTGTTTCATAAAAAGGCATTAAAAAGCTTCACAGGGGCATATTCATCACTGCATCAGTCGTAATTCGGAATGCGACAACGAGCATGGCTCATTCAATCGCCTCTCAACGGTTCTCGAGCGCGAAGGAAGCCTCATATATCAGTCGCAACAAGTCAGCGAATCCTCCACCTAATTTGGAACGCAAAAGATTGCCCGAGACTCGCAAGAAGACAAAGGAATCGAGTTATTCATCTCTTGGACAACGGTCGTCGAAGAAGCGAGAGAATCGAGGGAAATGGATGCTCGGGGGCATGAGTTGCGCTCGCATTTTGCCAGACTCTAGATCACACAGAGGTACACCTCATCCGAGGTGATGTCTGGGCTGGCCAATCAGAAAAATGGTCACTTGCCCAGGATTATTTTGGCATTTTTGGTGCCCCATTTTCTCAAGTGCCATATCTTGGAGGGTCCAGGCTTGGCATCTCTCTAACTTTGATGAGCTGGGTGTGGCTGGACAGAAATAGTGCAAGAGATTGTGAGTTATGCAGCGAGCTTCGGCCAATCCAGGAGCGCGATAAGAAAGTTCACGTGCTCTGTGGAGATCTTGTCGCTCTTGTGCGCTCTTTTGTGCAATGGCATGCCAGCGGGTGCTAAGTGTGCATGAGCATTTTTAGTGTGGCGCTTTAAAATGCCCCTCCCCCCAATCGGGGCAAGTGGGCCTATGGCAGGTGAGCAAGACGGGAGAGTCGCGAAGATGTAAGAGGAGAGCAGCGCAGGAGCAGGAGCTTGGGGAAGAGAGTGATTGCGCTCTGCCCCCGCCGAATATATAAACATGGCCCGTCCCCTCCACGCGCCCGACGAAGGTGGTACTACTCGTCGTTTGCTCTTTAGTCTCTTAAACGTCTTCCACAGCTTTCAATCGTCTTTAAACGTCTTTGTCGCGTCCCATTTCTCATCTCAACTACACGTCTTTATTCAAAGCATCTCAACCCACACAATCCAGCACAATGCCTCCCAAAGCCGCCGCCGCCGCCGCTCCCAAGAAGTCTGGCCACGCCAGTTATCAGGTGAGTTCATTCATTCTCAAGATAATTCATCTGGATTGGTCGCTAACACTTTATTTCAGGACATGATCACTGATGCTATTGTCAACGTATGTGAATTCTGAAAGCTCCCCATTCAAGTCGCGTCCACCATCGCGCACTCAGTCTTCGGTCGCGGATGAGGCTATCGCCACGCGCCCGACTGACCACTTTTCCTTGCTCATTTTCTTTCATTCATTTTCACTCACTAATGTGCTTTCTTTGCATCCAACAGCTCAAGGACCGAAAGGGCTCTAGGTAAGCTTCATTTTTCATTTATCCTCGTCGCGCAACGCACTCACGTTGTCGCTTTTCCCTTCCCTCTTTTCCCACCAGTTGCTGACTCGCCACACAGCCGTCAATCCTTGAAGAAGTACGTCAAGGCCAACAACACTCTCAATGTCACCGACAACATGTTCGACTCTCTCTTCAACAAGGCGTTGAAGGCTGGTGTCGACAAGGGTGTCTTCGAGCAGCCCAAGGGTCCTTCCGGTGGTACCAAGCTCGCCAAGAAGCAGCCCGAGGCTAAGAAGCCCGCTGCTCCTAAGAAGCCTGCTGCCGAGAAGAAGGAGGCCGCTGAGAAGCCTGCTGCCAAGAAGCCCGCTGCTAAGAAGGCCGCCGCCCCCAAGAAGGCTGCTACCGAGAAGAAGGTCGCTGCCCCCAAGAAGGCTGCCGCTGAGAAGAAGACCACCGAGAAGAAGGCTGAAAAGGCCGAGAAGGCTGAGAAGCCCGCTCCTGCCAAGAAGGCCGCCGCTCCCAAGAAGGCTGCTGCTACCAAGAAGGTATGTGTTGACTCAGCTGCTCTCCCATCACACCCTCTAACATTCTATCCAGGCCGACAAGGCTGAGAAGCCCGAGACCGCTCTTACAAAGACAAAGACAGGCCGCGTCACCAAGACCACCAAGGCAGCACCTGCAAAGAAGGCTGCTGCACCTAAGAAGGCAGCACCCAAGAAGGCCGCTGCCAAGGCGTAAATGACGCCGAGCAGTATTGAACTTTAATTAATGACGGCCACGGCGTTAAAGGATCTGTTCACGGCAAGGGTACGGAAAGTACGGCTACTGGTATTTTGATGGTTTGGTTCGGAGCGCGGGATTATCGGTTGTTTGTTTACACGTGCACGCGGAGACTCGCGTCTGTATGATTCTACCCTCAGCCATCTCATTATGTTGGAGGTGGTACACTAGAAGTGAGGGTCATTTCTATGCGATTATGTCCCCTGTATTCTTATCTTATATGACATGACAGAGTCTTACGACGTGTCATGGTTTGAAACAATGCTGGAGGGGGACGGTCGGCGTGTTTTTGGAGAGGGCAAAAGTCTCGGTTGTGGGCGAGGAAGGGTTGCGATTATACCACTGTCGCTGTTTTGAGTTATTCGATTTGAACTACGCGATGAACATTTTTTTTTTGAAAATCCCTCTTCATTCCGTGATAATTAATGATTTTCGAATATTCTGCGAGGCATGAGCGAGCGCGTTTATGTGACGCGCTGTCTTAGGGCTTGTTTACGTGGGTTGAGGTGAAGCGTGTCTCGACTCAGTCTTTGCCAGGGGGTTTTCACGTGGGTCGCCAACATGTTCTGACTGACGAACGAAACAACAGACTACGTGGAGGAAAAGGCGGTCTTGGGCGTCTAACTCTTTAGATGGGCATGAAATGAGCGCAATCTAATACGATAGTTGCCTGTCGGTGGTCTGAAACTGTAGAACATTTACGCGTCAGCCTTGTTCTGCGTGTAAGTGAGTCTTGGTATATTCGTATTCGTTTCTACTGAAGCACAAGTGTACATTCCAGGTCTTACTCGTCACAATAGACTTGTTGCTTCGAGACAAGAGCTTTCTAGTCAATCATCATAGTTGTCATTTTGCCTTGGCTGAGGTGTTGGCACTCGCCGCCATATCATGGTTGAGTGTGTCGCTGACCTGCTGGTGAGGAATTGTAGTCGAGAAAAGTGGAACCATGAAACTTTTGAGTTGGCACCCGTGGCGTCTCCCTAAAGAGACAACTCACCCCTCAAGTGTAGCTCATCCTGAGGATTGAGTACTAACCTAGGAGAACAGGAACAACTCAGAAAAGTCCTGGTAGAGATTGACTTTCAAAGATAACAAGGTGGATTATCTGACGGTCTATAAGGCCAAGATATAGAGTCTACAGTACTCTCCGCACATTGTCAGCAAGACACACATTGGATCTCAGCGTCTATTTCGAAACCGTATCGTCCGGGGCGTGAGATGAGACATTTCAGCTACAGATATCGACCTGTCGTCACAACTCACGTGCCTCAAGTCCCAATGTGAAGCTTAACCAAACGCTCGTACCTGTACTTCCTTGCAGCACAGATTACCGAGCGAAGAGCTATGGCAGTACGTATCCTGTTTGTAGGGACCACAATGCCCAACGTCAGCGGTATTTCTGCCCCTCGTAAGCTCCCGACTGGCCCGTGCTTCTTCATGCCCGTCAATGATCATCGCCTGTTCGTTCTGTTTCGTTCTCTTGAGTCGACTCTGTTCGTTGTCTCTCCCCTGTCCTATGCTGTCCAGTCCAGCCTAAGATAGGCTTCTGTTTCATGCCACGGACGGTTCATCCCCCTGAAAGTGACTCGATTCTGCGCTGGGTCCAGGCACCGTTAGCGATAAGGTATTGACCCTGAAGGCGCTGACGACCTCAACCCACTTTGGACGCCTCTTGAGTGGCATCGCCAGATTTCTTTTCCTTTCCCAGTGACTCAAGACCTCATTTGGTACAGGCAACAGTTCAGATTGTGTTTGCCTCAACATTCTTGCTGCGACGTCCCCCTCTAGCTCCTGACCGATCGTTCCGGGGGCCACTTGCTGCGCTGTGCTACGCCTGAACCTCATTTCCTCACAAGGCTACCTACCTACGGTACCTTACCTTCAAGACCTGTGCTTCATTGACCTCAAAAATCTACTATCGTCTTGTTCTGCCTTGTTTCCGTCTCATCTGCGCTGCACTGTTATTGTCGCTTCCATTGCCGCCTAATCTCCTCCACTCGGTTTTCCTGTCTTGGCCGCCTACCCAAGCTCTTGCCCGGCTGTGCCGAAGATGGCGGGCAGTCTCTGTTTGCATGCGCCTTGACCTATTATCGCATCAGAATCACCTCTGCATCTCCCCCGGTGACGCAAACGATAAGCTCGAACTATAGCAGAACGAGACGAGGCACGCCAAAAAAGATCACCTGAGCCGATCGCGCAGAGAATCTAGTCACTATGGCATCGTCTAATCCGTTTCGCAAGAGTGCTGCCATTACGGTAGACTCAGCTTCTTTTCCCAACTCAACATCCTCCGCCGCTTCTCGGTTCCCTGCTCTCGATCAAATTGAAACAGCATCTACTCCTCCGCCTCCGACCAGCTTCCAGCAGGCTGGCTCTTCAACAATTGACTCGAAATCTAACATTACCAAAAAAGTCCGCGTACTATCACCCCCGCCGCTGTCTCCCGACTCTCCCGAATGGGCATTTGCGGCACCTTCTATTGCGCAACAGACTGCGAACCAACGAAATGAGGACGATCCGTTCGATGCGACGTCTACCGATGATAGCGACCGCGAAATGGTAGCTGCGGCTGCCCGTGGCTATGCTCCGAATGGCGGTCAGGGCATAGGAAACCCATTCAGCAAGACATTACGCAGCGTTGATTCTCCCGTCGCAGAACAAAAGCTTGAGCATGAACGCAAAGAAGAAGGCCATGCGCTCAAAGCTGCTAATACGGCCAGAAGGTCTCTGGACGTCAATGCTTTCAAGAGATTGCTGATGACGGGTAATACGGAGTCGGACAAGTCTTCGCCGCCGAAAATCCGACAGTCGATGCCGCCACCAGCGAAAAACACAAAAGACCGACCGTCTGTTTTCCGAAGAATCTCACATGATGATTCCAGAGATATATCGCCCCCCGAGAATGCACTCCAAGAGGCATCTCTCATATCCGAAGAAGCCTCGGATACCCCGGAAGATGATATTGATCAAGAGAACGTTTCTGACTCAAGCGCTTCTGCCCAACTGAGCTCAAAGAACAGCAAGAAACCGCCGCCGCCACCTAGCTCTCGACATGGCAAGTCCATCAAGCTGGATCTGGTTGGTCAGGCATCTCGAGAACCTCTTGCGACACTGTCATCAGATATGAACAAACCGCTTCCGCCCGCGCCGGTGAGAAGAAGCATGGAAGAAGGAGGCGAGTCGCCGTTTGATCGTGAAGCAGCTGGCAAAGTTCCAGAGGCTGAAGGTGATGTGGGATTAGCATCGCCAGAACCATCAGGCGGCAGCCGAAAAGCAGTTCCTGCACCACCACCTCGACGAGGTCACGCGAGAGGAGAGAGCAAGGTCTATGCGTCTGGTCTAGGCTTGACACAGCAGCAATTTGTGCACAATGAAGAGAACTTGTCACGGTCATCGTCTATGCGATCCCGACCTGAGCACAACCGACGTGACTCACATGCAGCAGCACCTCCACCACCGCCACCAAGATCTCATCACACCTCAAGACAGTCGACGCAGATACCATCGGGGGTGGCCTCAAGCCTCACGGATCTGAGCCAATCGTCATCATCTCCGGCTCCATCCCTGGATGTCGATATGAGCACTACTTCCATGCCATCACAGCTGCGTCAATCCTCCACGGTCGAGTTAACACCACCGAGAGATACGCAATCAGGAACACATCAGCCCGCGACGATAACGAAATCTTGGGCTCCACCACCACCACCTGCGCGAAACACATCTGTTCGACGGCCTGCGAGTATCAGAAGTGTTGATAGCAGTAGCCGGCGAATCTCATTTGAAGCAAAACCTCATAATCAGATGGCACCCCCTCCACCACCTCGAAGGCAACGAGGCAGCAGCCGTGGCAGCGTCGATGGACCTCGGAGGACGAGTCTTGATGGTGTAGGGAAGGCTGGATCGAGTCAAGTGGCCGAGGAGGAGCCTGACAATGTCGCAGCGACAGTCGGCTCGGGTCCCACATCTCCGCAATCGGCAAACGAGCCAGGGAAGAGTGTTGACATCCTGGCTGACCTGGACGCCCTACAACGAGAGGTGGACGCCCTGCGGGGGAAACTAGGATGACGAGGTGCACGCATACATACGACGGAGATGCATGAAAGTGAATGGAAGCGTGTTGGAATGTGTTGATGGTTGTACAAAAGAGGAGCGTGGCGACATGCAGTCGAAGCTTTAGTCTTACTGGGAGTGGGAGCTGAGGACGAAGGAACGAACGAACATAATATGTATGGATGTGACATTATGCGGGCGTTTTGATGAACAGGACTCTGGCACGATAGAGTTGTGTGATTGGTCTTTGTTCTACTTTATCTGTATGGGAAAAGGTGTTGTAGATGAATATCATGATGTCAAGCATGGCGAGTTGATTGAGTTGTCAGAGACAGACATTATGTAGCATAATGGACGTGATGTTTGACGATCATGATGAGAGTTGAGGATTGTATGCATTCTGTCGTACTCCTAGATGACCGTGTTGGTGCAGTGCTCGCCTCTACTCAGCCACCAGGACACAGTACAGTACACACACACTGCCGATGGACTTAGATATGAGTCGTCAGGGACACCCTTGTTAGGAGCTAGCTGTTTAGTAGTTTGGCGTCTGAACCCCGAAGGATCCGTGACAGTTGAAACAGATGACCATGAAAGTGTAATTGTTTCTAGTGAGCACGAGAGCAATAACAATATCATTGTAAGTTTTTTGCGAAGTCTAATTAACCTCCTTCTACTTCTCTATTCTATTCTGTTCCTTTCCACGAGATAATGTATGTATATTTGTCGTCTGCTCACTCCGTCATGTCGTATTGGGCGACATGATCAACGTGGTGAGAGGGGAAGGGGGGCCTCTCTCTGGCTTGTGATTGGGGGCAATGATCTTCACTGCGACTAGGGGAATTTTGCCAGAGGGCGCACGGGATGGAGGGTTCTTTTTTTCGAGAAGGTCTGCCAGGGACAAGGATCTTCACTGCTACTGTACCTACTGTACCGAGACGCGAGAGTACGGTACCTCGAACAAAGACCAAGTAAGCTATCGTAACCTGTCCACTCGATGAGGCGAGTCGGTGAGGGGAAGGGCCAAAGCACGACATACCTATCACTTTATACAGATTAAAGATATTGAGATACTAAAAGTGTGTACTGTCCTTGTTGTGAGTTGGTGACTAATACCATGTACCTGGTTCATATGCCATACCATAATGGACAGGCGGTATATACTAGCAAGTTGATGTAACAGATCCCACTTGGACCCAGACAGTGACAGCGACCCCTCTTCTTCAAACGGTCAAACGGGTCGAGGTAGAAGTAAGTTAGAGCTAACACAAGCTGTAAGTGAGTGAGGGACCTTGTATGGATGGAGACGTCCCCATCGCGACAGCTCAGCTTGTGTCACGCTCTCTTCCCAAGCTCCCTCCCTCTCCCTCCCTCTCCTACGGTAATGCAATGCACTCAGCGCATTTACCAATCTATCTGAGGTAGGTATAGTACCTGTTAAATAACCCAGCAAGGTAGCACTCGCCTTATCTTACCTCACTCTTCCTCCTCTGTCTCTCCTCTTCTTCCTCTTCTCTTACATTATTTCCCTCGCTACTAAAACAACATCAACTTCCCTTCTTCTCTGCAAATGCTTAAACTCATCCCCCATAGACCTCGAGTTTCTCCTTGACAACAATCCTCTTTAATCTGCATCTCTCTTCTCTTTCTTCTCTTGTTGGACCCATCTCTGTATCTAAGACTCATCTACATTTACATGCCTCTTTGTCTCTTATACCGTCTCACCCGTGCTGTCTCGACACTTTTCACTTTGACTCTCTCATAAGATACTCGATCAATTTCACTTCCACTCATCACTCAACCCACAATGTGCTACGCCAACCTCGGAACTCTCATCTGTCAAGCCTGCGGCCGCCGCGTCGGCGAACAACCCGTAGGAACATCACCCTGCCTCACCGTCTGCGGCAAATACGTCTCACGCGTAACTGGCACCGTAGTCAGCGGCGAATGCGGTGTATGCAGCGATGCAAAAGAGCAGAGGAGCCAAATGACCGTGAGGCTAAACCGGGCTTTCAGCAAGTGACGCACCAGAGCTCCAATGCGGCATTATTCAACCCTCCAAGTCATCTGTAAGGTACCCTACCTGCTGTAAGATAGGATGGTAAGCTCTGCTTACACTATCTGGGAAAAAGACAACCCTGTACTGACATACTTATCAAGAGGCATTCAGGCTCTATCAAGGCCAAAATGGCATTGCCTGCAACTCGGCTCTTACGGGATGGTTATACCCGTACGAAAGCCGGAACTCATACAATGAGGCCCATACCGCCCACTAGTTTATTTCTGTTCGATAACATTTCCACGCTTTACGACTCATGGGCTTACGATTTACGGCGGCGTTCACGGCATGATGCTCAGTTTCAGTTTGGTACACGAATTAGATGGAGCATAAGAGTTACTTTCTGTGTTTGACGACAGCAACAGTCTTTCATTTCTGGGCTGTCTTTGTATTCTCACTACTACTATACCCATGATTACTACTAATCAATAAATTCACGATAACGACATGCTACTGCATGTACCACGCGACAGGGCGTTGTGTGGAGTTATCGTTGTCATGAGACCTTATGTAAACTGACGGTGTACACGAACGAACTAATGCGACCAGCACGGTAGTGCATGTTACTGATGCAGCTGCATTACCGAGGTTTCAAATCGTACTATACCTGACCAAGGGATTGTACCCGCTGGATTAAGATTGAATAGTCTTTGTGCTTATCTTGATGTGATCCTAGATACCGGGTCTGTATAATACTCGGCACTAAACTATCTCAAATAAATGTTGCTTATTATTCTATATGGCTCAAGTGTTTAGCTTTTTCTCTACATGCTGACTATGATTAGCAAGATGCCTCGACAGATTTAGTTCCTGTCGACCGATCACAGGCCTACAAGCCCTCGTACAAATGCCGCCGCAGGCGGTATTGAAGTAAACAAGACAGTGATGGTTCCAAACAGGCTCATAGACAAACTCGACAAGGCTGCAGCTCGAGGGTCCGTTCGCAACAAGACTGAAGTCGCGATGGCGCTCGAGTTAACACCTAGTGTCACTCCGCGGGTCACGTAGTCATCATCGGGGACTCGCAGCCAGCGCAATATGCGCGCCCCGAGCACAGCGCCCAAAATGCCACTGATGATGGCCAATGCAGCAGCAGTATTAACATCTCCTCCTAGGTTCACAGTCGCGGGGACGGCGAGCGCCAGCGTCAGGCTGCGCGATGCAAAAGCGAGGCTGCGGGCTGCCGAGATGCCGCAGGCGTAGCACAAGGGCGGGTATGCGAGCAGCGAACCAACACTGATTGCAACGTTGGGTATGACAATGGAGATGAAATGAGTGCGAAGCTCTCGTCGGTATTGAAACATGGGCAAGGCGAGAGCTACAATGCTGGCGTCGAGAAGGGTGCCGAAAACGTCACCGGCGCCGGGGAGAAGATCTTGCTTCGACGTTGCGTTGCGCCATAGCTGTATATACTTTGCGCCTGTGCGGTAAGCGTGAAGTGTTGTAGTCAAGCTATCACCGCGAATTTCCGCAAGCGCCCATATGACGAGGACTGTTGCAAGAGACGACACCAACACTGGATGGAGATATTCTTTCCATTTGGGTGTAACTGACAGTGCCCCGAACCAGGCGAGGACATTTACAGCAAGGTGAAGTGGCATAGCATAACCGGTCGAGTAATAGAGAGGAATGCCAATAAAGGCAAACAATCCTACGAATATGGCCACATCGAGATTTGCAGATATACGGGCCGCCCACAACTCAGCCTTTGGCGGTGGCAGAGGAATTTGTGTAAGAACAGTCGTCGGATTGAGAGCTTCAACGGCATTCACTGGGGCTTGACCATTTGCATAGTGATGCTCTTGAAGCCGTAATTGAGGTGGAGTCTGTGGTCGTGAAGGCGCCGCTGACGTTGGCTCCGAGTTCGGCGCGGATAGAGACATAAGCGGTATTTGAGAGCCAGCTCGAGATGCGCTCGTGCGACGTGATATGCCGGGAGAATTGAGATCTCCCGTTGAGAGATCTGGTGTTTGACGGCCGAGTTCCTCAGCGCGTTGGGACCTTGAACGCCTCGAGACACCACAAGCAAGTTGGAGACTGCGGGTGATCCAAGCTGCCATAGCCATCATGATAAAGAAGCCAATGACTAGAATTGTCAGAGAAGGGTCTATATGTGTTCCCGAAAGGTGACATACCAAAGATTGCAATAATGATCATGACTTCAATAATCCCAATAGGTGGACTGAGAGGCAACAGAACGAAAGACGGCGTAAAGAAGATGCCCATCCACCGAAGTGACCAGCCAGCCTAGAAAGATCAGACATGACAACCTCGTTATTGAAATACTTAGCCAAGACTTACAGGCACGTCAATGATATTAACCAGCTTTCTTGTCTTGTGGGTACCCAATAATGACTCACTTGCGATGAGAGCAAAGAAGAGTAACATCATACAAGTAACAGAAGCAGGAAAGGAGACGTTGAATTTGTAGAATATTGAATCAACTCCGAAGTTAACAGCGAGTATTATTGTAATGCCGAGTGGCACATAGAACCAAGCACGGACGAGCTTGGAGCTGTTCTTGTTAGCAGCCTGCATCGTGTTAGCCAAAGTTCCTTCTGATCAGTGATGGACTCACCAATCTGATGGCTTGCATCAATTGCAAAAAGTCACTGGTATCTGCAGCCATGATGCTCCCAGTATTTTGATAAGGATCATGATATTGTATCGAGGGAGCGATTGAAGTTAGTTGACCAAGTACCGAATGCCGGAAGACCCTGGTCATGTGCGTTAGTCCGGGCGATCCATCCATTGTCTAAGCTAAAGATAAGACAACATCAAATGTTTCAGTCAAAGGAGAATTATAGAGGCAGAATGAAATGCCCTTTTATTCACTGTCCTGTCTCGTATGCATCAGCTCGATTAGCCGAGATGTCATGATAAAAATGCAAGTGACGGACTTCAACTCCCGTGTCATGGGGCTCATGAAAAGGAACTGACGATGCACTTCCTCGGGAGATAAACCACCGAGAAGCAGGAACGGCTTTTCAGATTGAGGCTCTGGAAGCCAAAGATTGCGGCTCCTCACTTTTTAGCTGCGGAAATGTCTTTGCGGATATGATACCCCTACATCTCCCTGATATCACGATATACCGACCTTATTCATCACCCCATTATCCCATCATATCTCCCCTCGCTGGCCTTTTGTGAATTATGTGATGTGATGCTCAAGTCGGTCCGACGTTATCAGAGATGGATTCCTCTCTGCCTGAAGAGATAATCCAGCCAACAAAGGAAGATACAAGCATCACGTGTAGCCATCTTAAACCTGGATTCGGAGCGAGCCGAGCACGGAATCACAATCACGCGTCGAGACATGGAAATACCACGAAAATGCTTCAGCGAAAGGTAGCGTGCGGATCCGAAGATATAGACGTTGCATTGCATGGGCCGTCATTCAATTTGATGAGCCAAGAACAGGCGATGCATTCTTGTCCGGAACTGGGATGTCGAGATGACCATTCATGGGTAATATTCACTGTTGCCTGATGTGAAGCTTGATTAACACAATATAATACAGCGTTCTGCGCCAGGCTCGAGAAGTTCTCGAAATAGCCCCTACCAACACAGTCCACTCTCTCAACCAGCAACACCAACAGGTATCCTGCACCGGCTTGAGAATCGATTTCGACGAGCACAACCCTAGGAATCTCCGTTTGGATCGAGTCGATCAATATCATCAACTTCATTAGTTGAATCAACAGAAGGTTTAACATCTCAAGCTGGCAGAGAACGTAGACGAAGGGCACGCGACTCTGAAGTCAATCACGGTAACTCATCAGCCGAAGATTCGGTGCCGGTCATCTCGGCTCCGGTGGCGGAGGGCGAAGAAGGGACTCGCCAGTTGGCGGCAGCGGGGATAGTCTTGGGGACATTGGACCTCGACCGGTTGAGTCTCATGGCGAGAAGCGACGAGACCAAAGAGCAGACTGGAGAGGCATAATGCCAATGTCACTGTAATCTTCAGAAACGAGGCGTCAGGGGAGATTTCCTATCCGAGGCAGCTGGTCTGCAACTCTTGTCGATCATTGGATGTGAGCATAGAATATTGAATCATTGGGTACGTAGTAAGCTTTAGCTGTGCTTGACTGTATCGGTATTCAATCAAAAGACACCGATTCATTTATCGGCAAGATCTTCTTGGACCCGAAACAACCCAAATTGGGACAATGATTCTCATGTTTCAAGTATCGTTTACTCCAATTGGCTGTAGTTTTCGCTGTCTTCCTCGGTTCCGGGGTCCAAAAGCTGGGGTTTTAGTGACAGTCACGGCTCCGGCTCGCGTCGGATGACTTCATCTAGTGGGCTTCAATTGCCGGCGCCCTTTTGCCTGTCAACTCAAGCCTGAGATGCTGTATCTTTAACTACTCAGCTTCGCCTCGAGATTTTGATCAGATTCATAACACATCTCCCCATACAAATCGCCTTCCTCACCATGTTTCGCCCTATCCTCAGACAATGCGCTCGAAGAGCTGCTGTTCCTCTGCGACCATGCGCCACAAGGACCTTTGCCTCGGCATCAGGACCTACCTTCAACTGGGAGGATCCTTTGGCTTCGAATAACCTCCTGACTGAAGAGGAGCGTGCAATTGGAGAGACTGCAGAGAGATACTGCCAAGAGCAATTGCTACCCCGCGTTCTACGTAAGTTGTTTCAAAACCGTTTCCATAGACGCCACACTGACTTTCATGTCTTACAGAGGCCTATCGCGACGAGTCCTACGATCCCAAGATTCTCGAGGAGATGGGCGAGCTTGGTCTATTGGGCGCTACGATTGAGGGATATGATTGCGCTGGCGTGTCCTCTGTTGCTGGTGGTTTGATCACACGAGCTGTGGAGAGGGTGGACAGCGGCTACCGATCTGGAATGTCCGTTCAGTCTTCATTGGTGATGGGCGGTATCTTTGAGCATGGTACTGCCGAGCAGAAGGAGAAGTTCCTCCCCCAGATGGCCAAGGGTAAGCTCCTCGGTGCGTTTGGCTTGACAGAACCCAACCACGGCAGTGATCCTGGAAGCATGGAGACAGTGGCGAAGCCTCATCCTACTAAGAAGGGTTACTACTCTCTAAGTGGTTCAAAGACATGGATCACAAACAGTCCTATCGCAGATGTCTTGTTGGTATGGGCAAAGTTGCAAGACACCGGCAAGATTCGAGGTTTCTTGGTGGAGCGCAAGGACTGCCCACCAGGTACTCTCGAGACACCAGCTATCAAGGACAAGAACGGTCTTCGTGCCTCAATCACTGGCATGATCCACCTTGACAATTGTCCTGTGCCAGATATCAACATGTTCTCCGACGTTGAAGGTCTACGAGGCCCCTTCAGCTGCCTGAACAACGCTCGATACGGTATTGCCTTGGGCGTCATGGGGGCTCTCGAGGACTGCATCGCCCGTGCCCGAACATATGCTCTCGAGCGCAAGCAATTTAAGGGCAACCCCCTAGCCAAGTATCAACTCGTTCAGAAGAAGCTCGCCGACGCGACAACAGATGCCGCCTACGGCACACTCGCCGCCATCCAGGTTGGCCGTCTCAAGGACGAGGGTAAGGCCACGCCCGAGATGATCAGCATGGTGAAGCGACAGAACTGCGATACCGCTCTCAAAAACGCACGAGTCCTCCAGGAGATCTTTGGAGGCAACGCGGCGAGTGATGAGTACATGATTGGCCGACATGTGGCGAATCTCTATGTGACACAGACTTATGAGGGCCAGAGTGATATTCACAGTGAGTTTACCTGCATGACGGGAGTGATTATTGCTAACAGATATTACAGGTCTTATTCTGGGACGTGCTATTACTGGTATCCAGGCATTCGTGTAAACGAGGAGTGATTGGCCAGGAGGTGTGATATAAAAGAACCATTGAGGTGCATACCCGTGTTATAGATGCTTGGAAATCAAACATACGGTTTCCAGTGCAAGGCATTTAGCCAATCGTTTAATCTGGTTTAGATGGCCTTAAAACAGTAGCATGACTTTGACGAATAACAAAAGACAATTCACCAGAATAGCATTTGTCAGGTGTGTTCTTGCTCAGAAGTCGTGAACTTCGATGCTTGGTGTTTGAAACCCACTCAGTCTGGATTGTTATCAAAATGAACCCTCACTATGGCTCAGAATCAGTGACGTCGTTAGTCTCTAAGGACTGTCATTAAACTGGCCAGTGCGCAGTGATGACAACTGTGTATGACTGTGACTGTCGACCACCAGCCGGTGATGCCGTCAAGTTCCACGTCCGCTTCCGCTTCCGGGCCCGGGCTCGGCAGCGTTAATTCAGGTACTGTATGCATCTGAATTCCTGCCGTCATTCCCGTGGCAATCACGTAGAGGGAGGCTAGCTAACGTTTGTATATATCATCAATACACGAATCATGAGTCAACGAGTGGTCAAATACTGTGAGGAAGCATCTGGAAGTTATGGCAAAGGCAAAAAGTCGATAGGTACTCTCTCAAACTCTCCCCTGCTGGCCTCGACCGCCACCTGAATATTATTACTCACCGCTGCCAAATCTTCCCCTGAACCTGAGGTTGACTGCCTGAATCTGAAGGTAGTACAGCCTCGTGAATGCTGTATAATCTTATTGTCATGTGTAAATAAGCATCGAAACCCGGCGAAGAACAGTTTAGTGACTACCGTTCAAAAAAGCCAAGCCCGCTACGGGTTGCCCTCCACTGTATCAGGGCCCAACGTAAAAATCTGTAGCCAGCTGTTAGTGCTCGGGTACCGCTAAACACTGATTCGCCCTCAGCAGTGGCGGTGTCCCCCCCTTCTGGAGCGGCGCCCAGCTGTGGCCCAGTCACAGGCGATGGAGGGCCTAAAAAAACCTGACTTTTCGGGCTGCCACTCCCGTCTCGTCTGGAGGTGCCAGCGCAGCCACTCTCCAGCCAGTCACTCACCCGCCCGGGCACGTACCAGCACCGCACGCATTCACTCCTTCCCTCCTGCTCCGCTTCTGGGCTCTCTCTTTGTTGACCCTCTTCCCCTTCTTCCCTACCCCCATTTGAACGAACCATCTTCCTCCAAATCCCGCCTCTCTCTTCTACTTTCTTCAGCCTCGACTGAATTTCTTTTACGCTTACATACTCCGACTACCCAAACAACTTTCTACCACAAACATCCATCATAAAACAGTCTCCGTGCACTGTTTTATCCCAGACGATCTTTGCCATCAATCGTTATTGTGCGTCCTTTCCTTCGAATCCTTCTTCCTTCCCGACCGCTCGTCCTGCAACCCTTCGACTAACATCTTTGTCCAACCTAGAACGACGGCGATACCTCGCAACAAACCCTTTAGATACCCCCTCTACACATCACAAAATGGCTCTTAAGCGCATTAACAAGGAGCTCACTGATCTCGGCCGGTAAGTTCTCTCTCTTCACAGGTCTGAGGGGTCAACCAGAACGCCCAAAGACGTCAGGTGGGGGCACTTGGTAAGCGGGGTCCTTAGTGACGACCGACGATGCCAAAGCCCTCGATGACTTCAAAACCTCATGGCTGTCTACTCTTGATGATGAACCTGTGCTGACTTTTCTCGTGCAGAGATCCACCCTCTTCTTGCTCTGCCGGCCCTGTCGGCGAGGATTTGGTAGGCATCACCCCTCCCCCACATTGATAAGCACGTGGCTGTCAAAGGCGTCATGACTGCCGCAAGCCTCTTCCCAGGAGGAACGAGATATCATTTTTGAGCGTACGGCTAACAAATCTGAACAGTTCCACTGGCAAGCTACAATTATGGGACCTGTAAGTTTACCCCTACGTGCTTCTGGATGCGCTGCCTGCTGAGATGGCTTATGGGCGTGGCGAAGCCCTCAGCCGCACGCCGGTGCAGCCGCATCTGCATTCGACAAACAATCACAAGAACAAAGTGGCTGACCAGACCTCACAGAGCGATTCTCCATACTCCGGCGGTGTCTTCTTCCTGGCCATTCACTTCCCTACCGACTACCCTTTCAAGCCTCCCAAGGTCAACTTCACTACCCGCATCTACCACCCAAACATCAACTCTAATGGTAGCATCTGCTTGGATATTCTGCGTGATCAGTGGAGTCCTGCGTTGACCATCTCTAAAGGTACGTTTGATGCGAGAACCCTTTTGGCCAAGGCCTATTGCTTACATATATACCAGTGCTTCTGTCCATCTGCTCGATGCTGACAGACCCCAACCCTGACGATCCTCTTGTGCCCGAGATTGCCCATGTCTACAAGACTGACCGACCCCGATACGAGGCCACAGCTCGGGAGTGGACTCGAAAGTACGCCATCTAAAGCGAATACCAGGGCCGGTGCGGTTAGACTTGGGGTGGTTTCATCTCCCCTATCATGAAGCGACGTGAAACGAACGAGTGAAAGCTTCGTATGCTGTTGCGAAATGTCTATTAGTCGGCGATACCTATATGGGTGCTTTGCCTGAACCGGGGCTTTGATTGCGATTATGAGGCAATGAGCGACGATACGAAGCGACCTGAGGGGAGGAACAACTCCAGACAAACAGACTAGTCTAGTAAGGGATATCATGCGGCTGGATGTTGGGTTTGCATTGACGATGTGTTTTTGGCATCCAGAAACAGGCAGCGTATACAATTCGTCTCTCTATTTGCTATGGCTCCGGTGCTTTTGTTGTGTTGATACTGAATCTTGGTGACATTGTGAAGTTTGATTCGAAGAGTCGAAAGTAATGGCCCAATGGGGGTTTATGAAGCGCCAGCATATGGCAATTCGCACATGAAGGATACGTCATGGTGAAAGCTGGCGGCTATGCTGAGATGAGTGTGATTAAGCGCTGACAGGGTTGAGGCTGGTTGACACGGCTGGTAATATGACGGGCGCTAGTGGTCAGGAACTTGGGTTCATCCAGCATCTGTCGGGGTGGAGATCACAAGGGAGATTTACAGTTGGTCCAGAGTGTTTCTATAGGCGATGTGATGATTTCTACTATGGAAGTTGTGCTGGAGATGCCAAACTGAAGTTGAATGAGATTGGTTCGTCAGATAGTTGCAGTTTGTATGAGAAATACGAGCTGCCCACATATATCACGGCGATGACGAATGTGTTTGGAGATGGTACATGTCTTGGAAGAGAAGTGAAACGCGGCAGAGACAAACCTGGAACGATGTGATATAGGGCAGAGATTTAATATATTGTTTCTGAAATATGAGTGGGGGGTTGTTTAAGAGCGGCTCTTGGCCTTTGGAGCAGTGTCTGGGATCGAGTATCGAGGAAAGTTAAAGAGTTACACTGTTATACGCTCTATTGTGTGCTCTATTATATGAGAAGGGAGAATGCCAAGTTGTGATATCCAAACAATTAATTGCTTGTGCATTCAAGGGTCATTATGTGGGAGAGATAATGATAGACTTGCAGGGGAATGATAAGACAGCCAAGCACCAATTTTCTCAGCAACTCGTAGGGATGAAGAGATTCTCCAAAATCACATCTTGAATGCATCACAATCGTCAGTTGAACAATGAAGCTGTGGTTCTGTATCGTGGGAATAGTTGAGGTGCCTCAATGGTCGTGCCATTCATGGGTCGAGATTTAGAGTCTTTGGCCCCACTCTCGGTGCGACATGCCAGGGAGGGCCAAGTCTTGTCAAACCTGTAACACCGGGGTTTCAGACGAGAACAAGCGTTGACGAGGACCAATCACAGACTACCATTGCTGAGTTGACAGTGAAGGACTCGTGCTGACTTGTGCTAGAGATGCAGACGAAGAGTTAGTTATTGAATAGTATCTCACTTCTAGAGGCTCTCAAAGTTCCAATAACTAGTAGAAACACAAAGAATAACTACTCAGATAGAGCCAGTTGTAAAAGTTCATGACCACAGCCCCTGAGGCAGAGTCTGTTCGGTTGAACCATGCCTGATACATAACAACTCCTTAAATGGCGTGTTCTCCAAACCCACGTCTCGCTCTCCCCATCTCGAGTCTGTATCTACAGCCTCTCGCTAGAATCTTTAGGTGCATGCCAAGCGCTAACCCCGGACACTCGCCGTCTGTGCCTGGTATCAAGTCCGGTCGCCAAACTCCGTTTTTTCTCTGGGAGAACACGCAAATAAAATCATCTCATTCATGTTTTAGGCCCCCTTGAGTTTCAACGGCTCGAATTTCCCTTTTTCTTCTCTGGTTCTTTAGACCCTTGCCTTGCTTTCTGCCTCCTCCCCTCTTCTCTCCCTCATTCACTCTCTTGTTTTTTTACTGTCGACAAGTCATGGTTCGATGAGAAGTTGTGTTTCTTTTAATCTTGAGGCTCTAGACAGCATTTATTCTTATTCTTCTTCTTGTTCATATTATACTATTTAAACTGTTTCATTGGGTACGAAAATTCAACTGTTCAGCTGGTTCTGAATAATCGATACTGTCGTTCAAGGTGGTTATTGGGTTTCGAGGAACGAGGAGCGACAATACGACGAACACCTATCGAAGGAAAATCGGACAATTTTTAGTCGGTTGACTCAACCGACTCAACTCGCCCTCGCTCAAGATGAGCTATCAAATGCAGGATTGGGGAGAGAAACCCTCAGAGCGATCACGATGGACTCCCCTAACGCGAATGCTGCTATCGGGTGAGATGACCCAAGAGAAGCAACAGGAACTATCGTCAAGAGAAAAGTTTGATCGCTGGATGATCAACGAGGGTTATCGAAGATTGTAAGTTCACTGGCATCAGATAGTGATTCAGACTAACATACCGCAGCTTCGTCTTTGTCTTTATGCTTCTTCACGCACTCATCTTCTCCTTCGCATGCGTCCACTACTCTCAAAAAGAGAGTCTCAAAACCTCCAATGAACTCTTCGGCTTCACCTTCGTCATAGCTCGTTCAGCCGCTCTGGTTCTTCATGTCGACGTCGCCGTCATTCTCTTCCCCGTCTCTCGAACCCTCATCTCGCTCCTTCGACAGACACCTCTCAATGGAATCCTCCAGTTCGACAAGAACATCACCTTCCACATCGTCACCGCCTGGTCTATCGTTTTCTGGTCTTGGGTCCATACCATTGCTCACTGGAATAACTTTGCGCAGGTCGCCATCAAGTACAAGCTTGGTATCTACGGCTGGTTGGTTGCCAATTTTGTGTCTGGACCTGGTTGGACTGGCTATGTCATGCTTATTGCGCTGATGGGTATGGTTCTCACATCGACCGAGAAGCCTCGACGAGCAAACTTTGAGCGCTTCTGGTATACTCACCACATGTTCATCGTTTTCTTCTTCTTCTGGTCTATCCACGGAGCTTTCTGTATGATTCAACCAGATGTTGCACCCTTCTGCACCAGCGTTGGCGCATCGGCCGTTGGAGTCTTCTGGCAATACTGGATGTACAGCGGTTTCATTTACCTGGCCGAGCGTATCGCACGCGAGGTGCGAGGTCGTCACAGGACATACATCACAAAGGTCATTCAACACCCAAGCAATGTTTGCGAGATCCAGATGAAGAAGGAGCACACAAAGACACGAGCTGGGCAGTACATATTTTTGTGCTGCCCTGCCGTCTCGCTATGGCAGTACCATCCCTTCACTTTGACCAGTGCCCCTGAGGAGGACTACATCTCGGTCCACATTCGTTGCGTGGGCGACTTCACCAAGGAGCTTTCCAAGGCTTTGGGTTGTGATTGGAGCAAGAAGAGGGAACCCGGTGGCAACGATTCCAGCAAAGTCGTTGGTTTGACTGGACGCGACTCCGAGATCGATCCAGCTATCCGCCGTGTTCTCCCCAGAGTCTACGTCGACGGTCCTTTTGGTTCTGCCTCCGAAGATGTCTTCAAGTATGAAGTCTCGGTGCTTGTTGGTGCAGGTATCGGTGTTACACCGTTCGCCTCCATCCTCAAGTCCATCTGGTACCGAATGAACTACCCCCAGAAGAAGACCCGCCTAGCCAAGGTCTACTTCTTCTGGATTTGCCGTGACTTTGACTCCTTCGAGTGGTTCCGCTCACTGCTTCTGGCAGTCGAAGCGCAGGATCTGGACCACCGTATTGAGATTCACACCTACCTCACAGCCAAGATCAAGGCCGACGATGCGACAAACATCATGATCAACGATGCCAATGCCGATAAGGATACCATCACTGGTCTGCGCAGCCCAACAAACTTTGGCAGACCCAACTGGGATATGATCTTTAGGGGTATCAGGAAGCTGCACAGTCCTGCTGAGGCGGGTGTGTTCTTCTGTGGACCCAAGGGATTGGGAAGTTCGCTGCATACTTATTGTAACAAGTACACCGAGCCTGGGTAAGTTTCTATGCTATTATTGATATGGGAGAACCTCAGCTAACTTGATGCAGATTCTCTTTTGTTTGGGGCAAGGAGAACTTCTAAACTTTGTCTCTACCAATTTCATTCAAGTCAAGGCAAGCGGATAGTCAAGTTTGTAATGTTGAAAGGAACACGAAGCATGGGGTAGATTTACTGCAAGACCATACCTGGTCTATGTTCTTGTTGAGTTATCATTTTAATACCGTAGAAACAGATGTTGCATCTCACCAACCAATACAACCATTTTTTTTTGACAAGATCAGCCACATACTTCCTGTTCACTATTGATCAAGGACTGTCTGTTATGGGGAGAGTAGTGTAAAGCTCGTGATTGAATCGAGGCGCAGCTGAAGAACTGACCACTTGGAGTGCTGACGTTGGACACTCCATTCCATGCATGCCACATCTGACCCAGATCTCGTCTGAAACGTTTCACAAGCCTGGAAAGTATCCTACAGCCACAGCTTACTGTTTTGAACATAGAATCCTAAAGACGATTCTTACTACGAGTTACGGGTATAACGGCAGATGAGAATGATGCTCCCTCGATCTTGATGATCTCGGACAATGTCTGATTCACCGAAGATTTGAAAGCGTCAGTAATCAGAGAGGCAAAGACAACATGCCATGACCAAGAATTCCATGCAGGGTCTAGACGCGGGATGCAGAGTCGAAATAACATTTTTAGACAACGACTGATATGTGCATGTCTCACCACCCAGCAACGTGTTCGAATACCAAGACCGGCATCAGTGGCTGGAGATAGGGAGATGGAGGCACCGATATAGAGACGGGAAAGACTTTAAGATGCATGGTTGTATCGTATGCATGTGTCCATATGCATTTGTGCTGACGGTCAGGCCGATGCAACCATCCAATTGATTGAGAGTTTAGGTGTGAAGACCCTGAAGATCTAATGCTGAAGTCTAATTAACAGTGATCGTGTCGTGTCAATATCGGGTATGGGAAGTTAATCAAGAGGCCTCGCTAGACGAAGCCCTTGTCGACTCTATCTTAGCTCAGACTCGAGCGACAGTGACAGTAGCATCCAATTCCACGGTTGACCCAACGGAAATCGAAACAAATTGGATGGCAGAAGGGTTCCATTTTGGGGTCAGACCCTGAGGTCCTCGAGTCGCTGAGCCTCGTTCATTGGACCCGGACCCGTCATTTCTTCAGTGGAGGCCCGCCTCGGACATGGCCCCGCCCCGCCGCTAGCACAGGCCACTTCAATCAGAAGTCCACTGGAACCTCGTTAGCCTGTCAAAATACGAACTGGGACTTTGTTACTCATGACCACTCGGGAGATTGATGTCATTCAAAGTGTCAGGGCGATCGAGTACCATGTAAGTGGAATTATAGAATATTCAATTTGTGCTCTCAGTTTGACAGTTACATTTCTATACTGTTGAGAAGCCGAGGTAGCATTAAACTGATCCAATCAATGCACACTCAGCACACTCAGCACACTCAGCAACACACAAGCATAAACGGTTCAACGCCTCTTTCTTAGCTTCTCGCGCCACTTCCCTGTTGGATGGTAGCTGTCGATAGTCTGCAGCAACCAAACCAAAAAAAAAGGTCTCAATCGTGAAAAATTCCCTCTATCAACCCTCTTCGTCAGTCTTGTTGCTTGGTTATTCGAAACTAAAAGTGATTATCATTTCTGGGCATCTGTCACGTTTTTGCCTCGCCCTGTAAAGATCAGCAGGAGATGCATTGACGACAGGTCCACGCTACTTGCGCATCGTGTATACCTCGTAAATAGAACACTAACAATCTCAAAAGAGTTGGGGTGCAGCGCCATGACAAACGAGCTAAACCGTAAGTAGTATCTTGCCAGGGGCTTTGATGCCCATTTTGTCTGCTGTACAAATTGCGAGGTCAATCCCAGCGTGCCACGCACGTATTGCACAGCAGAACCTCTAAATGAGGCTGTAGAATGGCTTTTTCACTGTTAATATCATCTCTCTTGTCTAGATGTCTGTACGGAGTAGAGTATTGTATAATTGCTTATCATCGGCAAACCGTTAACCGTTTCGCTGTAACAACCTAAACATTGTCATTCGTCAACTGAAATCGTGTCTCCCCCAATCAACAGTCATCAATGCATGGAGTTCGCTGTCAAAAGTGCAAGGATTCAGTACTTCGCCACTAAGTACCCTCTACACTTAAGAGCCCGTTCCCCGTACACGCACCTCGCTCGCTGCAGCAAGCAAATTTTTAGTGTGGCCGGCGTCGCGCAAATCCGCTCTTCCCGCGCCATTCATTCCCAGTCCCCTTCATCACGAGCCTGGGTCCCCCGTCTCTCGTTTTGGTCATTCACTCACTCACTGTAGTATTTGCACCAGCAACTGGCACGCACTGCTACTACGCCTCTTCTTTCATCCTTCGTTTTCCTTCTCGTCTCACCCAAACTAACACAATACGAGTCGAGTAGTTATTCACTAGAATACTGCTTGGTCCTGCTCCTACTGTTTTCTAACACTCGTTACTGTCTCCCTTTTTTCTTCTTCCTCAATTCTTTTTCCTTTTTTGTCCTTTGCTTTACGCGCATTCGCTGTTTGCTGCCGCGCGTGCCTTTCGTACTCCTTATCCACATCGCACAAGCCGAGACAATCCAGCGACATTTTGCTCGACTTGACGACCGCTTGCGCCCTCTCCCCTATCAGACACGAGACACTAGAGACCTCTTTTTATCTGAGACGGTCGCTGCTTTTCCTCATTGGATTTGTCTTTCCTTGTGCCGAACCCTCCTGGGTACTCCGTCTCCTTACCCGCCGTCACCCAGCACCTCATATCGACAGCTTGGTTGAATTGACGACAACACCGACCGTTCAAGATGCAGCTTCGACGATTCTTGCTTCTGGGTATGCTCCTCGGAGCCGAGGCCACTCAACTCGTTGCTCGTCAAAATACCAACTCCGACTCTGCTGCCGCTCCCTCAACCGATTCCTCTCCCGCGAGTACTGCTGAAGCCGATCCCACGAGCGACGACTCTGCTGCCACTACTGCAGCAGAACCTACTACCGCCGCCCAACCTACCGACGATTCTAGCACCGCTGACGGATCTACTACTGATGGATCTTCTGATGGAGGCTCAACCACAGCTGAGGATGTCACCGTTACCAAGACGGTGACTGTCACTGATGCCAATGCCAAGACCGTGAGCCGTCAGACTACTGTCATGAAGACAATTACATCCACTGTCGTCGTTACGTCGACTGCGTTCGATACCAAGACTGTTACTAGCAGCGACGCTGAGACCGCAACGACTACGACCTACGTTACCTCGACAAAGTGGGCTAACGAGAAGCGTGCCCTTGATTTGGCTCCTCGAACCATCGGCGGTGTTGAACTCGTTGCTCCTGCTTTGCCTACCTATACTACTACCACCAGTGCTCCTCCTCACTTCAACGCTCAAATCGAAGGTGAACACTACGGTCTCCGAGCCTTCCGACGAGGTCTTCACAAGCGTGCCACGACCACCACTACCGTTACTGTGACGGACGGCGGCGGCGACTCCGATACCACTGTCTTCAACACTATTTCCCGAACCGTTATTTCCACCGTCAGCAGCCAGACCAAGATTACCAAGACCATCACCGAGACCGAGCAGGCAGGTGCTAGTACCACCGTCACTGTCACCAGCACCCTTGTTGTTACATCTACTAGAGTGACCACTGGTGTTGTCCGCACAGCGACTGTTGCTCCTTCTGGAGAGTATGGTCCTTCCGGTACTGGCGGTGCCAGCTCTGATAACAACAGCAGCAGCAACAGCAACGATGGAGGCCTCTCTACAGGTGCCAAGGCTGGAATTGGTGCTGGTGTTGGTGTTGCTGGCCTTGCCATCATTGCTGGTCTCCTTTGGTTCTGTCTTCGCAAGCGCCGCAATGCTAAGAACAAGGCCGAGTATGACGATGTCTTTGGCGCCTCCGAGGTTCCTGTTGGTGGCCGTGGTGGTGGCGGCGCTGCTGCTGCTGCCGGTACCAGCCCCCACATGTCCCAATCAACCGCCGCCGCCTCTACTCTGGCTCCCAGTCGCAACACCACCAAGTCTGAGGGCTACCGTGGTACTGCTCTTGGCGATGGACGTGCCGGTTTCGCCAAGCCCCAGCAGTTCGGTCGCAGCTACATGCCCGTTAGCCCCGAGACCAACTACTCCCGCACTGCTGGTAGCGACCAGGCCTATTCAGCTACTACTCCCGAGAACAACTACGCACACCCTGTGGGCGGCTCTCCCAACCACAACGCTGCTGAGATGTATAGCCCTGCCAATACAGCTGAGCTGGCCAGTGACAGCGCTGCTACCAAGTGGCATCAAAACGATGCTGCCGAGATCGATGGCAACCAGGTTTCAAGCGCTCGTGGAACAGCACCTCCTGAGAACGTTTACGAGATGCCCGCACAACCCTACAGGTAAACGATGAGGTTGCCAGATGACCAGTACAGTGGCCACTGGTAATGGAATGGATGGATGAGGAAAACTTCAAGATTCGATGAGACTCCCCCTTGTAGCTAGAGGGAGGGGAAATAATTAATGTCAGATACTGTACATATTGTAAACCCTTACTTTTTTTCCTTGCGTATGACGAGATCACACCGGTAAAGCGAACAAGAGCGGGAGATGATGTCTCCCATTGCATGACTTGTATATCTTCCATTGCTACCATTTTGGGTTCAACAGAGTTGTGGATGATTTGAGGTGTTGAGGTGGATTAGATACGTGGATGCAATAAAAAGAATTAAAATCTGACAGCCTGAAGATGTTAGTTACTGTGTGAATAGATCTATGTTTTCAGATCTCGAACTTCAACCACTCTCTGTCCAGTGGAGGTGAGGCAGATTTTGACTTCTATTTGTTTGAGGTCCAACGTTGTAACGTATTCGGCACTGCTCTTAACGTGACGTTATTCCCGCTGATTGATTAAGGTTCAAGAAACTCAACTCTAATGGATTTATCCGTTCGATAGATCGACTCAGTCTGCAGATAATGTCCGTTATCGGTGACGCCACTTGATGTCGTGCATCCAGAAGAGAACATGTGCAAGACAAATACTTCAGCCAAGCAACGGTATCTAACGAGGAATTCGATCATCAAGCATAATTTTATAGGCATCATCATCATTGACTCTATCCTAAGCTTTTTTCTCTGATCATCACGACCTCATATTGACCAAAGTCGCCACAACTTGAGTTCTCGAACAAAAAAAAGGTCGAACCCACTCTTCCTATCAATTATCGAAACACCCAAAGTCACATCCTATCTTTATTCTATAATATTACTACCTCACGAGGGAATTAAGAAGCGACTACTCGGCTTAATTCACTCTTGTACAACCGGAGAAGTTTCGGATGACCTGATCTGAAAGCGGAGCTATTACGAAAAAAATTCTGAATAGTGTCGTACTATATTCTTCTTCTGGTCCTTCTGCCTTTTCTATTTCTTCCGTTGTCTTTCTGTCTATCTTTTGCTTTATCCTCCACTTTACATGTTCTCATGCGCCAAGAATCGCCAAGCATAGGCCTAATCTTTTAAAAGATTGTCGTGAGTGGGAGGTATTTTTCCCCATTCTCGCTATCATCTGAGGATATCTGCTTCCTTTGCTTGGTTGCATTGAGCAGGGATTCGTATTTTCCTGCTATAAAGCGAAGGGACTGGGAGGACTCTGCTTTGACTGTGAGTTCTTCTTGAAAATCCTTACTAAAGACTGTTACTCATGACTCCTCCAGAGATAATTAGTATGGCTTCGAAAGACGGCCAAGATAGTACGCCCAGGCGTCACAGTCTTAGCGATGAGTGTGACACCAACTCAGCTGCTGATGAGAAGAGACTTGTTGCGAAGCTGGACTTCTACATCATTCCTCTTGTAATGGTGCTGTACCTCTTCAGTTTCCTAGACAGGTAAGTTACGCAACTCACTCACCGAGTCCCTATGACTAATTCGGAACGAATAGAGTCAACATTGGTAATGCCCGACTTTACGGACTTGAAGAGGATCTGAACCTCTCGTCGAGCCAGTTCCAGGTTGCCGTGTCCATCCTATTCGTCACATACTTGCTCTTCGAGGTTCCATCCAACCTTGTCCTTAAGCTCTTCACCCCTCGTCGATGGATCGCATTCATCGCTGCTGCATGGGGAATCATCGCCACCCTCACCGGCCTCGTCAACTCATATGGTGCTTTGATTGCTTGTCGTCTACTTCTTGGTGCCGTTGAAGCAGGTCTGTTTCCTGGCTTGACGGTGTACCTCACTTTCTTCTACACCAAAAGAGAACTCGCCCTTCGCGTGGGTTATCTGTTCGTCAGCGCGGCAGTCGCTGGAGCTCTTGGCGGTCTGCTGGCATATGGCATTGGACATATGGATGGCCTCCATGGTATGAGCGGTTGGCGATGGATCATGATCATTGAAGGAATTCCCAGTTTCCTGCTTGGTGTGGTCACATACTTCGCTCTGCCTAATGATGCGGAGACGGCCTACTTCCTCGACGAGAACGAAAGAGCCCTTATGCGGTTGAGACATGCCCGTGAGTACGGAAACACGGCTTCCAGTCGTGAGTTTAGCAAGAAGGACATGATGTGCGCCTTTAAGGACTGGAAGGTTTGGGCGTTTTGTGTTGCGCAGTTTGGCGTCGACACTATGTTGTATGGTGAGTTTCGATATCCCTCGACCTCAGCACGCAGCCCACTAATTGATATCCGCAGGGTTTTCAACCTTCCTCCCGACTATCATTAGAGATCTCGGTGATTGGACGGTTGCAGAGACACAACTCCTTACCGTGCCTTGCTACTTCCTCGGTGCAGCGGCGTACATGTCGACTGCATTCCTGTCAGATAAGCTTCAACAGCGTGGACTTTTCTGCGTAATCTTTGGAGTCATCAGCGTTGTTGGATATGCAGTCCTGCTGGCTGATGTGTCTTCTGGCGTCCACTACTTTGGCTGCTTCCTCGTAGCTGGAGGCTTGTACGTTGTTGTGGGCTTGCCACTGGCTTGGGTAAGTTGAGATAGTCTCGATGGCAAATTATAGTGAGCTGACTGAGTTGTTTAGTTGCCCACAAACTCGCCGCGCTATGGAAAGCGTACTACCGGTACGGGAATGCAGTTGACTTGGGGTAATGCGGCAGGCATTATGTCTGCATTCATCTAGTAAGTCCTGTTATTGACTGTTGTCGTGAATTCAGCTAATCTTGACCAGTCCTGCTTCAGACAAGCCTCGATATATCCGTGGGCACGCTGTAACGCTCAGCATGGTTGCTCTCGGCACCGTCATTTATGGATTTATGTGGTGGTGGTACCGACGAGAGAATGAACGACGACAGGCAGGTCTTATGGACGACAAGTTTCGAGGAATGGGAGAAGATGAGTTGGCTGAACTTGGAGACGAGAGTCCACGTTATAGATATACCATCTAAAGGGGATCTGATAAGAGGATAATGAGAACTTAGGGTTATGAGGGACGAAATCAAGGTAATGGAGGATATTGCATGAAAGGGATATACATAATGAGAACGGCTGTTGATTATTGAGGATAAGAGACAGAAATGAGGGTTTAAACATGAAATACCTACTGTAGGTAGAGATGATTGACGGTTCAGAGCAGAGCCTCAGGTAACACCGAGGAGAAGTACCGGGACTAAATGGCGCTAATGTCCGTTATTAGTGGCTTGATGAGCTGCATCGTTCGTTGCTGGGGAGTTTCACATGGTTTAGAAAGCAATTTATTGGCCAGTTACATTTGGTATTCATGGCGTATCATCGAATCACATGTTATGGTATTGTACTTTGGCCACTTTCAGCTCAGCTGTACGCAGAATATTTTGGTTAAAGGAATTGCCAGCACGTCAAATGTTGCTGTTGGGGCTGTGTACGTCAGCTGTTGAATGGTTGCCATAATCCATCAAGTAGAGTGGTGTCGTGTAATAATGGGGCCAATGCGTGCATATTGAATACGAGGTCTGGGCTGTGTTGAAGAATGTCGCCTGAAATATTGTCAACAGTTGAAGACACTCAAGAGCATTATACTAGGCTGTAGGTCTTGACCATTCAGTATCATTGTATTGAATAACTTTCAAGTGTACTGTCCCGCGTGTAAGTGCTGGTTTGCGTCGATATCAGGGCAGACTGAGCAGCACATGTCATCAGACTCCAGTAACGTTACCGGGCAAGAGTAAATAAACAGCCCAAATACCAACAGACTCGCCACTGGTCATTGATCGATCCTCTGAGACATCCTCAGTGGAATAATGCGATGTACCCCAGGATCACAGTGGACGTCCATTGGCACTAGCGGACCCTAGTTTCCAAATTTAGGTGCCCAAGTCACGCTCTAGCGTCGAAAAACGGAGGCTTAACAGAGACTACCGACTCTTCCCATGTTCCCCTGTTTTCTTCCATGTCTCCATTTCCACCTGCTTCTGCTTCTGCCTCTTCTTTTGCATCCTTACCTTCTAACTAATTCCTTCTTGGGTGCTATTCACTTTCGTTATTGGCCAACTCAGTCTACAGTCTCTCGCTTGTCTTCTCTGACAGTTGGAATCTATACCACTCCTACTATATTCGATCGTTGTCTTGGCATATCCCCTATTCCTCCACTGATCGACTCAACAATCCATCTTCAACACTTCGAATCATACAACACTTAATAACTCGACATCATGCGTTTCACCAAGCACGTCCTCCCCATCGCCATCCTCCTCACCGGTGTCATCGCCGCCAAGGACGAGCAGTCTACCACTGCCGTCGAAAAGGCCAAGGCTACCGACGACAAGGCCTCCGCGACTGCCGACGACTCCAAGACAGCGGACGCGACAGAGGAGGCTTCTGCAACTGCTACGGGCAAGGATGACAAGAAGGAGTCAAAGACCGACAAGTCCGATACCAAGTCTGCTACCAAGGAGAAGTCGGCTGCTTCTCAAACCACGGCTGATGGACCTACGATTACCTGGGACCCTCCTGCTCCCAAGACCACGGTCCCTGATATCAACGCCGGTTCTCCCTCGCCCATGACTCCTGGTGTTGTTGTTCTGTCGTTGGTACTCGGCATCACATCTCTCGGAATGGCTCTGCTATGAGAGTACCTGCCATCCTCCTTAGAGATCATTGCACATTTCAGCTTCTGCAATGGTTCTTCTCGGCAAGCGTTTTTGGTTGAACGGGGTTTGTTCATTTTATTTCACATGATTGTGGCGCTATACGGAATATCAATGGCAACGGGGATTGACGATTTTTCTCTGGCCTGTAATTTGGTAGATGGACGCGTATGTTTGTGGCGCTCAGATAAGCCTCATTTGTTTCGAAGAAGAAAAAAAAAAAGATGGGAGATTGCGAAAGGAATGAAGAAGGTTATGGGAGAAAAAGTATCTGGATCGCACTTGGATCTGGAAGAGCATTGCATTGGAGTAATACTGTCGATATAAGTAATTGGGTCAAAGTAAAAAGAACAATTTCTGGACATTTTGATCTGCTGTCGCCGGAATGAAACCTCAGCTCCCCGTCCCTTATTCGTTTTAGAGCCAACCGTTCGTTAGCTGGGGCATGGTCTCAAAAGCCATGACCTATCTGCATAAACGTGATTGTAGGGCGAGCATATATATCCTCATAGGTTGAGAAATAAGCCACGAATATCTGTTCAATGTTAGGATTTACCGTATTCATTGATTTTAGGTATCATCGAGGGTCCTGGAGCCAGAGAATTGGCATCTCATAGTTCCCGATTCGAAGATACCGATGCTCCCTGGCCAATCACGGCATCTATAATCGACGTCATAACCCACCCTTTGTCCGCCCAATCACTTGACCCCTCCCCCTCATTCCTCTGAGTACAGCTCTCCAATCGCACGGTTCCAGCGCCTGTTGTACCTATGCTGTAGGGGGTTTTCAGCAGGTTCACGGCGCACCGTGCCTTAAGCTGTGCTAACTGGAGGTGGGAAGTCGCAATGCATGTCTTGCATTCATTCCTCCTGCCCAGCCCAACCAACAGAGCGAAGCTGAACTGGCGATAATACACTTTTTCCCACACTCAATTTCCCACGTCCTTTTCTCTTTCTTACAACAATCGCCGATATTCGAGCAGAATCAAGTCATCACCGGCGATAGTGTCACGCGATAGTCCTCAGCGTATTCTCCGCCTGACATCAACAGGCGCCCATCTTCCTGAGCCGCCGTTGACGGCGAAACCCTCGATACCTGACGTCGCCTCATATCATCGCATCTACGTCTACTTCTACGACCATCCCGACTCGAAGCTCTTGAGTAAAGACAATACCCTTTGCCTTTCAATCAGACATCCTCTCACTACCGAAACGATCTACCGTCATCATGGCGCAGACGCAGCCCCCGACCTTCATCAACCTCCCACCTCCCACCTCCAGACCAGAGACCCCCTCTGAGATGCCGTGTGTTCTTCCTTGCTCCTAACATTGCCTATCGTTTGATGCGATGTCTCTGCTTCCCTTAAAACTTGTTCGCTGACATCGTTGTCCGTCTCAGAGGCACTCCTACGAGCACCACTACCTCGCTTTCCGCCCTATCTACCACTGCGATCAAAGATGGTCATCGCGGCCACTTCCCACAGGGTCCTCTCAGTCGCGGACACCAACATAACCCTTCCACCCAAAGCCTCGAGGCTGAACGTGCCGACCGAATTTCCCGACTCGCTGGTCTCGAGCGAGTTTCAACCCTCCGGGCACCTCCTCAAGCGAACGCCCAAGGAGCATCATCTCCCTCGCCTCAGACCACGCCAACCTCTACAACTGGGTTTCCGCCCAACTACCCTGCTACACAGCACCTGACACCTGCATATTTCGATAGCAATGGCCAGCCTGTCGCCGTGACCAAGATGAGTACTGTCGGAACGGCCAGCGCAACTGAGAGCCATGTTGGCGATGGCGATGATACGCGCACAACTGCTGGCGAACACGATGAAGACATGTTTAGCACCGATACCAACTACCGTGAAGCCGAGTCAGTCGCAAGCATGGGTGGCTATCCCGACGCTATGGATGAGGACCTCGATGGTGCCAATGCTCGTTCTGTGGCTGGTTATGACGATCGCATGAGCGATGACGGCTCTGCCTCTCTCGTTGGGTTTGGTGAGGGTGCGGGCAGTACCGTATCTGGGCCCATTTATCATCGTCGAACGGCTCCCCAAGCTTGGGGTCTTGAAAGAACCAATTCGGGCCTGAGCGACGCCCGGCGGGAGCGTGACACTCATATGGGCGGTGACACGCCTGTGAGTGTGTCTGCCCTCCAGGAGCGCCGGGACGCTCGCATGATGGACGGTGTCGCGACTGATCCGAATCCAGGCCAAGCACCAGAGAACGACTCTTTTGTTGACACAACCTTCCGAGGCCCTGTCTCTGCGTCGCAACCTCAATCACAAACTGCTGCTGCTCAGGAGGCGGCAGAGCGTATTGTCCAGAGGTTGGACAGAGGTGAGACAAGGGCGCCTGCTTCGGGTCTTGTAGGACCTGGACGGGGTGACGAGCCTTTGGGCAAGTTCTACTTTGAAGGCGAGAAGCGTGATGATTAGAGAGGCTATTATATCAAAAGAGATATCCCAGCTGAGCCTTCATCTGCAAGGGTGGGGATGACTCCAGAGCTGGATTGAAGGACGCTGCCAGGCACGGCGAACTTGAGAGATATGGTCATATTTCTCATGCTGTGCTCGTCCTCAGAAGGAGTTTCTATGTTGTTTAGATTATATGCGTACGCATTGCTGTTCCGCCAGTTTATGTTTACATGTTGATATTTCGTTGGGGCCCCCATCTTGAGATGAGCTCAGGGCAGTTTGTAATAAAGGCCGTTTATGCTGTACAAACACGTCCTTTTCAGCCATTGACTTTAGTACCTGTGTACAGAGTATTTTGTTTCTTTTGCGAATATGTCACGATGCAATCGGGGTTTGATTGGACATTGAATGGTCTTCCAACGTTGCCGAGGTCAATTTAGATCCTGGCACGTTGCTTCATGTTATTGTGGTCAAAGCCAAAGCATGCTGTATTATCAGCATGCCCGTTGTACCTGGTCTCTAAATATGACGCCGCTATCTATTCGCCTCAAATTGTGTGACCATGCTCCGTGCACTTCATTTGGCAGATATCATGAAACTAAAATAGCGGGAAAGAATGGCGTCGGCCATGGCTTTCATCACTCTCTACCTCAAAACCATCGCTCGTTCTGTAAGTGCATCTGGCCAGAGATAAACGCCAGTCCCATCAAATAGGTGAACCTAGTCTTGGAGCGGGCTAATCGCAACGCTCCTCTCAGACAAATGCCATCCAAAGCGTTCAATGAAACAACCATGGGCCTACATGAAGGCACACTTGAGGGAAAAGGAAACCAAACTGTGAACGATACAGAACCCATGTGACTTCTTGCGTCGTAATGCCTCGGTGATGAATTGATAAGATGATGATCTAGGCTTGGGTGCTGAAACACCAGACCTCACCTTTTTCCAGCTCCCGTCTCAGATATATGCGCAAGCTGCCATTTCGGGCGCTAATGAATTCTCAGAGACCTCGGAGCTGCAGGAAGAAAAGCAACAACAATAACAGACTGGTATACTGTCATAAACTTGGCTCTGTAAACATTATATGCATAAATGAAAAGCTGTACCATGTGGTAACGATCTGGAGAACTCCAGTGTTGTGGTATATATGGTGACGCAAATTTGAATATGACGAATGATTATTCGCATGCTGTCGGATAAGTTCATGCGCAGGAGAAATCAAGACGCATTCGTCGAACAACGCCTTGCCAGTCCCATACAGACACCCAGTCACCCTGATCCATGCAAGCCCAAACCTTTTCTAGGAGTTCCATGACACGCTCGCAGTTCCGTAGGCCTGTATATCCGCGAACAGCTCTTACTGCAGTGCGTATGCGTTCCTGCTGGGCTGGCTCAAAGCAAGCAGTGCCAATAACTAGACAGGGGATAAGTAGCAGGGTCTGGGAGGGGTCAGAAGGCTTGAATGACTCCAAAATAGTGAGAGACTCTTCGACGGCGAGCGTGATTCGTCGGTCGTGATATGCTGGCCTTCTGGAAGGTGGGGGTGAAGATGCCCTCTCTTGGCATGTTGATGAGTCTTGTTCATGCATGGAATTTGTCCTCGAAGGGTTGCGAGATGTTGGACAGCTACTGGCCATGTGAACATCAGTAGCCCCAGTGGCACCGTTGCCCCTTGATACTGTGGCCATCATCGAAGCTCGTCTGGGTGGTGGTGGCGGAGGAGCAACAGTAGTTGAGGCCGAGATGGGCAAGGTGCTGAACGTCGAACGGCGCATCGAGGAGACTGAAGGTGGGTAGATCGTCCGGAAAAGATACACCCACATCATCTGCTTGTAGAGCAGTCCGACTCGGTCACGGCTGTCACCCCATGGCCAGTTTGGTGTCCACTCGCGAATGGCCGCGTCAATCTCAGCAGCCTGGTACAAGCTGGTGTAGTCCACCACTGGGTCAACACCAGCAGAAATGTTGGCTCGGATCGTGTTTCGAATAGTCGTGATCTGAGATAGATACTGGAAGAGGCCATCCCCAACACCTATCAAACGGGGAGGCTGTATCGGTGCTACAGGCTCCCAATCTTCAGACGACAGTCTGGCTGTCATATTCTCAGGGTGCCAGAATAAGTCATCGGCAAAGATGTGGTACTGGAAGAACTCGGTAATGAAAGTATATAAAGCAGGGTCCTCAGGGGGTGAGTGTTGAATCAGAGTCTGGTAAGCTTGAAGGTGCACACGATGTTCACCTCGAGGGTTTCCATCGGCTCTCGTCTGAAGAAGCAAGCAAAGCATTTGTCCATATCTTGCAGAGAGAATGGTCTTGTACTCGGGATCGTCTTTGTCCAATGGCCGTCCCATATCCTCGTACAGTCGCTTCATGGACTCGTCGTGGTGATAGTCGGCGCGTTGTTGCAACGCCTCCCGGTTGGACTGAGGATGGTCGGCCAATAACTTGGCACCATACGGTGTATCCCAGTCGATGTGCTTGCTGCTGACTGCCAGAATAGAGTGCATGAGGCCCTGGTGTTCATTGGCGAGGTGAAGGATGATGTCTTTGAAGGCATTTCTGGCCTCTCCTTCAACTGTTAAGACATTGCTCAGATGGGTAATATAATGTTTCCAAAAGACCTTATCCTCGACAGTCTCGACACCATGGAAGATTGGTTGCATAGTAATGATTGGAAGGGCCTCCTGGCGTAAACGTTCTGGTGCGATAATTAGAAGGATGTGTCGGTATTTCATCAAAGGAAACGTACCCTCTTCGGCCTTTTCTTTGCCGCTCTTCCATATCTGTTTTTCGTGGTAGCCCTCGCATACCACAGCGTTCTTCTCGCAATTCATGCCTAGAAACAAATGATTAGAATCTTGCATATCTCAGGTGAATGATTCGGGTCGTACATCGAGGTTTCTACTTTATATTAGCCTTCTGTCCACAGCTCAAGAACTACAAAGCACCAGACATGGCAGGGAGAATACTACTTGACATGATATTCCCCCTTGTTCTGTGACAGGTCTAACGCCTTCGTGAAATCACTTACCGCTTCATCACATTTCTTCTTGCGCTTTCGGCAGGTAATGCAACCAGTCTTTGATCGACCCTTGGTCACTTTACTTGCGCTCACTGCCGTGGTCAATGGGTGTTTCCTTGGTCTTCCTCGTGGTCGTTTCGGTTTCGGATCTATCTTGGCGGAGTCCATTGAGGCTGGCGCCAGGGGGGCGGCTTTAAGATCGTCCATGTTAAGATCATCTTCAACCGGCTCCAGCTTCGGAATGGTAAGAATATCGTCCGAGCCTTGCTCCCAATTATTGTCCATTTCAACATCGTCTCGGTCGACATAGTCCGTACTCCAAGAATCGGCGCAGGACGAGGAAGCTGAATGTACCATCGTCGGGGCAGAAGAATTGTCCAATCCTGCGCTCAACGGTGAAATCTGGCCGGGCTGTAGTTGATTTGCTGCTGCTGCTGAAGACATCCACAAAGAGTCCATTGGTAAAGGTGATGGTGGCATCATGTTGTTTCGGCCTTCGGAGGATATGCTATGGTTGTCGCACCAAGCCAGGTTTCGTTCAGACTGCGAAAATGCAAATGAACTTTCGATAGCCATCTAAGAGGATGAACATGCCCCGGACAAGAGTTGGGAGAAAGACGTTTTGTGCCGACTGTCCCAGAGCCGGCGGTAAAGACTTAGATAGACAACTAGGTAGCCCGATCAAATATGGTACGGTATGTATAGGCACAGCACAGTCTATGGAAGCTGGACGTGACGACTCAGCATGAAGCTGTGGAGACTAGAGGGTGGTGGCGGTGGACGTTAGACTGGACTAGCTATCGACGCCAACACACCAACGGTTGATCGAAGCTCCTTAGTCGCCCAGAACAGGCGACGGTTCGAAAATCGCAAGATGAAAGGGAGGGAAAGGTGAGGAGAATGGAGGGGCTACAGTATGTGGGTGGAGAGGTGTTATTTGGGAGTCAAGGTATGGAGGAGTTTTGAGATTCAGCACTGGAACCCTTCTGCAGTCTGTCGACTCCATCTCCCCACAGTTATCATAGCCTAGTAATGAGGTTGGCCTCATGGTCAAGGTGAGAGAGCCCACAGGGGCTTTGGTACACTTGGTACATAACCTTCAACACCCATGTGCCGTTCGGTCCCGCCAGGGATCCTTTCAGGCCGCTCGACGATGCCATCGATGGTCTCCTACAGACCCTGTCATGCCAGGGCCAGCTGCTGGGGGCTAGGTCGGCTAGTTCAGTAGCTTAGGACGACCATGATGAATGAGACGTGAAGGATACTCTAAGCCTTGGCGGATGTCTCCACCAAAGCCTTGATGGGGGACATGGACATGGCGTATTTAGATATCCACCCTCCATAGATTTAGCGTCTTCAGGGCCCTGCCAGAGATACTTCAGGGTACGCAAACCAGCCAAAGCAGCCCAGCCTAAGTGGGACATTTCCCGTCTGGACTGCTCAGGACTCAGGTTTGGTTAAGGTGGTGCATACAATGTCGTGCTATAAATGTTAGCAAATGTCTGGGATACGAGAGCAAGATCATGGCGAGGTAGAACGTGCCGTGCCTAGAATTACGGGGAAGGGCCTCGATGAAGCAGACATCTCGATCAGCTTGATATCTCTCCTCCATTTCAGAGGCCAATCAATGGTAACGAGTCGTGTCTATGCCCGTATTGTATGCGACAAGTGGAGTAACGTCTATGTATGGTTCGACAACGTTGATCTGTCTTTGAAAGTCACACGACAAAGTATCAACCAACTTTGGAGTAAAGAAAATCCAAGTCTGCAACGGGCGACGTTGCAACGCTGCTGTAGCATGATATCACTTCAAGTCCCCTGTGTTTGTAAATTCCCGTTAGGCGGTATTCGTTGCTAGTGTTTTTTCTCACTTTATCGCGCAACCAACCGATGCTGCTTTGCGTAATGATCATGGTAATGGTATAGTTCGCTTGAATCGCTCAGTCAGGCTGTGTTGACTGTTGAGGCCGCAATTGGGATTACAAGACTATTCGGCTGTGCACCATGATCGACTTTGGGCATCAAGTGAAGAAAATTCAGTCAGCGGGCAAGGTATTGTAGGATTCTCAACAAAGAGGTTGTGGTGACGGAAAATGCGAGTCGGTTGGATAAAGACAATGGTGTTGACAGCGGATGAATGGAATAGGAAAGGCGCTTCTGCACTATATCGGCATCTGTCTCAAATTTCATTCCTCAAAGAGGTCAGTCACGATGCAGATCAGCCTTTACTGCCCATCTGAGAAGGCACCTTCCTCCACGAAGGCCGATGACAGAAAGTGTACAATCTGATCGAGTAGGCCCGGCCTAGGCAGGTACGCTACTCCGTCCTTCCAGCCCAACTGACATCCCACTCCGAATGATTTTCCTTAGTATCCGTACCTTATCCTTTCAACTCACATTAAAAGCTTCTTCAACCAAAATCTGGACTTTTTATCAAATCCCCTATATTTTTGCTACACCAACCAGCATCATGCCTGTCTCTCTTTGATGGCTTTTCCAACAGAAAGCCTCATGTTGGCTGGAGAGATCTAGACCGTCAGCCCACTATGCGCTGCACCATCATTCTCCCTCCTGCAGAATATATGCAGAAACATCCATAGCGGCCACTTCTAACTCGTCCGTTTATCACTAGCATCAACTACTGCTGTCCTTTTCTGCCTGGCGGAGGCACTACTCTGAATGGTACGTCCGCACCTGATAAACCTCAATCACCCCTTTTCCATCAAGACCAAGCTGACTGACATGGTATTCCCATGTCGCTATTACCTTGTAACCTCTTCCATCTGCATCGCACTACTGCAATGTATTGCTAGCGCATATGTGCATTGCTTCTGGGGACTGGAAATCGACGGCCCAGGTCAGTCCACAACTGTTGGAGCTCTGAAGCTCTAGACAAGAGAAGTTGCGTTAATTGCTCGGCTGCTTCGAAAACTCGAAGCAGTTCATAGCCTCCCTGGACATGAGTTCACCAGTAGCCTCCCAGCCACGCGAAAACTCTAGTTTCAATATCAACTCAACCCTCTTCTTACTTCTTCACCAATTGACTCTCCAACATGGTACGTGCCCTGTAGCCGAACGGGTAGGGGTAAGACCAGCTCGCATCCTCCGCAGCCAACCGCCTCCTCACGGACCCTCAGGTGATCAAGGCATACTTTCTCTCTGAGACAATGCCTGTCTAGGTTGGTCGATCATTACGACTAAATTTGTCTGCCATTTCGACGAGTTGTCCTAACTCGGCCATCACGGATGGCCCACTCGTTGGTTGATCACGATACGTATTCAACTCTTCAAAGCGATTCAGAACCCTGGGCTCGAGAGACTCGAGGCTTTGACAACTTCGCTAAGATGCCGGCCCGCCGGTCTACCCCCACGTCAGCTCGCAAGATTTAACCCCGAATAGGACGCAGTTTCCATGATTATCGACTGCCAGGCGATGAGAGCCAGAAAATTTGAACTCTATTGGGGCCATCTACCACTCATAACACAATGTTCATTGTTTATGTTTGCTTTTTCTGCTCGCATTGCGGGGGACACAGCCAAGAGCGCGACCCTTGGTTCTTATGTTGACATGGAGCTCATGAACCTTGGCTCTCAAGCACATCCTCACCCAGTGTGTCCATACTGAACCTTAGAAGTGGTGTTGTGGTTAGATATTTTGGCTGTCGTTGCTTTACAGAAATGCAGCATCACAGGCTCTTTTTTACTATGCACAGCTATGTAGTCTTTGGCTACTGAAGTTGATTGCACACCCGAAGTATTACTTTGACAGAAGATTTTGGAATTGGTCTTTACCATTCGAAATCCGGAACCTCTCTCTTGCGAAACGCACATAAACTGGTCTGCTCTTTCTTTGAAGAGTATCTCAGATATGTGTAGTCAGCATCATTCGGATTCCCCAAAACAGTAACCCCTGGTCAGCTCGGGGGCATGCTCATCTACCATTTGGCAAGACTTGGAAGCCACAACGGTTTCATCGCTAATTTTAATCACTACGCGCAACATGTCTCAGCTAATTCCACCAAGCTGATACTATGTACTAACTATATAGGAGATGGCCAAGCATTACACATTGGTGGTCGCCCACGGTCTCCGCATCAATCAAGCTGATGCTCTCTTGAGATCACATACTGATGTTGGCAGTTAGCTGATAGAGAGCAATATCCAACGACCTTGAGGCCAAGGATGTCGTCGTCATTCCTCTTCAGGTTTAGCTGGTCTGGAGCTAAAAGCTCCCATGAAAGCCTTGAGTGGGTTGCTGACACACAGCGGTACTTCGAGGTACTTCAAGTTGTTTTATATCATAATAGATCAACCTCTCATTGGACGTGCAATTGAACTTCAAGAGGTCAACTCCAATTCAGCGTTCGGTGGCATCTATGAATAGTCTATCGCTTCAAACCGAGCATTCCGCTTCTCAGCTGCATCTCACACCGCCCCTGCTCCTGGTATGTGAACCAGTTGCCATTAAATATTGCCCGACAATTGAGTTCGACGGTGCGCCGGCCCACGCGCGGTCCGTTAATGGAGTCCCGTTTTTTCCCTAGGCTGAAGGTTGGGCAGATGAATGGAACCAACCATATCGGTAGGAGTCAGGAGAAACATGCGCATCTGGAAGATTAAAGACGTCATCGCCGACACCAGTTGTTGGTTCTAAAATAAGGGACTTATATTTGGCTCGTCACAATCGGCCAATGACTTCCTGACTTTACAGTTTGATGTGCTCTGTAAGCTAGTCACGGCGGATAGAACATCACTCTCAACGAAGAGTCCCTGGCATCTTTGCTGACGACTGCGACCAGGCCGGAAATGTTTTTTTTTTCCTCATGGAGAAGCATGAGCACCTGCAGCTTTGACATACATGAAGTTGTATCGTGTCTAGCTTAGTGTAGTCCAGGTACTGCTCGTACTACTGTACTGTCGTGCAGTATCTGCCCGACCTAGGCGAATCCATCGTGAGAGGACCCTGGCGATCCCACATTGACCACCTGAAATACCCAAACACCAGTGACTTTCAACCCTGTTGGGCTCACTAACAGACCACCACCTGAGCTGGACTGGGGGGGTTTTATTTCCAGGACCAAAGAGCTCAGCTCGCCAGCAAGCGCACGGGTCAAGTAGGCTAGAACATCTGGAGCTGGAGGCGGGTCTGCCTGAGCGCAAGATTATGCTCGTCCTCTAAATTACTCCACCAAAAGCGCAGCCATCATCAACTGACACATTTCGTTTGGCGCTTGAAGTCCACTGGACCGGACCAAGTGGCCTGTGCCATTTTGGCACGCTTTTTGTCACGGATTTAAGCCAACATGGAGACTGCCCTATGCTGTGCCCGTACGAATAGAATCCCCCTAGAAGGAGGTTCAGGTCACCTAGTCGTTAGCAGATCTCCCGTTATCGGGCCGGCACAGATCTTCACGAATCGAAGTCCAGATATGCGGTGAACTGGGCCATTACTCGACCGAACACAGGGTGTGAAGAATGTGGTTGTGGAAACCATGGAGCAACTCTGGGCATGGCTTCAGTGGGAGCTATGAACTCGGAGGGCCTCCGGTGCTGGCCATGTGAGGAAGATTCGACGATTCATGATACGATGGATAACAACCTTTGCCTGTTTCTCAGTCTTGGGTGTCACCGGTTGTTTCTTCAGGCAGGCATGGATGGTGTAAGCCAGCCAGCCAGCCTTCTGACTCAATCTGCATTTCAAGCAAGTGAAAACTGGGGTCAGGCTGAATACTCCAGCCCGACAGAAACGAACAAGGCCATACGTTGTTCGGGATTAACACAACAGACAAGATCAGGGCATGCACGGACTATGATTTTCAATGCGCCAACCACGGTTTGCATCCCTGAGCTGGGCTGGCTCGCGCTTGGTCTGATATTCGCAAAGCTTTGGTGTGGAGAGTCCATGATACTCCATGACTAGTATTCAGGAGGCGAGATCCTGGAATGTGTCTGCCTCATATTGGAAAGCACATGTCTAAGTCTGGCCGATCGTTGCGTTAGCGGACGTGGAGTCGTGGACGTGGACGGCGTTTCCTTTCGTCCAGCCCTACTGATTGCGACCGGAGCAAATAGTCCAATTCCATTAGAACCCGACAAAACTCTGATGTGTCAGGCGTTTAGACGTCTTCTCGAAGCGTGGCTTCAGAGACCGGCTCGATGCAGTTTAATTACACCACAGTACAGTACAGCTTCTACTGAATCAGGCTATTTGTTTCATCTACCATTCTTGGTCAAGTATGAGGGCTCTTTCCGGAGCATGCTGTCATTACCCCATGAGTCAAAAACGTTGACGATACGACATTGGCTATCCTAAAAGAAAGTCCAAGGGAGTGATCAAAAACGTGGTGCCTCGGGGGTTAGCCGAAAACCGAGACCTAGACCTTTGGACTGCGTAGATACGAGTGCATGCTGTCTTTCCTATACCAATACATGCAATACCCGTACCCCAGACTCACTCACGGACTGGGGGGTGACTGACTGTGGACTGTGGGTGAGGTGACGGGCGGATGCCAGTCAAGTGGGGGATCGTGGGGAGCGGTGTGTCGACCCTCTGCTCTGTGTGGATAGCCTCTAGTCTTCATCACAAGACGACACCATAATCAAGATGAGCAACGTGGACTGCAATGGGAAAATACCACCCTACCATCGGCAGCGTAGCGCTATCCCACTCAACTACATCATCGCAAAGATTTCTGGTCTGATTATTTACGTTTGATAATACAGATATTGGCCAAGATCGACTCCCTCACGATTCAATGGCTCTCATTCAGACATATCAAACACTTGGCATGCTTACTGTGCCTCCCGGAGTTCGGCTTCTTGACTCGCTCGGCACTTGGTCACCAGCACAATACAGCACAGCATATGCAATCTCGTGAATAACCAAAATTGTCGACCCAAGCCAATTGACTGGCTCAATCTCAAGTAGCATCTCAAGTTGACAGTTGCGGTCTGCAGGTGATTCGCTGCGTGCCAGTCGATTCGAGTCCCTGCTATCCGTACTATCGCGGACTATCGCGGTCTCGTGCGTCGTCACGGGACGATCATCAAGCTAACTATCAAGATTCGGTAACCCGTAGCCTGGATCAACAGACTGATTGGACATGCTCCAGAAGCCTCCCTTGCCATGTCTGTTATGCCGTGATGAAGCGAACGTCGTCCCCTGGTGTGGCTGCACAAGCGTGCGTGTCCTCAACTCTGCTTGTCCTTGCCTTTTCGATCCTGGGGGCTTAGAGGCTGTTGGTCAACATGGATGAGGCCTCTACTATGTACCTAGTTACCTTAGCGTGCGTTTATTATTCTGCAGCACCAAATGTGATTCATGCAGGGTACGACTCGAGAACTTTGATAATGCAGGAGAATAATGAAATACATACGCAGAAATGTGCTCATCAGCGTCGTGGCGATTCAAACTCATGATATCACAGACCCTCTATCTCGCAGCATTCTCTGCGGCAAAGCGAGTAACCCATCTGTCTCATGCATCTCGGCAAACCTTGACTACCTACACAAAAGTTCCCTTCTGAATGGTCCATTGCTACATCTGTCTGTCTCAAAGTCATAAAGTGTCTCATATTAAGGTTGGCTGGGAACAAGAGTCTAGAGTTGAAGCTATGGCGTTCACTGGGACGGTTGTTGATTCAAAGTACTAATAATATTACATAGGATACCTAATCTAATATCTCATTATTGGACAAGATCTATTGAAATCTAAGGTCTTTTAAGATTAGACTCAATAATGAGATTGTATCTAAACGTCAGCGAGAATTGGAACTGCCTCTTTTCCTGCCTTATCGGGGCTGGCTGGCGGGCTGGTAGAATAGGACCGAATCCTTCTATTTGGCAAATACAATGAGATCAGATGCTAGAGGCTATACTCTTGTCTTGTACCTTCAAGGGGCTTTGTGCAAGGCCCCGGGATCTTAACTACATACAAATCTAGTCGAATCAGTCATGCATCTTGACAGATACCTCCCCGTCTCAGCCATGGACCCAATATACATAATAGCAAACAGCGTAGATATGTAGGCATCGATGTGAGCCTCCAACATAGATTTGCCAATTCACTTGCATCTTGGAAAAGTTTCGGTTTCCCGCCCTTTACCCTGGGACTCATGGTCGGCCGCTGGTCGTCCAAAGCTCATTCGTCTTCCCTCCAAACGAAATGCAGACCTGAAGCTGCTTCCGCTGGCGGGCGTCATCGTTTTGTTTCTGCTTGGGGTCTGTGCCCCCTCACGCATTGCTTTACGTAGCTTACGTGTCTCTACTGTTAATCCCTGGGGTTTCTTGTCTCGATATGTAGCGGCTGGATTCACTTCAACCCTCGCGGTTGCCCGAGAAGGGGTTTGTGTCTGTCTGGGAGGTCGATCGAGTGCGAGGTTTAGCTGAGATTCAGAAGGAAGAGGTGGTACAGGCGGCCTAGGTGATGAGAATAGCGGTTCCGGGGCATCTTCGAGGAACTGCTTCCATTGTATGAGACTCTCTTTACTCGTTCTATTATCGGTAGCGACGTTGTTTTGAACTGCAGAGTCCCCATTAGCCGCACTTTCGAGGGAGTCCTTACGACTGGATCTCTTTGGCGATTGTCTGCTCTGAAACTCACGCTCGACCTTGTCTCGAAAGTACGCCGCTCGTTTCTCTTTCTCCCTTTTCCCTTCGCCATTACCCGAGACCCACGGCGACGCACAAGGTGGTTCGGGTTTGCAGTTAGCAAACGGGGACCATGCCAAGGTGGGCTCAGCCGGAGTTCGGGGAGTGGCTTGGGGATTGTAGTCCGAACGTATACGCTTGCGGAAGATACTGCTGATGCTGGAGGATGGTGTTCGTGGAACGGCAGTGGTTTGTGATGCGGTGGGTGATGGGGTTCTTGGATCAGGAACGTCTGCCTCACTTCCTGGAGGTATCAAGGACGAGGCTCGAGTTGAGTGATCGAGCTGCTGGTTCGATGAACGGTAGGTGCTGCTGGGAGTAAGTCTCGCTCGCGATGGCGGCTTCTGGGGCTTTTGAGGCTGCGAGAAGTCTCGCGTAGTGGCCGATGTTGAACGCTCAACATCTCCCTCATCCATGGTCGCACTTGGCTGAAACAAAGTCTTTGGCCAATCCGCCCCAGAAGAAGCCTCCCCATGGTTCTCAATTCGTCCATCGTTTCGCGACACGGTTCTAGACTTTCGGGGTGTAGCTGCGATAGCCCTCATCCATTCTTTTGGTGCAAAAGCGCGTTCATGCCGCCCAGAGTCCGGCAAATCAGGCAAGCGTCTTACTTTTGAGGTCTTCTCCGTTATGCTTTTACTCATTTGAATCCCATTAGACTCTTGAGGAGGGCATCTAAGACGTTCCTGAGTACTCTGGAGGTTGAGCATCATGCCAGACCTGGGGAATGTACCCCTGGAAATACTTTCCCTACGATGCTCCGGGGTAAAGCCTGATTGCGCCATGGCTTCCAGGTTGAAAGATGCTTTGTGTTCAAGCCTTTTCATAGACTGTGTTGGGGTAACAATTGTGGAAGCCGAACGTTGAAGGCCTCTTGGCGCAGGTGTTGCCTGCAGGAGGCCCTGCTCCTGGTGTCCTAGCCCACGAGGCGTACGATTTCCTTCTGTTGGAGTATCATCGTCATCTCCGAAGACTTCGGGATCGAAGGAGTCGTCTCGCTCAGTTGGGGCACTGATCCTAAGCATCTCAAGTGTGGTAGGCGGACCAGCATACCCCCTATCAAACAATCTTGGCCATCTACGATCAGATTCGTCAGTGTTAGCCCTATGTTTCCGTCGATTGATATGCAAGGGACTTGGCTGAAGTTCAGAGATAATTGATTCTGTGTCGGCCTCCCATAAGTCCGCAGAAAGCCCTTGGTGATACTTATCACTAGGACTTGGAATTAATCTTGCTTGTCGGGTATCTTCAAAAAGGAGTTTACCGCCAGAATCACCAACAACACGCTTTGTAAGTGTTCCTGGAGTCAATCGATGAGTTGGTTCAACTGCGATAGGGAAACGAGCTAGGGGACTGCGTGTGTCTGTTGTTGCCAGCGGCTGGGGAGTACAGCCAACAGTCTTGCCTCTAGGCCTTGGAGTGGCAAAATCAAAAACAGACATTTCCTCTTTGCATATACGGGATAACTGCCTCGAAAGCCTGAAGCTACCAGAGTCGTTGTGGATTTGTCTATCAGCTTGATCTGAGTCACCTATCAGATCCTTCTTCCTGACACTCTGACGAGAAGAGGGGGTGCCCGGGTCGGGCAAACTTGGTGTTTGTTGATTTTGAAACGTAACTGCATCATCGACGCATGTAAAGCGAGCCGCAGTCCCCGTGCCCTTTGTAGTCTCGTCTGAATCCTCGGTCGGATCATTGTCCTTAGAAGCTTCAAGTGATGTGATCGCGCTTGCTATCTCATCGTTCTCGTCGGGTTCATATTCGCTCATAGGCCGCCAATCTTCGACCTCTCCCCCGGCTAGTACTGGTTTCGTCAGTAGTTATTACAAATGATTTTGGGAAGAAAAGCAGATAACGTACCTCTACGTGGCACAACCATGTCTTTTTCTTCAGGATCAGCGCCTCCACGACCATCCCCGGCTTCTTTGTCCAACTCTGAGACCTTTTTGACCTGAGCATCGCTCATATTGAAACGCAAGGTATCCATGAATGTGGGTAGAAGAATCGGCTCGCCGCCTAAGTGAAGGGATAGACGCATGGGCCCATTGGCGTAAGTTTCTGGTCTTACAGTTGATACTGATTCCCCATCAGATTCAGCTGCATATCCATCTGCGGCTGCGCTTTCTACATTGACTCCAAAAGCCATGGGTTCCAAATCACGCCGGATTACTTTTGGTATTTGTGGTATTACCAGGAATTGCTTGTAGTAATTCGTCCAGAACCAATGTTTGTCAGGGGGTGGGAGTTCACATGGTCGATCCTCGTAGTCAGATAAGTACTTCTCCATCAGATACATTCGACAGTACTCCATAGGCGAAAGGCGTGGTTTCGTAAGTTGGCAACTCAGTCCAATACTTCTACCCCCTCTGTGGAAAGGCCGGAGGGTGCTTCCCCCCACAGCGATCTGTCTCTGGGGTGATTTGGGACTTTGTATTGGGCTCGAAGATGTATCACGGGCCTCATAGCTTTTGGCTTCAAAGCTCAAACTCCCCGGAAATGGGCCTATGATAGATATTGGCTCCGAGATGTTTGCTTTGAGCGACGGCCAGCGCTTTCTATCACTTGACTTGCGTGTAGTGGAAGTGCCCACGTGCTGGTCCAGTGCCTGGAACGGCACACCACTTTGGTCTGTCCTTTCGGATCTATCAGACTGATAGCGCATTCTCTTTTTTATCTTGTCCAAAACGCTGGGTGTGAGATGTGCTTTAAGTCTCTCAGGAATATGTGGTAAGGGGGGCACAGGTGGCATGTCATTACCCTCATCATCGCTGTCGGGATCGTACTAAAAATCTCGACTGTCAATTTCTCGAGGTAAGATAAGACCCAAAGCTGCTTGTTCGACTGGCGACATGTCGAGCTTTCGGGTGAATGGGTGCTGAAAGAACTCTGTTTTGGAGAGACTATCAGGATAGGACAGGACGGGTGGTGCGCTGAGATCTTGAGAAAAAAGAGCGCCGTCTGTTTTAGCTGGACTCATTTCTCTTCCAGGCATTCCCTTTAGTAGAGGATGTGAAGTCGATAGAACCCATGGGCTTAAGGGTGTCGTTGGCGCAGAGTCCTGGTTGTCGTTTGGAGTCGCAGTTGTGAAAATAGCGCTCGCGCCCTGGGTTGCATTTGCTGAAAAACCAGAGCTTCGTGAAGTGTCTGTATCAAACAACGTGGACGAGGTTGGAGATGCGACATGATACGATCCGATGCTGAATGATTTTCGTTCAAGATCGTTCATGATCGCCAAGCACACACCCTCCAGCTTCTTGAACTCTTCACAGTATCTCACCATAGCATCTCTGGCTTGCGGATACCCGGGGACCTCGCACCAGCTAGACAGCTTCATTTTAACGATTTCTTGCAGCTGAGGGGAGAAAGGGCTCTCGGACATCAGGTGCTCAAAGACAGAAAACCGAACACTGTCTCGAAGACTTGGTGAGTGTGGAGTTGGGTCGACATCATCTTCGTCTTCGAGAAACACATCCGAAGGCACAAGAGCATTGAGTATTCCCATAATTTGAGGGATCTCCTTCCTGCACTCGGAATCTCTCGTCAATTCTTTGATAAGGATCTGGGGGGTAGTCAGTTCACCAAGGCGCATTCGGGGAGCAGTATGTGTCTTACACAGGCCCTGAAACCGGCGTGTAGAAGCCGAAAATTTGCGGTAGAAGTCCTATCAAGCTCTTGGAGCATTTGTAGTTGACTTTCTGTCGGTAAGATGGTCTCCATGGCAGCATGGGTAGCTTCAAGGAGGCGAAGGCGACGAATTTCGATGGCATCGAGGTAGCCAAGGCCATCCATGGCGCGTTCAAAGTCAATACCTCCATCCTTGGGCTTCCGAAAGATATTTGAAGCTATGTACTTGGAATTCTTGCGACTATTCGCGTCATAGTCGACTCCTCTTGCTGCACGGATGGCTGGCCAGGTTGTTTGAAGGGAGGCTTGAATGGTTTGGTCGTTATCGAATGCCAAAAGCCTCGTTTGCATCAGCTGCGCAAAGCCACACTGTCGAGAGTTAAGATCATCTGATTCATCGTTGACCAATTGTTTAAGGGCTTCATAGCCTGTCCCTAACCACCAGGTTTCGAGTTCAGCAGCATGGGGTGGCATCGCTTCGTGATATTCTGCCGAAATATGTTGCTCAGAGTGCGGAGGAGAAAGCTTATACAGCGCGATCGCACATGATGCATCAGTCAGAGACGAAGAGGATTAAAACAGTGGAAGGAATAGATCTGTGAATGAAGAAGGTATTTCGAGAGTGAAAGGCTGCCAAATATTGATCTTGGCAGTGAATAAAGGTGGAAAGGGCGTGAAAGGAAAATTCTGCAGGCAGCGACTGATCCACTGTAGCCGTGGTATTGAGGCTGGCTGTTGAAAGAGCCGTTTGCGCGAGATGCGTCTTGTTGTTTCTACATTTGTTCATGATGAATGTGGCCAGAATCGTTTGTGGTCGCGTCACTGTTCACACCTTCCTTCCATGAGTTGGACCAGCTGTTTGAAAGCATTGTAGACTAATCACGTGGCCTCATAGTACATTTGACTGCCATTAATTGATAGCGATTCGAATCGTTGAGGATATTCGTTACTGACGGGAAGCTGAAGTTGTCGATACTGCCGTTACCCCGTATCTCATGAGGTCATTTCAGAGTGGGAAAGATCCATTCGGTGACATGCATCTCAAACCCCCTGTCCTGCTGAGTCTCAACTCAATTGACGAGGCCTCCTGCATTCCCCGCTAAAATTACAGTGGTTTTTGCACTAGCGCAAGGAATAGCGGGCACCGTCAGTGGAATTGCAGGGGGAGCTTCTGCAGCTGTCGCCGAGGATCTGGTCAAGTCTCTGCCAAGGCCAATGGCAGCCAGTTTCAGGGCAGCTAACTGTCACTGGTGGCCCCGAATCTGTTCTGACGCAGCACAACCAGGAACCTGAGCTAACTTTGTTTTTTGAACCTTGACCAAGCTTGAATTGGACTGTTCCTTTCGTGCCACGAAGCCACTGGTCGTCCTACTCCCTTCTTTTTCTTCTCTCCTTTGTTCTACTGGCGTTGGTGTAACTCTTGATAGCCTCAACCGGCACGTCAATTGACTCGTGGAACTGCTTTCGTCTTTCTCTATTGCACTGCAAATCATTAATTATGATTTTGAGGCATTCAGGGCGCCTGGTGCGTCGCCTCAACCAACCTGTCAGCTCCTTGAACTTGGCACGACCAGTTGGACCGCAGATTCGGTATCTGGGGCCGAGATGCACAAATAGCAATGTTGTCAGCAAGCTTCGATTCTCATCTCAAGCTCGCAAAAGAAAAGGTATTGATTGATATTTAATTCTTGTCTTTTGTCACACGATCCCGTCAAGAGGCGACTCTTCACAGCAAAACTTGGGTAACCCAGAGGTTCCGGCATTTGCATTTCTGTTTCCAGAAACGGCACTTTCAGTCAGCATCTTATCAAGACTTGGCTTTGAGCAACAGTCCCAACTATTTCTGATCTGCAAGTGGGGATCAGGCTGAAGAGCGGGAATCGCTGCATATCAAATTAATATGTTGCTGGAAGCCCAGAAATCGAAATGAAATCGAACTATTGCTAACTTTTTAAAGCGGAAGAAGCACCTGAGTATAATGCAGAGGCAGAGGCAGAGACTCAGAAAGGCCCCAAGTCCTCCTCCTCAGAGCCTTCACTTCTAGGCAAGATGGGAGAGGCCGCGGCCACGACCTTTGCGTCCATAGTGGTGTTGGGTCTGGGCTTTGCTGCTGCGGGCTATATTTATCACAAGTTTTACAAGATGCTCGTCCTCCAAAAGATGAACCATGCTTTTGAGCCAGGGGATCCGGTCCTGGATTTGGCTGCAATTGGTAAAGATGTTCCTCATCAACCAGGTGGTTCTGGCGAACATTGGATATACCGCCCGGAGCAGCAGCGTGTTGATGACATTGTCATGGGGCGCGTTGTCGGGCACTATTACCTTTTGATCGGTGATAAGGGGTCTGGTAAGAGCAGCATGCTTATTGATGCTATGCGAAAGAATGAGGGTGATGGTGTTGCCATGTTCGAAGCGCACGCAGACCTGGAGATCTTCCGTATTCGTCTTGGCAAGGCCCTCGATTATGAGTTTCACGAGGATTACATCGGAGGGTACTTCAGTGAGAGGGGTCCCCGCGAAACCACAGCTCTTCTGGACATTGAACGTGCTCTCAACAAATTGGAGAAAGTGGCCATGCAGAAGCGAAGAGAAAGGGGCAAGCCTTTAGTGGTGATTGTCAACCAGATGCACCTCCTTCGCCATGATGATGATGGTCGAGATGTCATTGAACTACTACAGCAACGGGCTGAACAGTGGGCTGCTGCCAACATTGTCACTATGGTTTTCAACTCAGATGACTACTGGGTGTATGAGCGCCTCAAACAGCTTGCTACCAGAATGGAGGTTCTCCCTGTCACTGATCTACCTAAACAACAAGCTATTTCGGCTCTCCAGCGATATCGTCAGAAGTACTGGAAGGAAAGCATTGACGCCGCAGTTCTCGAAGAAGTCTATGAAAGGGTCGGAGGGCGGCTGAGCTTTCTCAACCGAGTAGCAAAGAGCAGGGATATGATGGGAACTTGCGAAAGGATCAAGGAAATTGAAAAGAAGTGGTTCCTCAACCAGTGTTGGATTCTCGGTCCAGAGATGGATGACGATGTCATGGATCAACAGAAGTGGGCTGTAAGTTTGAAGAAATACTACGTTGCATTTATAGAGACAAGTTACTGACCGAATCATAGGCTGCCGCTATGTGTTTGGCCAAGGCATTGGTCGACAAGGAAAAGGATATGGAAGAACATGAGACCTACGACCCTATTGTTGGACATGTGCTTCCGACCTACCCTTTCCACATCGCTCAGCAAATCATGACCCGCTGTGACTTTATCCGAGATCTCGATCGATTGAACCTCTTCAGCATCACCAGTGAGGCAGATGTTCGAGCGAGCAGCGTTCCGATGCATCGGGCTTTCAGAGAAATTTGTGCTGAGCCTAACTTTGAAAAGCACCTGGAGGGCACGATACAAAGAATTGCTGATATCGAAAGTTTGGGCCGCACTCGCGAGCTTGTTGCCAAAGACTTGGTTCTTGGTGGACAGTATGAGATCGAGCATAACCGCAAGGGTATCACAGTGAAGCTGAAGGAGGCTGAGAAGGAAGATGACTGAGGCAATTGCGTGCGCTTTTGGATTTGCTTCCATGGAAGTAAATGGGAATGATGACACCCTATTAGTGTTTTTGGATTTCTCTGGTCATATACGCCTGAATGAGGTATGACCGGAATAATGTTGAAGGACAGGCGCAGGTGATGGATGTTTTTGGGTCTGATGAAGTGACCTGTACAATAACTGACTGACTTACATAGATTTTCTTGGCACGTGTCGAAATAACTCTGTACAAACCTGTACTATTTCTTTAGATTAGTGTAATAAACAACAACTGTATATATTTGACTCTCAATGCTTCGAGATTAGCCTCGGGGAGCAAGAAAACTTAAGGCTTTGGAAGAGGATGTTGAAATAAACTCAGTAAAGAGTCCCCTAAGCTTAGATTATATTACCTAAATATTTTATTGCTTAGGGTCAAGGTCTTGAGTTTTCTTGCCTCCCCTAGCTGACCTCTTGACCTGAGCTATGGGCAGAGATCAGAGAACAGATGAAAGGGGTACGAGTGTGGGGTTCACGTGATCAATGTCACGACAACGCGAAGGAGCAACCATCTCTAGGTTAACCACGCCGTCAGTTTTTTTCGTGACGCCCCACACCTTCTTCCAATTTCCCCTTACCCTACATCCTCAACTCGCGTTCTGTCGACGAGAAAGAAGCTATCGTCGCGAAGCAGTTCACCGATGTCAGGCAACGGCAACGGCAGTAGCAAGTGGCCTGACTTCCGCCTCGCGTCGACCCTATGGTCTCTTATGCCCGGCTCCCAGTCCAACAGGCCAGATAAGCAAAACGACGAAGACCGCGACGGCAACGAAGGCCACAAGAACGAGCAGCAGCTCAAGAACGAACCCCAAGAAGAGCTTCCAGAAGAGCTAATGCAGTCACTCGAGTTGACCCAAGACGAAGTCGGCACCGAAAACCGGCCAATTGACGAGATGAGCGGTTTCGATAACTACGATGGCGATGCTCAGGCTGGCCCAGAAGACGACGTTCAGGACCAAGACTTTGGCACGCTCGAAATGTTCGACAGCAACGCAACACAAGCCCCCTACACGTCGCAACTCGACAACGCGTCCCAGGAAGACCAGGCACCTGAGGCGCCCATGTTGGAAGACATACCGTCCTCTCAATCCCGAAAGCACAAGCGCGACAAGAAGGGGCGCAAACAGAAGGGCATAAATGAAAGTGAATCTCCACAACTGCCAGCTGCCGAAGGATCCTCGCGCAAGTCCAAAAAGTCCAAGAAAAAGTCAATGGTACCGGTCGAAATTCCCGATAGCCTGGTCGAAAACACATCAACCATATTCCCATCTCAACCTCTGGAGAACTTGGCTGCTGACTTTGATGATGAGGCTGCTGCTCCTGCTACTCAAACGAAGCGCAAGCGCAACCCCTCGGATTCTACTGACGGCAAGCAACGCAAGAAGCGGAGATCCCGTGACGAGGCAGCCGTCATCGAATCACAGTTGGTGGAACCAGGAACACAGGATGGCCAAATTGAGGAAGCCGACACTAAAGAATCTCAAGCTGCCTCTTTCCTTCGCACTAGGGACGCAGCTCGCCCAGCTGCCATTTACGATGACGTCGCAGAGGATGCACCCCAGTCTCCCAGTGCTGCACGCCTCGAGGTGCGTGATGCTCGATCAAGAGAAGGTAGTGCCGCTCATGACGAGATGGACATTGATGCATCAGTGAAGCAGAACCAGGATCAGGAGAATGAATTGTCTAGCTTTTCTGCAATCAATGGGCAAGAGAACACAGAACAACAGGAGCTTGAACAAGTGGCCAGGGACGTGTGGAATGCGCACATCAACGGCCAAAACCAACCCAACACACAAGACTCATCTGTGCACACTGAGGAGATGGAAATTCCAACATCTGCACAGCGTCCTCATACAAGCAATGATGTGTACGATGTTCCTGGAAGCCCAGTTCAGGCCTCAAACCCCCCAAGTGCCAGCGCCAAGCGAACACGATCGGGCAAGGCTAAGAAGGCCAAGCCTACTTTCTTTGAGAAATCGCCTTCCCCCGAGGTTCCTGAGGGTGACCTCCCATCACCTTCTGCCATGACACCGATGCCACGAAAGCGTACCAAGAAGGCTTCAAATCGTAGAAAGTCTGAAGCCAACCGTGCACTCTCGTCTCAAGACATGGAGGTCAGAGATGACGACGACTTATATGGCAATCCAGCAACCGGACGACGCAACCGAATGGCTGGCTTCACCCAGGGACGATTCAGCGATGAGGAACTTGGTCGTATCGCACAAGCAGTTGAGAGTTACCGTGTCGAGCGCAACATGGTGCAGCATGAACTGAATGCTATGATCCATGCTCCTGGAGGTACAACCGCTGGTGATGAGCATGCCGCCCTTTGGGCACGCATCTTTGCAACATGCCCGGACCGACACAGACAGAAAATCATCAATATCACCCGAAAGAAGTTCCACAACTTCGTTGCTCGTGGTACTTGGACCAGCGAGCAAGATGCCGAGCTCCGTGACCTTATTGAGGCCAACGGAACAAAGTGGTCCAAAATTGCGGGTATCATCAACCGTCACCCAGAAGATCTTCGGGATCGTTATCGAAATTACATCATCTGCGGAGACTCCCAGCGGAAAGATACCTGGGACGAGGATGAAGAGGGTAACCTGACACAGTATGTAATGGAAGCTATGGCCGCCATTGACGAGTTGCGAATCATCCAACCTACCCGCGAACTGCTCAAGAAGCCATATGAGGAACTTATCGATTGGCAAAATATCAGTGAGCGTATGGGGAGAACTCGCAGTCGACTTCAGTGTATCACCAAATGGAGGGCAATGAACATCAAGACGCATGGCAAGGATAAGTTGGTGTCACATGCGCCCGATGCATCTATTTCTTTCCGTCTCGAGAAGGCCCGTCGTCAAATTGCCGCGATGCCTGAGGAAGAACGTTATCGCATGATCATGGCTATCTCAGGCTCATCCGCATCAGTTGAATCCAAGATTCCATGGCAAAGACTGGTTGACAAACAGTTCCGTAACAGCTGGCATCGACCAACGCAGATGCTTCTTTGGCGACGCCTGAAGCAAAGTGTGCCCGAGTCAGAACAGAAGACTGTACGAGACTCTGCACAATACCTTCTTAATTTGTACGCCCAGACTGGCGAACTTCCTAATGTTGAGGATGCTCTTTTCGACGATGCGGAGGAAATGGAGTTCTTGAATAGTATCCCAACCACCCACGCTTCTCACAACAACGCTTCTGCCAATGGTCAGAACCACATGAGTGCCGAATTTGTTAACGAGGCCGATGAGGAGGAATCCGAACAACCGCAGGGTGAATACGGCGTTCCTGATGAGAACATCAATCCTGATTTACCTATCGCACCAATGGAGGACTTCAACCCAGCCCCAATGGCATCAATGGATCCCGTTGCTGCGGTTGCAGACCTGGCTCCCATGGAGGATACTGAAATGGTTGACCCAGCTCTTTCTGCAGAGCATGCAGAGCCTACAGAGCCCGAAGAGCCCGTTGATGCACCAATGAAAGAAGAGCCTGCGCCTGTCGCCAAGCCCGCCAACACACCTGTGTTTGATGAGCCAGCTCCCCCTAAGGCAACCCGCGTTGCAAAGAGAACAGGTATGGGCAAGGCGAAGGCACCTAAGCCCCCTCGCAAGTCAGCTGCTAGATCTACTCCGGCCAGAGCCACACCTAGCCGTCGATCTGCTAGACGTGCAGCCCCTTCTCAGGACCCAATTGAGGATGATGGGGAGGTTCAGGCCCGGGCTCCCGCAGAGGACAACTCTGAGGTTGACGAGGCTCAGACGCGCAAGCGAAAGACGCCTAGCAGGTTCCGATCCGCTGGCGTCCCTGAGGTATCTGCTGCCGCCGACGATTCAGACAGCGTTATGGACGATATGGAAGATTTGCCTGCCCGCGTTATGTAAGAGAGAAAAGGAACATGAGGGCCACGACGTGGCAGATGAGTGATAGAGATTTGGGAGGGGGCCGGCGTATTTGTACAAGTTACCACCAAGATGGCCTCGACACTAGAAACAGCGGGTGTTGCAGTAATACTTCAGTGGCTAATGGAGGATGTGAAGGGGAGAAACATGGACGATATCGTGGATAACATGAATTATAAAGGAGGGACTACTAGTCGCAATTTATCATCATTATCTTAATATTACAGTTCACTGTGCAAAAAAAAAACAAAGTTTTAAAGAATCGGAATCAATGCAAATCCTGGTATCTATCATCTCTCATCCGTCTACTTTAGCCATTTGCTCAGGCGCAATTCATAATGCAAGCAAATCCATCGTACCAGTGCCGCCATCGTTGGGCGCAGATCGTGATAACAAACAAGTGTCTTTTACTCCAAACTCCACCGAAATGTTTTTTCTTGTGCAAGTGACCCGAGCACTCCGAGCCCGTCATGAATACCGAGTCCCAAAAAAGAAAAAAGAAAAAAAAAAATACCCGCCGTGTAGTTACCGAGTTCATAACATGACAGATCGCAAGTATAGTACCGTTCGTGGTGGTTACGATAGATTCTTTAGCGGATCTCAGGCTCCCGCATGAATTCAGGGATGGCGAGACCTCCCTCACCAGACTCAAAGTTGGGAGCTCCAAAGTTGCTGGGGCGCGAAAGAGTAGAAGTGGTGTTGATGTGGCTAGTGGCCGTGTCCATGAGGTCGAGGACATCTTCGACAGGGTTACCATCGCGACCGGGGCCAAGGGCGGAGTCGTTGTCGAAAGAATAGATCTTGATACCGCGAAGGTGGGTATCCTTGCCGTTCTGGTGGTTCTCGAGGATCTGCATCTGAACGACCCAAGCGACGAGGGTGTTGCCGTCAGGACCACCGCCAGCGCCGGCAATGGGAACCTGCTGCCAGCCGGAGGGGTTCTCAAGAGCCATGGTAGCGAACTCGATAAGGTTGTTCTCGCTGGTACCGGCCTTGAAGACGACCTTGGTAGGGGTGTAGGACTCATCCTCGTTGTAGTCAACGTAGAAGCGAATGTCGCGAATACCAACACGCTTGGTGAAATACATGGTGAGCTTGTGGGGCTGAGGGCCATCGGATCTGAGAAGTGTAAGTCGGGCGAAAAGTGCTTGGGAGTTAGCGGATGGACTCACTGCCAGAAGAGCTTGAGGTCATCGCTCTTGAGCTCCTCAACACCATTGCCAGGCTTGTGGCTGCTGACAGTGAAACGGGCAAGGTTGGAAATCTCCTTTAGGCCAGCAGTAGCTGGGTCAAAAAGGGTAGCAGCTTCATGAGCCTGGTCGTGTTCAGCGGCTTCTTCGTCATCCTCGTCTTCGTCGGCATCATCTTCTTCTTCTTCGCCGATTGAGTTCTCATCCTCATACTCTTCAGGGGAGTGAGAAAGAGTGCGCTGATCAGCATCGTCCTCAGCAGCTTGGTCGTCGTTGTAAGCCATTGTGGCATCAGAAGAAGGGCCAGCGGGAGCAGCCATTGGGCGAGCGCGGTTGAAGAGAATACTCTCATCAGGCTCAGCATCGGAGCTGGAGGCGTCGGAATCGCGGGGAGGCATGCTGAGACGAGATCGATCTGTAGGCTGCTGGGCAGCTAGGAGAATGTTGTTAATATTTGTTCGCAATTCTCGTGATTCGCGAAGAAGTTGCATGCGCTCTTGATACCACTCCTCAAAGGTGACGCTGAGATGATCAATGGCTCGGTAGCAGGCTTCCACGTTCTCCTTGTCTGGAGAAGGAACGGCTCGGAAGACTCGCTTGCGCTGCTGGAGAATAGCGCCACTAGACTTCTTGAAGGCAAGTTCTTGGAGTGGAACTCGCTTGATGCGATGATCACGGTTGATTTGATGAGTTGAGGCTGGAGGAGGAGGGATGTAGATTTCGCGACGGGAAGGCATGTTCAGGGATGAGATGGTTTGTTCGGATAAAGGGTGAACAAGCTCAGTGACAAAGGAAGGATCAAGTTGAGAACAGCAGATGAAGGTATCAAAGGAAAGGAAAGATGATGAAAGAAAAAGAAGGCTGACAAGATAGTTGTTAGAAGAAAGTGCAATTGGGATAATGGGAAAGATAAGGTAGTGATGTGTTGCAGGAGTATGACGTGTAGAGTTGATGAAGAAGAAGAGAAGGTACAAGAGCAGAAGCGAGATAGTGGCATCAGTCTAGTTCCTATCGAGGCATCTAACAACAGAAAAAGAGGCCCATCGAGCAAGTATGAGGGCAATGAATCACTAGTGGCAGCCAACTAGAGCTGCAAACACTTTAAAATCGCAACCGATATGAGATCATGGCACTGCCAGAAAGAGACGCTAAATATGCACGTTTAATTGAAAAGATTTAACTTACTTCTATACAGACGAAACGGATTAGGAGGAGGCGCTCGACGTCGTCTTTGGTCAGGAGGTTGATCTGGTGTTCGATGAATTGGAGGACCGTCGGGCGTTACCATTGGACCAGCAGCAAGAGGAGAAGCGCCTTGACTTGGATGCAATCTAGTAGAAGGTCCGCTGGGAGTAGCAGCTGGAACTTGAGGCACTGGAGATGAGGTTGTATCGGATGGTACAGGTCTCGGGCTCGAGGCCATGTTTGCCTGTGCCCTGGCGTTTGTGTTTGAGTTTGGGTTTGCATGAGTGGCAGCTACATGCCTTGCTCTTCTTGAACCACGAGTGATGTCCATCTTGATCGGCAGTGATCACTTAGTATCTGGCCAACACTGCCAACGCTCACTGATATCCGAGCTCCTCTAAAGTCAATTATTAGGCGCGGTCGCGGTTGTAGCTGTCGTTGGAAAATATGATGTGAGTGGACAATTGGACGCGCTATCACGTGTCCTCTATCGAATCTATTTTAGGTGTCTGGCCTCTAGCTCAACTGAAGTTGACCCCTGTCCATCTTGCCTTGGCCTTGATTGTTTCAAACATCATCACCTCCAATCTCTTCAGTTCAGCCATAAGCAGAATCAATGCTGCAAGTCAATGCAATGCAATAACTTTGCAGACCCGATACACTCTGGATACATTTCATCAGTTGTTCAATTGAGCTATTTTCACACTCCAAAGTCTAATCATAACCGAAGTCGCCTCTTACCGACTGAACTTCCTGGTTGCGACTTACAGGGTCCTCCTCCTCTACCCCGCCAAAACTACTGCAACCCAACCAGCCTCTCCCACTGTAACCCCGGCCTCATGCTCAAAAAAGCTTCCAGAAAATCTTGGTCCGAGATCTGACGCATGTCACGTCAAGTCAAGTCACAAGCCACCAACAGAATGCCCCTGACACTGACAGTTCTTGACTCAACTACAAGGAACCTTTGGCCTTAAACCTTGTGGGCCTACGAATATGGTACCCTCCATCTTCTTCGGTCTTCGGAGTCGTATTGCTGAAAACTATGCTACGCCGCTGACTTGCATCAAGCAGGGAGGTTAATCCTGATGACGAATGCGCAACACCATATGCCCTTCCCTATGATCTTCGATCTTGTTACATTGAGACAATACGACAATTCCTTAATCAATTGAATCTCACGGGTTGCCCGTCCAGTCTCTCCACTACAGCGCCTTGACCATGCCCGTTATAACCGTTCAACGGCCAGTGTCGTACCTGAAGCTAAGCCAAGGCCCCTGGCCCGTCCTCATATTCAGAATCTGAGGTTGTACGGGGATACCGATATCGCTTCGAGTCTCACCGTGCCAACTAAGAGTGAGGCATGCAGGACATCGTCTGGTTTAGCTCGTTAGCGCACCCTTTCAACATGAAACATAAGCTCATGGCTCTACGTGGAGTTAAAAATTCTTCTCGTCGTTAGCTAGAAACGCCTTCAGCATGCACGGTCTACGTGTATCCTTCAACTTGAGTCGAGTGGGCCCGCATCGCCAGCCTCATCTACAGCCATCATCCTGGTTCATCGCCCAATGTAACGCCTCATCTCTCCCGTCTCATTGGCAACGATCCAGATTAACGGTCCAAGCTGTCACCATCGCTGAGATCTTCAGCCGTTCGCGCTACGTCATTATCGTTTTCACTTAACTACCGGCCTCCCTCGCGCCACGTCGGCTCGCTCCTCTTCAGGGTCCTCCCATGAAACTGGTCCCTTCACTGACTCTCACAAGATCCAAGCTTTTGGGTCTTCCTCTTTGCTTCTTCTCGTGTAACTCAGGGCTTCCATGTTGCCCATCTCAACTTGCGCAGCTTCTATTCGTTCTGATGCACGCTGACGCCTCGGCTTTCTTTAGAGCTCAACTTACATACCCACCATCAAAGCCTTCCTCAAGATGTCATTTGCAAGGATAGTCTCAAGAATCAGGGCCGAGTCGGGGTGACGGGTCGCTTGGTGAACCCTTGAGGACCCTGACTTCAGCCTCACGAGATGATCCTTTTCTTAGCATAAATATCGACTCTTGTCAACTGTTTCTGTCAGCTATCAATCTACAATAATCTCAATCATCTTAACTACTTATCTCTCAACTGCTTATCTATCGAAGTGAAAGACAAGAGCTCATCCTGGGTTTTCAACTGATTCCGTTCGATGTCTCTTGATCCTTTGCCTACTATTGAAACGACCCTCACTTCTTCTTCTCCATCCGACATGTCCTCTTCCATACAAAGCCGATCTGCTCGCAGCACACCTGCTATCAACGCATCCGCCTTTAATCCTCCTGAAGCCAATGGCTCCTCTAATGAAAGAGTTCCTTTCATGCGAGACAACTCTCCCGAAGCCGATAGCCTACCGTCCAACCCAGCTCTTACTCCAGTCATCACCCATGGAGACAACCCTTCAGCCAGCAACAGAAACTCCGAGGCCGATACAGTAGTCCCCCTCCAACCTGTTATCAGTCAAGATCCCAGTCGAGTCCGCCCTGGCTCTCGCACCGGTAACTTTGTCACTCCCAAGACGGCTCGCTTCTCTCAGGATGGCGGAGAGCCTCTTCAGTACTCTGGAGGTTCCATGAAATCGTCTCGACGACGCTATCGTGGTGAAGACTACGACTTTGACCAGGCTGCCGACTATCCCACAGTGAGTGACTATGAGCGATACTGGCGCAATGAAGGTCGCAATGATCGCTACACTGCTCGAAGAGGCCCTTACCCACCTCCCACATTCATGAACCGCCGTCGAGCACACCCTCATGATTCAGACGAAGAGTTCTATAGCAGTGACGACCCTCGCATGCCTCCCACTGGCGGACGCAGAATGATGGATGAGGAAATGGGATACCCCCATCGACCTTTCCATCACCGACGTGCTTCTACCCTCAACGGCTTCAATATCTCTACAGGCAAGCTTGAGTGGAGTAACCTCAGTCCTAAGGAGAAATCAGAGATCATGCGTCTTCCTTTGACTCAATGGATGAACTCAAATTTCAAGAACCACTTTGTCGCCAGTCTTGGTGAGCTTATCGGCACTACCATGTTCCTCTTCTTCGCCTTTGCCGGCACAGAAGTTGCCAACATTCAAGCACAAACCGACAGCAAGACTACCACAGGAGAGTCTACTGGTAGTCTCAACGTTTCCAAGCTCCTCTACATCTCCATCATCTTCGGTTTCTCGCTCATGGTAAATGTCTGGGTCTTCTTCCGTATCAGCGGCGGTCTCTTTAACCCTGCCGTCACTATCGCCATGTTGATGGTCAAGGCTATTAGCATGACAAGAGCTATCTGCCTGTTCCTCTCTCAGATTCTTGGGTCAATGCTTGCCTCCGTTATGGTACGGTACTTGTTTCCTGAGACATTCAACGTCCGAACTACTCTAGGAGGTGGTGCATCTCTGGTTCAGGGTGTGTTCATTGAGGCTCTTCTTACTGCTGAGTTGGTCTTCACCATCTTCATGCTTGCCAAAGAGAAGCACCGAGCCACATTTATTGCTCCCGTCGGTATCGGCCTGGCCCTTTTCATTGCAGAGATGGTCGGTGTCCAGTTCACTGGCGGGTCGCTCAACCCTGCCCGAAGTTTTGGCCCTTGTGTCATCACCGGTACCTTCGACTCTGAGCACTGGATCTACTGGGTTGGTCCTGGCATTGGCTCTCTCATCGCTGTCTGCTTTTACTGGTTCATCAAGACTCTTGAGTACGAGATGGCCAACCCTGGCGCCGATGGTGATGATCTCAACGATCCTACTAAAAACCCTGAAAAGCGAGCTGAAATCCAGTCTAACGCTGCCCCTTCAATTGCCTTTGGCGGTGGCAAGACCCCTTCAATTCGCAGCTGAATGACGAGGCCATGAAAACATGACTCTTATGAGTGAGGGCGAGATGGATACGGTCCATCAACGATTACACGATGAAAGTTGATGAGCAAACTCAATGATGCTTCATGAGATCAAATGCATGATAAATATACACGAAATGCGAACACGCCAGAGATGGATAGAAAATTGGAATTTGCTATTTGTTTATACGGATGTTGTGCCTTAATGGTTGGAGTTCGGTTTGGCGATTCGTTAATTTTGTATTGCCCGGCACATTTGGTGCTTCGAGGCTGATTCCTCCAGATGAAGGAGTGTATATATAGAGCTTTTGGGTAGAAAGAATTGGCACAGGTCTCCGACTGGAACCCCTTTACACACAATTTCCCAAAGAGCACTTGACTCTGGGGTCGCCTTGATTACAACATATAATGTTCTCGGTCTGATATAGTTGTATATTCAGGAATCTCTACAATGCTAGTTGGCGAGATGATGGCCTAGTGATATCTCTGACATCCTAGGTCCTACCAAAACTGTTTTTCCAAAGACACTTGGTCCTGGTCTTCAAGTTCGCGAATCCTGTGACTCTGCTGTGATCGTGGACCTAGCTCTTGTCCAATGCAATATTGCGTCCAGTCCTATTCATCTCATACCACCCTCCCAGAACCACCCAAACCTTATTTTTGGATATATATCGGACTGCAAGGAATTGATGTTTGACGTTGCATCCTTATTCTATAGCTGTCTGGCGTCTGTTGCGCTGGCGTCGAGCTCGAACGACGCTCATGATGAAGCAGACGATACAGTACGAGATAGCAAAGCCAATGACACCCCCAAGGCTACCAAGCATGAAGCCTGCTCCAGCGTCTCGAGAGAAGCCGTCAGGGAGAGATCGACCAGGTTGAGGGGTTTCGAGGGTCCCGATAGCAGGGTTGTTCATTGTTGTTGCTGGTGATAGTTCGGGACAGGGGGCTCCAAGGTTCTCTCTTATAGTCGTATTGTGCAAAATGTTTCTGGTGTATGTTCTCCTGTATTGTATCTGGTTAGGTAATATTTTCACTATGGAGGCATGGGTCTAGAGAACTCACTTCTGTCGATGGAATAGAGCTTAGCAATGTTTCTTTCTGGTTAAAATCTAGACGAATGTATAGTTCTGAATGTTTCGGGAGTTGTATTTGTATTGCTGCAAGAAGAGTCGAGGTTGGGAGGACGCAACATGGTAAACAGAAGGGAAGGTATAGTTGCTACAGCGTTTGTATGCAGCAACATGGTAGTGACAGTGGCATCCAGTTTGCAAATAGCACTGAACATTCAACTTCAAACGGAGTTAATGGAGGAACTTGGGGGAGGGGGTAGCTAACTAATTCGTTCGTTTGTTCATGTTGAAGCGAACAGTGATTCATTGTTTGGTTGTGCTCGTTTGTAAAGTGATGAACAATGTTGAGAAGTTATCTATCTGCAGAGTCAGTAAGTGTCTGTATCTCATGTTCATTGGGATAACCTAACATCTTCTGGCTGACGAATATTATTGTTTGGGTTAAGCTCCATGGATAGATGAACCGTCTGAACCGTTTCGGAATTAGTCGTGGCATTGGCCCATTTGATAGGATGAAAACATGATTCCAAGATCAACGTGAAGTTAATACAGTATTCTAAATTTATCGTAAATGCAAATACTTTAAGTTTAGAGAACATGGTAGAGTTATCCGTTCCGCACTTTAGCTTCAAACTTTACGATCTCACTTCCACTTTGACTTACATCCAATGGTCACTATTGATCATCTATCATGACTAGTATCTGGTTCATCCTATGACCACCAATTCCACTGACGACTTTCCATCTTCAAGTTCCCACTCTGAAAATGATCCTCCAACAAGCTCGCAAGCAAGCCCCGTTGGCTCAGTGGTAAAGCGTATCACTAGTAATGATAAGATCACTGGTTCGATTCCAGTACGGGGCAGATGAACTTGTTCTTTTGACATTTTTGCTGAATTCTCAAAGTCTTTGTGATATGACGATATCATGAGATAAGTGACCATTGGTGTTGAGACTGACTTTTGTGGTTTCCATTTTGTTACTACGATATTCACTTGTGCAGGCTGCACCTTGGTGAACGTCTGAAAGGCAGAAAGAAGCACAGCAGAGCGAGAAACAGTCCTTCCCCGTAAACGTAAAGTTACCTACTGAAACGACGTATGAACATGGATCAAGTCTTTTGATGCATCACATCGGGATGACCGAGTCTCGGTTCGAGCCGTGTACGGATAGTGGGGGGGATGAGATGAGGGAACATCATGAATGCCTAGTCATCAAAGAACGTGGTTGTCACGTCTACCCTAAACCAAACACTCACTCAGTCTTGTTTGCAATGCTTATTTATGTCCAGACGATAAATGAAACAGAAGGCCATGGCCAGATCACATACATATCTACAAGTCACGGGAGATCTTTGCTCTTCCTTAGCCAGTACAAATGTGCCCCATGACATGTCTCAGTTCATCACCCTAGTCCAAATCATAGCCGTGATGACTTCACGAGAATCACTTCATCCCAGCCAAAAAGCGGAGAGTCTTGGTCAGTGCAATCATCAAGATCGGGCATGAAAGAGCAAGGAACAAGAAGGAAGTGGAACCAGCATTAAATTTCACTCGATCCCAGTCTCGTCAAGATGGCGCGTGCCTTTTGAATCGATTGATGAAATGGCGTTTTATAGCCCTGTCTCTTTTAAAATGTGTCTTATTTATGGCAACTAACCAAGCAAGCGACAAATGCAGATGCTTTCGTTTCGAATCACAGGAGAGAGTCTAGAAGGAGAGAGAAGCAGGTATCATCATTCAATTAAAACAATGGAACCGGGATTCAAAGTTGAAGTAAATTAAAATTGATGTCATCCGCCCACTCGGCCCCCTTTTCGCTTGGGCATGTTGGTTGATACAGTACATGATGATAGGCGTTGCCGAGCCATGGCTGGGTAAATGAGTGGAAATTTGGCGAAATAGAGACTTGATAACGAGGTCTACACCAAGAACAATAGGTTCATGACTACTAGAATGTGCTGTGATGAGGTGAATTCGTTGTTGCCAGTATCTCAAAATAGGGGTTCTCAGTTAATTACAGGCTCAGGAGCAGTCCGCATGTAATGCATTGTCTTGTCTTGTCCTCCAGTCTCAGCCTCTTATGTATTGATGATGATGATTTGGGGGGCGTGTGTGTTCCACCAGATACGACCTCGTCCATCCAGGCCATATCTCGGCTGTTGATTAGCCATCAAATCGATACGGAGAAGTCATATCCATTAACTAGCCATTAAACAAATAGAAACCTTCTCCTCATCTGCTCATCAAGTCTCGAACAGGGCAAGGGGGGTCGTATCACCGCCTGTTTGCGGGGGCGTAAGGACTATTCAAGGTTATTTGATCAATGCACGGATATTGACGACACACGAGGAGAAGAAGAAGAAGAAGAAGAATGTTGTGTTACATTTATCTGACAGTTTCGATGGATGGAAACTATCGTTCGAGTTTAACCTGAGCGACATAATCATAAGCTGAAAGATATCACTGCATGGAGAGTTTATGCAGAATGTCTTAGACTTTTCCTCCTCACGTACGTTTTCAACCACGTTGTCACATCTCCAGACCAAGTTATTGAGCCTCTAACCGTTTTCACACTGATCATCACCTCTTTGTTCTAAACCGTTATATCATCATCTCTTCTTTCAATCCGCATCCGTAGGTGGAAAAAAGGTTCACTCAAAGAACCTGAACTTCCCAACCTCATGCACACCCTTTCTCGACATCACACGCCCCCCTCCCCTCTCTATCAAATTCCCCTTGAACTACCAGAAAAAGCCGCTAATTCCAGGGGACCTTCTGCCCTAGGGACAGCTGGAGTGGATCTTGCAGTGAACCCCTCCCCCTAACAGATGCGCTGTGCGCGTGGGCGTCGGGTCGCGTGTGGGGCAAGAGGGAGAGCCCACCTCAGGAAATGGCTAAGGTAGCTTTAGCTCTAAAGGTAGAACCCGTCCCTTGGAAACTTCCATTAATTACGGCCACTACAAGTGCCTCTTGTCTTTAGAGCTGAGCTCCCGTCTCATTTCTCCCTCCATCATTCTCATTCTCAACTCTCCATCGCTTTGCGCCTTCAACTGTGATACCCAATTCCATACTCCTCGACCTTTAGCTTTACTTCTCAGCTTCTATCATATCAACCTTCTATAATCAGCAATATGACTCTCACCGATGAAGAGCTCGACCGCGACTGGCAGCCCAGTGGCCGTCGCCCTCAATCGTCCGTATCCCCCTATACTCACCTCAATTGAAGACGCCCGCCATGTCGTCTACAAAATCAATGTGATCGCGAACCAAGACCTAACACGCCTCTCTCGTATAGTACCATCGCCCGCTCTTTTAGTGCAGAGTTGATGGACATCTTCCGCATCGAGAACTCGCTCACCGATCTGGATCAGCAAGTCCACGATAAGTCGGTCTACCACTTGCTCACCGTTTCACAACAGAAACCTTGCATCTAACCGCCTTTCACCTTCAGGAAGCAAACAGTCGACAAGAACACCGAAGAACTCGCCTCTCTCGAAGCCCGCATCCGCGAAATGGAAGATCGCCTACGTCGCTCTGTAGGCGGCAGCACCCAGCAGCGCTCTCCTCTGCCACAGGTCCAGACACAGACCGCCAACCAGTCCCAGACTCAGCAGCAGCAGCCAAGCTCCCTCGAAGCTCCCACGGACGACTCCAAGGCTCGCTCACGACCGGGAACGGCCCGCGCTGCTCAGCAAGCTCCCTCCTCGGGCAACATGCCCCCGACCCCGGGTGCCAGTGAAGGTGAATACTACGTCGTCACCCGCGATGACTTGCAAGACGGCCCGCGCTGACGAACATTTTTGACTTTTTATAAAGATGGAGATCATGAATAAAGCAATCTGACCTTTTTTGCTGCTCCCTTTCTCTCCATGAACCATTCAATTCTGTCGAGGGCAACTCTCACTCACCACCGCCAGTCAGCCTCTTACAAGAGAGTTGTCGCCCCTCATGAGCTAGTGGACGGTAGCGGGCGCGGAGAACCAACGGCTGAGCTGCATTCAACCCTTGGCCAGACCGCAATTCGCACTCTAACCCGACCGTTCATCTTTATGGGGAACATGTTTCAAGACTCACTCGGCGCGCCCCTCGACAACTGGCCAATTCATTGTTTCGAAGAAAGCCACGAATTACAGCCGAGGCGCATTAATAACGTCAAACGCCCTCGACTATTTTTTTTATTTTTAATTAACAATGCTTTCCGGTTGCTGGAGGAGTTTTCAGGAGCCGGGGGAAAATCAACGGCGCATCCCCAGCCTGAATGTTCCCCCCCCTCCTTTTTTTGTCGTTCGCTACCAAGATTCCCGGCGTTCATAGAGGCAGCATTTGCAACATCATTTTATCATCATTATTTTCATCCTCTCGCTTCAACTGTTGCGTCAGGCTGCTGCATATTGTTTATGGGAGGATAGCGTCCACGTCCACGTCTAGCATAGGTGTGGATGTGTATGAGTGCGTGGATTGGATGGACTGGACTGAGACTGTTTGTATGAGATGAGATGAGATGCGATGGAATGAATAGGACGGGAACGTATTTGGATGCACTGGTATGCGTGTCACAATTGATAGCAAGTGCATCAACAGTACCTCAATCGACTTGAATTCACGGCCGAAATAATGAGGTTTATATGTATCTTTTCCAGTTACGGGTGGAAATACACAGGTAATCCTTTACCTTGTCACTTGAACAATGCCTCACTTCTGCCCTTGAGTTCTGATATCGCTTTGACTTTATTACACATGACTGGCTCTAGCTCTTCTCATCTTACAAAGCATCACAATAGCCGACCTGTATCGCCAGCTCCAGAATTACATACTGACATGCTCTAAAATGCTGAACGCGAATCCACACTACCACCAACACTACCATTCATCGATATCATCGAGATCCTTGTTGGCAAACCCGACTTTGTTGTTCTCGAGATCAAATGCAACATATAAAGCCTTGAGCGCAATATCGCCAATGATGGTAACACCCAAGCTCTCTGCACTCTGCAAACCGCCCCAGCAGTAGTCCGAATCGTTGTCGGTTGTGCTGTAGCTGAGGTACGGTCCAGGAATCTTCAGAATGTGCTCTGTGCCTGGCACCTTGAACATCAAGTCTGGAAGATCGTTGGAAAACTTGCAAGGAAACGTGAACGAGTCGCCGAGACGAGGATCAACACGCATGTCTGGAACGTCGTACCAGTACATACTGGCAAGATCTCCGGGCAGAAACAGCAGCGTCGTCCCCGTGTCGATAGTAGCCTCAAAGGCGTGTGCCATCCAGACTTGACGAAGACCGGCCCAGGCTGTGGTATCGAATGTGACGTCCCAATGGGGGCTATCCTCTCGCGTGGCCATCCACGAAATGTTGTCCTTGGCTCGGCTCTCGTCAATATAACCGAAATCGAAGCGACCTGTCGCATTTCGACGCATATCAACAGTGAAGACTGGATCATCGAGTAGTGGACGAAGCTTATCAAGGAGAGACGGAGTCGGAGGGTCGATGTTGCTAGGAAGAGACTTGGCAAGGCCCAAGATGCCAGTGAGTTCAGTTTCACGCTCAAAGCGAGGAGCAACGATCTGAGCAGACTGGATAGCTGTGTTTTTGAGTTCAAAGTCTCCCAGGCGGACGGTATCGAGGTAGACGATGCCATCAGCATGAGTTCCGTCGACTATCAAACAGGTCAGCATACCATGTCCCGACGGCATGAAACGAGAGATGATTCTCACCATACTCGACTTCCCATTCGGCATCGCGAAGTCGGTGAGATGTCTTGGAAGAGTTGGGCTTGTATCGAGGAGCCCAGGGACCTTCAGGGTTGGCTCGATAGATTGTGTCTGTAGATTGCACCCACCTGAAGTGGAGGTCAGCATAAATCATTCGTATCTCAGGGCATGCCTCTCACAAGTCTGCAGAGCCAGTGTCGAGGGCCATCTTGAGGGTCTGAGGCGGAGTTCCAACTTTGACGTCGGCGATGTAGATTTCATCTGCCCCAAGGGGCTTCACATCGACACGACCATCTGCAGAATGGTTAGCATATGAATGTACGACAAGTATTAGAGTCAATACCGTCATCAAGAAGTGAGAATGCGGACAAAGTCTCTGGAGAGACAGCCTTCCCCCATTTCTGATGAGCTGCGACCCATTCTCGAACGAAATCGGGCTTGGAATTCGAGTTCTTGGCAGCCTCGAGAGAAAATCCCTTTCGGCCTTTGTGCTGAGGAGTGGCAGCAGTAGAAGAAATGCTGACTACCAAGAGCACAGCAAGAAAAGCGAGGCTCCTCATGATTCAGATTGAAGGAGACGAGTTGAGGGTTGGTAAAGAGGGCGAAAGAGAAAGAGAAGGTTGAGAAGAAGAACTACGAGATAAGCAAGAGTTGACTGGATGTTGTAATACACAGGAAGGTGTAACTGAGAGAGATTGACGAAGGAAACAGAGGAAGAAGGAGGGAAAACCGGAACTTGGTAGACAGCGCCAGTGAATCATCTAAATATCAGACCCAGAGGGAGGTGCTACAGTTACAGCTATCAACACTGCCGGACACTTTCTCGGCCAAGACAGTATAACACTACCTGTCAAAACCTGCTTGCTATTGCAGAAATCTAGCTCCCGTTATCCTCGCAACGTCTCATTCGAGTAGTATAAGCCGAGGCCCCTATATCGCCAACATCCATATTTAGGTCATCGGCCACGCTCTGTACCACCCAAAAGTCACTCCCCGTAGACGAGCCCATCACCTCGCGCCGACCATTACACAACCTCTTGTAATCAGGTCGTTTTTCTAGCCTGCAGCTCCAGGGACAAACACGGGAACCTGCAACTGCGACGTAACAATGCATGAATATCCAATCCACGTCTCTGGTAGCAACAATCGACGACGGCACATTCGATATTCCATTTTGGAGAAGACAGATATGGGGGGACCTGTACTCGACTTGGGTCGTGAGATTGGCTCACAAGACCATGAGGATGGGTAACGACACTACTAAGCTAGGTAGCTAGACATGGACGTGGAACGGGTAGAGACAGGAAAGGACACGATATAATGCTTCGTTACTCGCGGATCCGTCGACCAATGTATCTAAGCGATACGGCCCGTGGAACAGGACCGACATATCCGTATTACCTGACTTCACTAAACATCTCACATTTGATCCCGTTCATCATTCATCGGTGAGAAATTCACATGTCCCTCTTCATGGTATTCTACTTCATATGGTAAGTATAGTCAGAGTCAGATATTCTATCGTTCGTCATCTGACCCGGTATCAATCAATCAAGCTGCGTATCAACAATCAGCTCCACCTTCTTCTTTTTCGTTATAGGAAAGCCAAGATCAAAAGTCAATACGCCATCGTCTATAGTTCGTCGTGAGTCTGCTTCTTCTCTCCCTCGCTCTTCTTGTTCTTCTCATTCTTCTCGTTCTCCTTCTTCATATCATTGAGCAACTTCTCGAGCTGCTCCTTATCGATCTCACCATCCTTCATGAAGTCCTCAGCGTTAAGCTGCACTGTCTCTTGTGATGCCTCTCCGCTTGTTGTCTTGCTCTTCTTGCTCTTCTTCTTGGCCTCCTTGGCAGCCTTCTTGGCTTGTCGGTTCTTCTCCTCCACCTTTCTGGCACCCTTGAGGGCGGCCTCAACGCTGACCTTCTCCAGCTTGTCACGCTTGGTCTTGAGGTCCTTGATGAGGAGCACAGGATCGGCAGTGGCAGCAAGCTTAGACTGCTTGGCCTCGAGGTTATTCAACCAGTCCAGAGTGGCCTTGTGAAGATCAATGACTTCCTTGAGATCCTCCAAAGTGTACAGAGGAGGAATAGGTCCCTTCTCTCTAATGACTTGCTCCATCTTGCGGGCCTCCGCAACCGCGGGATCTTCGTCTTCCAGTCCGTCAAAGTCACCTGTGGCCTTCTCTTGCGCAGCCTCTGTGCTGGAAGACTCAATTGATGAAGATGCAGAGGCGGACTCAGAGGCAGACTTGTGCCAACTCTCATGCTCGGCAATCTGCCCCTTGATCTTGTCAACGAATCCCTGGGTGTTCTCCAGAGTCTGCTTTAGTGCAGTAAGGTATTCAGGTCGCTTCTCGGTCTCTTCAACTCTCTTCTGAATGGGTGTGACCAGGTCCTTGAGAACCTTGAGCTTGGACTTAAGAACATCCTTGCTAGCCTCTGCACCATCAGCATAGAGCCAGTCACTTGTCTCGCTGGCAAGTTCTGCCAACTTGGTCCTCTCCTTCTCGGTAGAAGCCGCGATAAAGGCATCTCCCTCAAGGAGATCCCTAATCTTGTAGGTGAATGCCTCAAGCTGGTTGAGAGCCTCCTCTCGCTGTAGGCGCGCCTTGTCAGACGCAGCAAAGGCCTTGAGACGGTCCTTAGACTTGGAAATCTCGGCCGGTGTAAGGGCAGGAATACCACGGTTCTCAATGGTGATCTCAACAGGGATACCAACAATCTCTCGCTTCTTGGCCTCAGGCTTGACCTCCTCGGTGCTTCCAGAAGCGGCAGAGTCGGCTGCTGAAGCGGTAGCAGACTCAGGAGAGGCAGTGGGAGAAGAAGACTTGTTATCCTTCATCTCTTCCTCAGAGCCTTCACCCTCCTTGAGAGGCTTCTGATCCTTCTTGCCAAAACCAAACAAATTCTTGACACCATCTACAAGGCCTTCCTTAACCTCGGCCTCGCACTCAACAGCAGCCTTGGTAATCTCAACCTCACCATTCTCGCCGCTGAGCTTGACACCGAGCTTGAAGCGAACCTCAGACTCAACGCAAGAGGGGTACTTCTGCTTGATAGCAGCGATAGTGGCAGTCAAGTTCTTGGTAGCCAGAGTCTTAACATCCTTCTCATCAGAGCCAATTTGCTGGTAGAAAGTAGCAGTGAAGTCCTTCTCGTTGGTGAATGTAAGTTCCTTAGGGGCAGCGCCTTGAGGGGAGACGGCAGACCAGAGTCGCTGGTGCTGAGTCTTTCCCTCCTTGGCCTCCCACTTCACACCAGAGGGGTAGAAGCCACCCTCGGCAATTCGGATCTCCTTGACACGGAAGCTGGGGCTGAGCTCAGCAGCGCGGAAGCCAGCACCGAAAACGGCGGCCTCATCAGAGTTGACGTTGGATCGAATCTTCTCAGGAGAGCCAGAGACCTTCTCAAGGACCTTCTGGACGAAAGGGGTGCGAGAAGCACCACCGTGAAGGATGATAGAGTCGATGTCAATGATGTCGAGGTTAGCGGCCTTCAGGGCATCGTTGATAACAACAGTGATTCTCTCAGCATGCTCAGCAGCCATCTCCTCGAATTGAGTGCGGGTAATCTTGTATCGGAAGTCGATGTCCTCGTACAAGCCCTCGAAGCTGGCTCCGGTGTTCTGGTTGGCACTCAAGACATGGCGAACCTTCTCGACCTGGTTGGTGAGCTTCGCAATGGCGCGGCCGTGGGACTTGACACTCTCAGCAGCGACAGAAGCCCTCTGAGCGGCCTTGGACTCGACGAATTGCTTGACCATATCATCTAGAATGAGGTAGTTGAGGGAGTCACCGCCAAGAGTGCGGTCCCAACCAGCGCCTAGGACGTGAACCTCCTGAACAGTCTTGTTGAACTTGCCAATATCCTTAATAGATCGGCCTTGGAACTTCAAGATGGTAGCCTTGGTGGAGCCAGCGCCCATGTCGAAAATGATGTTGTACTCGGGCTTAGATCCATTGCTGACGTTGGGGAACTCCCGGGTAGTAGCGTAGTTCAAACCAACGGCGAGACCATCGCTGAGAAGCCCCAGAACCTTAAGACCAGCAAGCTCAGCAGCTGTCTGAAGAGCCCGCTTCTCATCGGCGGTGTAGAAAGGAGGAACAGTCAGGACAATGGAGCGTACGGTGGTTCCGTCACCAGCGGCCACCTCAGCGTTCTTCTGGATGCTCTGCAGCTCCATAGCGAGCAGCTCCTCAACCATCCAAGCTTCCACATCGTCAGTAAAAGACTTGCTCTTGAATGCGGCGGTGCCTCGTGTAGGATGGGACTGCAATTGCAGCGCAGGGTGTCGGGCAGCGTACTCCTGAACCACAGAATCTTGAGTGGTCAGGCCGAGGATGGTCTTGAGGTTCGGGTAGACGTCGCTGGGGAATCGAGAGGCGAGAGCCATGGCGTCGGCACCGTAGGCCCTCTCGGGGTATTCGCCCTTCTGAGGTCCATTTCTGGAGGGCTTAAAGACAACGGCGGAGGTTTCTTTTCGTCGGGAGTCCTTCGTTAGGACAATCTCTAAAGGAATTCCAGGCTTGACAAGAGTGGCCTTGATGTACTCGGTACCAAGGTCGACACCCAGAACAGCTGAAATTGCGAAAACATTTGTGGTGAAGAGGAAGATTGTCGCCAAAAGCGTCATGAGTGGCGAGACTCGGGATGCCATGATGGTGGTTTTGGTGGGGTGCGCTCAGCTGCGCACACCAATTCACAGAGAGTATGTCTTTTTTTATCAACGAGGAGCGTTGCCTCTTGAGAAAAGAGAGCAAAAAGACGATATCGTCTATGGGCAGGAAAATAAAAAGCCCGGAGAAACTCTTTTCTTTGTATATATAAGTTAAAGAAGAGAGAGAGGACTGGACGATGTGGCCAGAATGGAGACCTCTTCCAATGGGGGAGCAAGAAGCCACGATGGCTGTTAGAAGCTAAGTTAGTGGAAGCGTCCAGCCACTCATGGAAAGAGGACAGCTAACAATAGGTATTATAGCGGCGGTGACGTTAGTTCTAATGCAAGGCTGAGAGACAGATAAGACAGAAAACTCGAAATTATTGGAGCGATAAGAATTTACAGTGGAACATTCGAGTCAAGGCCTCGCTCTAGCATCGAGTTCGCTTGACACATCAAAGCCCCAGGGATTCCCCAGCTACCGACCGAATAGTGACAAGTGGCCTATTTGGTCTCAGAAGTTCATGATGTTTGGTAATTAGGCTATAAATTATGATGGCGTGGAGGTAATCTTGGGTAATTTCATGATCATACTGACTCGATTCGCAATTGCATAGTATGATTTGGGGATAAGAGTTGAACTTTGATATAGACATCATACGGTTGACTAGACGCATGAACGTTTCTCTAACTGCTATGCAAACAAGACATGTTTCTTGGTGTTTGATCTCATAGAGTATCAGGTCTACCTGAAAGCAATATCCAGTGCTGTCTCGTTATGGCCTTATCATGAGATTGAATGCACGTGGCCTTTGCTCTTCTTCTTCAATGAACAAAATGTGGTCAATTTATCTACCAATAACATGACACTTTGAGCTCCCCACATTCTCCAAGACCCCTGTCAACCCTATGACGGCACACTTTCGAGCTCTAGCTTCGGCCCTTAGCCTTGCCATGAGGCAACATAACATGTCCAGCATCATATAATGAGACGATACTCTTGACGTAATATGTAGTTCCGATCTTCATGGTAGTCTTTTGAACCATACTATAACTCAATGGCTCAGTTTACAATCTTCACATGACTTTGAATCATGTGTCACACATCAAACACATTTGGCGGGTATCCATTCACATTATTTACCTACTGCCCAATCCCCGGAAGGCCTATTTTGTTACAAAGGTATAGAGAACTCCAACCGAAACCGTGGCCAGATGTATATCCGAGTCCCAAAATCATCAAAACCCCAAAATGCAAAGTCCTCAAGTCCACCGTCCGTCCCCTGGCTATTCGCCCTAGATAGAAATCTTGACTTGTAAACGCCGTCATCTCATGGTGTACATTTGCCTCCGGGAGATAAAAGGAGATTCGTAAGTTTGTGTGTTTACCGCATGCCATGTTTCGAGGTACTTAAGCCTCATCGCCGCGTCGTCCGCCTCGACCAGCACCACCACGACCGCGGCCGCGGCCACGACCATCACCGCGGAATCCACCTCGACCACGGTGCTCGCCTCGTCCGCGACCTCGGTGGTTGCCACCTTCGTGACGGGGACCCTTTCGCTGCACCTGGTGGAATCCGTCGTTGGGATCAGCAGGGGCAGTGGTCTGATTTATTAGCATCTGATCGTATAATATGGAGTAAACAATCGACTTACCTCCGGGTGGTCATCAGCCCAAGAGTGGGTGTTGGCAACGCGAGTGGGAGCAGCAGCATCGGCCTCAACAGCCTCGGCAGGCTTCACATCGACCCACTCCTGCGAAGCGGACAGATCGTTACTCGTGTCCCAATGGCTTTCGGCGACAGCATTAGCAGCCTCATCAGCAACACTGGCGTTGGCCAAGCCGTTGGAGGTGGAAGAAGGCTCAGTGACAACGGGAGCGGCGGTGTCGCCAGCCTCAATCTCGGTAGCGGCAGCGTGCGCAATAGTAGGATCGGTAGCAACTTCCTTAACGTGCTCAGCGTCACCCTCAGCAGGCTGGGGCTCGTCAAAGTGAGTCTTGTACTCTTGAGCGAGGGCCTTGACCTTGGAGACTAAGTATTGTTAGAAGAGACAAGTCTGAAATTAGGCCGGATGGGGATACTCACAAGAGGTCTGTAGTTGCTCGCCAGGTACGCTGAAAATCTGATCCTCAGAGCCATTGACAAGCTTCAGCATAGACTGGACAGCGTTCTCGTCACCAGAGTAGATGGCAAGAAGCACACCCTCGATAGCTTGGCTCTCATCAGAGTCGGGGTCCTGAGCTTCCTCGCGGCGGTAGGCAGCAAGTCGCAAGAATTGTGAGAGGACGAGGAGGTTGTCATGGAGAGCCTTGGTAGACTCAGCTTTGGCCTCTGCAACAGCATCGGCCTTGGCCTTCTCCAAGTTCTTCTCCCATTCTGCCTTGTCACTGGCGGCACGTGTGCGGTACTGCTCGTCAACCTTTTGGTATTGCACAAGCTGTTCCTCGTATTGCGCTAGCTGGGCCTGCAGAGCGGGCTTCTTGAGGATCTGGGCCTTCTGGTCGTTGTTGATGATTCGAGACTCGACCAATTCATCAAGGGACTTGCCGGGGTTCTGGCTCAGGAGGGAGTCGGTCTTGGAAGCGTTGGTCTAACGGTAAAGTCAGTATGACGATGATCGACAGTTGGGCTGCAACAAGGCAAAAAGGCACGTACGATCTTCTTGTTGACATTTCGGATGTTCCTTTGTAGCCGTTAGCACTCTACCGTCTTTGCATATTAACTCAAGCTCCAAAAACGTACTTTTGGATCTCCTTGATGTATGGGCTCTCGAAGCTGTCATCGCTGTTCTTATCGGCAGTGGCAGAGGCAACGCTGGGCGCAGGAGATTCGGTTCGCTCGAGGGCCTTGGCGGCCTTCTTCTTCGCGGACTTGGAAGGCTGAACAGCTTGAGCAGCCATCGCGGTAGGATGCAGAGATCGTGTGATTGTTGGTAGAGTTTGCGCGGAGACGTTACGGCACTGTCAACGATGTGTACGACAGGCTTACAGAGGCGATGGTTCGTTGAGTGTTTAAGTAATTGAAAACGCTAAATGCTAGAGATGCGTTTAGAATGTTTTGGAGGAGAGAGAAGAGTTGAGTTTGGGAGAAGCAGTTGGTGGAGAAGAGTAAGGTGAGGTAGCTGAGCTGGAGCAGGAGAAGGAGAAGTCCGAGTTGTGGTACAACGAAGCTTTGCCTTGCCTGTCTGTGCCCGCCAGTGCCAGTGCCAGCACCAACACTAACCTCAGAGTGCCCAGGCAACCCCCTGCATTGACACTGTCATTGTTTCTGGCCGAGAATACGGGGCTGCCTATTGCTCTATACAATTATGGCCTAAGATGGTTTCACATTATGATGAATTTTAGGTTGGGTACAGCATTTTCTTTATGAAGACTCATCCATTGTTTGTCCTAATCTATGTTGTTTGTACGGATAGAGACGGAGTGTTCTCTCGTTGGTCTGCATCATCGTCATGACAAGGAAAAGCCCCACCCAACCGTCGCATTCAGCTGAGGTTAAGTGGATGAGGTGGTCTCGTGCGCAAGCGCCATGTTCTTTCAACCTCGCGATGCCCTCCTCCCGGTCGCGGAATCCGTCAGGGGTTATCATACAGTGGCTCAATTCCCAAGCCTGTAATATTTGCCGTGTATGTGATACTGCTGTATCATGTCGGATGTCGCGGCTATGCCTGTATGGCTCTCAATGGCGGCGCGGCTCTTGAGGATCTTAACACTGTAAGTTCGGTGGGTTTTGTTTTTTGTCGCAATTATTCGTTTTCTTCAACCCTTAAATTTGGTCAAGGTATCCTAGACAGCACGGATCAGCAGATGCGGAGAGACGATGCTTCACACGACATACTCTCGTCACCTTCTTGACGCTCCTCGCAGAGAGACCTCGTTCGCCCGACTGTTTCGAATGGATCGCCGCTTCTTTGATAAGACTTTTGATTTAGTTAGCTTAGGTCGTCGCGGTATAGGAAGATTCGTCGAATTCGTACGTTTCCATGAATAGGACGTAGTCGAGGAAGATCTAAGACAAGTAAGTAAACATTAGCAGCATTTGCGATCATGAGAACGTCTAAACGCACAGTAACATCGGCATTCTTCTTTAAATTATGGTTTGAATGAGCCTTGATGATCTTCTTGACCGTCGCTTTGGGGTATGGTTTCTTTCCGAGCGCCATGGTTGAAGAGAAATGGTTGTTGTTTTGTTAGTTTGCAGTGTTGACAATGCGCGTTCTACCGCTGTTACTCTGACCTCACTGATCTAAACTTCGGGAATAAGCCAATCGGCAGCGCCCGAGATGCCTACAGTACGTACCTTGAGCGCCACACCCTCAAATCGAAGAAGCCCCTGTCTCCCATTGAGGGGTGTACAGTGCCAGGTCGACGGCTGAGAATCTGCACTGTAACCCACCTTTGGATTGGGATTGATTGTGCTCAAGGCTCACAAGCTTGAGATCTGTACAATAGCGATAGCATCTTCAGTCTCCCACCATGGCTTCATTAGTACAACGTCGTATGGTAAGTCATCCATGATCACAAGTATGATCCTACTATTTCTGACAGCCCTCTAGCTTTCAAAGGCGGACGAGGAGGCAGCGGACGAGGTTGAGGTTCGACGTGAGGACCAGGACAAGATCAACAGATTCAGTCGCCTACACCAGCGAGAAATCCTTTTGGAGGAGGAACTGAGCACAAAAACCGTACGTCTACGAAATACAAGCATCGGAATGCCTCCAGAGCCTCTCTGAACACCGACTGATTCAGTATTGCTATGTAGAAGGAAAAGGAAGAGCTCGACGATTTGTCCACCGAACTTGAACTCGCCGACGAGGACGAAAAGATCCAGTACGAAAGCGAAATACCCCTCAAAGCGAAAGCGAAAACACAGTAGACTGACTTCGACACAGATACAAGATTGGCGATGCATTTTTCCATGTCTCGGTAGAGCAGGCTCAGGAGATGCTGGAGCAGGCAACAGAGAAGCTCGAGGAAGAGTCAACATCTTTGGAGGAGAAGCTATCATCTATCCGCGAGGAGATGACCAAGCTCAAGGTCGAGCTATATGCCAGATTCGGAAAGCAGATCAACCTAGAGACTTGAACAAAGAAAGTCGAAGCCTGATACCCCCTCCAAAGAAACCAAAAAAGCCACACCGATTCAGCCGGAAGAATTCTTATCCAGTCTCCCGTGAATGCAGCAATTCTTCTGCACATAGCAACGTTTGCGGGCAACCTTATTTGTAATCCCATTGGGGGTCGCCGGTCACGCACTCCGGTATCGAGAGCCGGGTCAGCAACTTGCATGTCTATGGAAGAGCTCACCTCCTTAGTCTTGTGTCCGGTGGCTATTCCCGGTTTATCGGTCACCAAGAACCACTTCGATCAACCCCAACTTTGATGACCAAACAACACCGATTCGCTCGCTCTTTGAGTTGATTGAAGCTAATGCGGGACCAACCCTCCAGACTATCGAGAATTGAGCTGTAGTACCCTGGGAACTGCTCCGGGGAACGATAACAAAGGTTCTCATGACGCCCTGCGACCTCCCCTCACCTGCGGAAGAGGCTCCCACACCCGCCGCCTCCATCATCGGCGCCGCGAATCCCACCTTTTACCCACGAGTGCCCCATATTTGAGGCCCGGCTCCGGATCTCCTGTTGTGGTAGTTATGGGGGCTTGCCACACAGATGCCTCCATGCATTGGATTACGCCTTACAGTAGCAACCCAAATGAGATCAGGAAGAGGGAGGGCGTAGCCACTTAGCCAATGGATATGCAAACCCCCGTATCGGCCATTTTTGAAGTGTCATGGGGAAGAAGAGTGCATGCAGAACCTATCCACTTCGTGTGTTTGTCCGTATTGTTCATTCTTTTCTTTTCAACATCATATGAATGTAGCTGCTACTGCTGTTTTACTCTTCCAATTGATTGCTTTCTCATGTGAATAGCTTCAGTGCGTCCATTCACCAAGAAACCATGGCTGCAAGTGAATCCAGTGAGACTACACGGGAACCGTCACCATACCGTAAGTCGTTGCTAATATTCTTCTTCTTCCCAAGACTAAACTGTTGTATTCTGGAGTGAAGTCAAGCTCACAATTTGTTAGGTGGACGGAGGAGAAGCAGCTCATTCTCAGATCATATACATCATCTCGACGAAATCGAGGCTCAATCTCGGTATGAAGAAGAGGCAGCGGACCGAGGTCTTGGCGCCCTTCACAACATCCGTTCTCGGACCCGGAGCCGCACAAATGAAGTCCTCGTCACTTGGGAAGTTGACGATCCTGAGAACCCAGTAAATTGGTCAGATGTATGTCCTTCATCCTGCTTTTTTTATTTTCAGCAGAATGGCTTTATTAATTGTAGAGACCTATAACAGACAAAAAAGAAAATAGTTGTACTATGTACATCCGTTCTCGTCATCAACTCTACCATGGGTTCTGCCCTTCCAAGTATGGCCATTCCTGATATAACCAAAGACTTTGGCATCACTTCAGAAGAACAGAGTGTCTTGCCCATTTCTGTTTACCTCATCGGCTATGTACTAGGCCCGGTTGTTTGGGGTCCTCTCAGCGAACATTATGGACGGAGGGATCTAAGTCTAGTCACCTTTTGTCTCTTCACCATCTTCACTATGGCTTGTGCTCTGGCTCCGACTTGGCCTGCTCTGTTAGTCTTCCGCTTCTTCTGTGGAGCTTTTGCTAGCTCACCTATTGCCATCGTGGCTGGTATCCTGGCAGATGTGTATAATGACCCGCGGACAAGAGGCAGAGCCTTTGCCATTTTCATGGTGGTGAGTATCTACTGATAATCTTCAAAAGTTCCTGCATGCATGGTATAAGCTGACCTGGCAATAGTGTACTACTGGTGGTCCCATCCTCTCTCCTATCCTATCTGGCTTCGCTGGCCCTAATATTGGTTGGCGCTGGGTCTTCTGGATTGCTCTCATCATCGCAGGCTTTACGCTCATCCTCATCATCTTCCTCCCTGAGACATACGGCCCGATTCTCCTCTCACGCCGCGCTCGAAAACTCCGCAAGCAAGATCCTTCATCTCGTGCCATTGCCCCTCGAGATCTCGAGACAACAGACCTAAGACAGCTTCTCACTGTGGTTCTGACTCGCCCTCTTCGCATGATCATATCTGAGCCCATTGTGACAACCTCTTGCGCCTATCTCGCCCTTGTCTACTCCATATTTTACATGTCTTTCCAGGCATTCCCAATCATCTTCCAAGACGTCTATGGCCTTTCGCCAGGCGTTACTGGCCTCGCATATCTTCCAATATTTGGTGGTGCAGCTCTGACTCTTCCCATCTTCTGGACATGGGATAACACACTTGCTCGTGCTACAGAGCGTAATGCCCCCTGGGTCCAACGCGAAGAGTATCGTCGTCTACCTCTAGCCTGTCTCGGTGGTCCCCTCTTTGTCGTCTCTCTCTTTTGGCTCGGCTGGTCTGCCCGTGCAGAGATTTCCTTCGCCGCCCCTATGCTTGCTGGTGTCTTGTTTGGGATGGGTTTCATGCTAATCTTCATGGCCATACTCAACTACCTCACAGATGCATATGAGATCTTTGCTGCCTCTGCGAATGCTGCGTCATCTACAACACGCTCTCTCTTTGCTGTTGTGCTACCACTTGCCACAAACCCCATGTTCCGTCAACTCCACATCAATGGTGCATGCTCTCTTCTCGGTGGTCTCAGTGCCCTCATGTGTTTCATTCCGTTTATTTTCATCTGGAAGGGTCCCAGCATCCGGTCTCGCTCAAAGTTCTGCATTGCGCTACGGGAGCGAAAGGAGGAAATGCAGCGGAAAGAGGAGGAGGCGAGAGCTAGAAAGGAGCGTTATGAGCTCAGAAGAGAAGAAAGAGAGAAGGAGAAGGAGGTCGTTTAATTATGGCACGGCTTCCTTCTTGTTGGTGCAACCTCTGGTCATCATTTCACCCGCGTTTGACCGGATTGCAGCATAAACGGTACACGGGAAGGCTTGTGAAGTCGCACAAAAGTCTGCCAATGAGTCAAGACACCTGATCTATTGACAAGGGAGCAGAATAATAACACTCTAGTATTAGAGATAGCATACGCAAAGCTTGTTAACTTCAGCAGGCTAAAAAGACAGAATGAATAAAATTCCCTAGTTCGACCTTCGTTCACAAGTACATGGTGCTTGTCATGTCCTCCCCATCCTAGGATATCTAGCATTTTCACAAGTGTGCTTGCCGGCCAATATAGCCGTGGTAATAAATTTCGTTTCCTTTAAACAGACTGTTACAGTTGAGTCGAGCCCTTTTCGGGCGTAGAAAGTTGTGTGTGGGGCCCCACGTCTTTGATACTGGTCGAGGAGTTGCTCGGGGGGGCGTCCTTGATACTCTCGGGTACCGTTAGCTGTGCCTTCTGGTCTTTCACCTTATTTGATTCCGCTTCTGTGCCCGTCTTTGCTTCTCCGTCCATGGCATCATTCGAAAATCGACTCCTCGGCGTGATAAATACATCTGTTGCGACAATGCTCTCTCTGACCACGCTTGGTGTAAGAGGGACTGTTGGGTACTCGGTGACTTCAGCAGCGTCGTCATGTTTCGAGTGTCGTTGACCGATCGCTTCGTGCATTAAAGCAACTACTCTATCACCCAAGCTTCTGGAAGACTGTGGCTTCGACATCTCCCTGTCCGGGACATGCAGGTGAGGCTCCCCCTTCATGTTGCGGATCTCTCTCCCCAGTGCTTGAAGCTCGGCATATCCAGATTCGGAAGGGCGAATCCCCATTTCGGGATATTCCATACAAGCTGAACTTAAGGCAGCATGTTTTCTGAAATGATCTTGATTGACACGATGTCTAATACCTTTGGATGGGATAATCCGTCCCATCTTTGACTTGACCAGCTCACCAAATTTGGTTGAAAAAGACCGTGGCAGAGTACGTGCACGCTGCTTTGCCTCATCAAGGGGCGCATCTGTGGCCCTTCTAGTCTGACCTTCAGACGTCATATGCTTGACCGCAAAATCTCTGGGATGCACTCTGTCTCTATCTGTCGCGTTCTTATTCCTTTCCTCTCTATTGTGGGACGGGAATCTGGACCAAGACTTCGGAGGCCCCGCGAGTCGTGCTAACCTCATATCCCCTGCTGATTCCCCTATCCTAGGTCGCATTGTGGCAACCCAGCGCTCAATGAGCCACTTTGAGTTCCCTGGCGAGGACAGCTCATCCGTTGTGGGAGTTAGTTGAGAGACCTCTCGTCTCGTATCCAAGACACTGCTGGTGCTATTTCTAGCTGCTCCTAGGTCATTTAGTGACCTGTTGGAGGACTGACTTCTCTGGCTCGGCTTTGTTGTGCTTAAATGAATACTGCTGCTGTGTCTTCTCTCAACTTCAAGTCTGATGGCCCGTTGCCACAGGTCTGTCGCGCTCTCTCGGCGCTTTAATCCTGGCTTGTGATACTCCTCGGTTGGCAGCCGACTCATGTGAGGTCGAATGCTCAAGTTCGAACGACCCTTTGACCTGTCACTCGCTTCTCTTTCGTGCCCTCCCAATCTTTCCACAGGGTCGAGCAGGTAATTTTGCCCTTTGGGTGGCCCAGAAGAGCCCTCTTTGTGTCGGAGGTCAATGCCATCAGATTTCGCCCTCAGGTGGCTCGGAATTGCCAGCTGGATTTTGTTTCTAAAGGATTTGTGGACAGTTGGTGGCAGCGAAGATTCGGAGAACTCCTCACGGAAACGTGTAACCACTCTTTTCTCCGGTTTCTTCAGTGCTAATGCTTCACTGAAACGTCGCCTAATGGACCCGAGCTCAGCCTCACGTTGCAGGAAGCTGGCAGATTCTGATTGAGCTAAGGAGGTCGTGTCTTGTGGAGCCTTCACTGGAAATTCAGCATTGTGAATGTTTCCATAAGACTGAGACCTTATCTGGGGCACGCCGGTATTCACACTCTTGGAGTTGTGGTCATTGGCATTATCCTGGTCTTGGGAAGAAGTATGGCTTCGCCCTTTTCACCAGGTTAGTCATTGAAAAGTGGTGGTTAGAAATCACTTACATTTGAACGGGGATAGCTCCATGCTATCCAGGTCCTTGGGGTCAAGTTTATAAAGATTCTGCTGGGATCGCATTGGACTAGGCTGTGACTTTGATGGGTCACCTGAAGACGTGTGGTCGGTAAATGAATTGAGAAGGGCTGTTACAGTAGGGCCCCATGGCAACTCTCCAGATAAGCTTGATATTTCGTAGCGATCATTCTTTGCATTGAAATTGGACCGAGAGTATGTTTCTACCGTGTTGGGTATGTCAATAATGGTTGGTGCATGGGGTATATTTGGATTTCCATTTGCTGGTGTCTCTCGACGCTCTCGGTCATGATCCCCCTCCGCCCGTTTCAGTGAAGAAGTATTGTAATCAGTTGGCTTAGTATCTTCAGTTGGTTCTAGTTCATCTTCTTCGTCAAGGAAAAGGGTTGAGTTGTCTCTTGAGCGGAGGCCCTGGGCTATGAGCCATACGCCAAGAGCAGAATGCCCATCTCCTGAAGAAGCATGACGGCTGTTGAAGCTGCTGTCTGGTCCCAGAATACGGTCGAGACGCCCAGTGCCGTTTGACAGCTGGAAAGATTTCTGAGAATGTGTGAAGTCACCGTCTTCGCTCGCTAAAACGTGCCTTTTGGGGTAAGAAGGAGAGGGCCTTGAATGCACATCATCTTGTCTCCAATCATCAGCGCCGTTAGTTGACTCTGATTTCTGTGAAAATGTTCTTTGTGGCCTATTTTCACCTTGTTGAGAAACTCGACTGTCTTGATGCGTGTCCTGATCGACCTGATCCGAGTCGAGTTGAGTAGAATGTCCATTGCGAGAAGAAGACTTGCTGACGCCGAATTCAATAGCATCTCGGGGTCCAGAATTAGGCAAGGTCACATCAACGGCTGAAGCCATACACCGGATACTGTTCGTGGGTTTACTCTCAGTGTGATCATCCGACTCATCTGACTTGAGTTCATCCTGAATCCTTTGGTGCATGATGCGCTTCAATTCGGCTCTGCGTGCAATCTCCTCTTCACTGTTCCCAACAGAGACATGGGATGGGTGGTCTCCATTGTTGCTATGCGAGATGGTGCGAATGAGCTTATTGCGTACAGTATCAAACGCAGTGCTGGACTTCTTTGTTGGTTGTGCTCGATCTTGATCTGAATCTGAATCGTCGTCATCCACATGCTGACGTATGACAGAGCTGCTTTCGAAAGAACTGTTGCGTACTGGTATTGCCCAAGCCGTGTCCGGCAAACCTATGAGGGACTGTCGATTCTTCTCACTGCGTTCTTGATGATCTTCCTCAGTAGGGGGAGCCAAAACAGGAATCGGCTGGAGAGCTACATCGTTTGCGGTAGATTCCGAATTCTGCTTACTGCGTTTTGGGATCTTGCAACAACAAAGGAGTTTTGAGAGGTTGAAGGAAGGCATTAGTGAGGCTTTGGAGGATAGGGGTATTCTTCCAAGAAACGACCAAAAAGCAGTGAAGGGTCACCAAAAGAAAGAAGTCATGAGGGTCGTCCAAAATGAAGAGTGTTGATGAAACAGGAATGCCTCTTCCTGGAGAGTTCGAGTGGAAGCCTGGTAGCGTTTGGTTGAGGCCATCACGACTTCCACGTCTGTTCCTTCCTATCTGCCCACCTACACCTTGCTCATTGGAAGGTGCAATGCACTCACCACGAGGTCAGCCTTGAGAGTCAAAGTCACTTGATCCATGCTGCCACCTGTTGGAGAAGGAGACGACCTTTCATCATGCTGTTATGACTTTCTCAATCGACATTGTTACTGATTTGTGTTGTTTGAGCATCAGATCTCTCTTGATCAGAAACAACACACCTAACCTAGAGCTGCACCTGATTATTATCTTTCCTGTTATGAGTCGCGTAAGTAGGCAGTGTAGAACAAGTCTTATCGTAGAGCAATTAATCAGTTTTCTAGTGAATCCATCTTCTTGAAAATGTATGAAGTTTTCGGCACTCTCCTTGATGCACCTTGGCTTGTCATACGTAGTCCAAATCCTGTAAACTCCGAAAATTTCCGGTGTAAGCGCAATTCCTACAACATCACAACAACACAACGCTAAAGCACGTGGTCGGTCTCCAGTACGATAGGCCGTTGTAAACCATGAGTAGGTAGACACCGACACCGTTGAACGAAAAATTAGGACACGTCCTCCTGTTGGAGGCTACGAATGGTCGATCTTCTCAACAAAGTGGGTTGCAAAACGACGCCAAAGGCCGATCTGCGGCGAGGTAGAAATTGGCCTCAGCACTTCTTCCTGCTTCCTTTGCTCCATTGTAGCTCCTGAGAGAAGAGAAAATTGGTTGATGAGGTGATTGACATCCAAGCACGCAATTCGGGAGCCGAGCAAAGATTCATTGAGGCGTACTAGCCCCATTGTGCCCTGCGAGAACGGTGAATACCCCTGCCACAAGCTGCAGAGCTGCTGCAAACTGCCCCTCCATTAGCGCCCACCGACAGCCCGTGAGCCGTGGAAAGGGCCCTGAAAATCCACTCCGGCAACCGCCTCCTCCGATTAACCAACCACCTCATACCGTAGTAGGCTAGGTACGAATACGTGAGATTCGAGGTGGATGTTGTTAGAGGCTCCCGCCTGAGTTGTACAGTCCTGTAGCAGTGGCAGTGGCTAGAGTGGCCGTCAGTGGCAGGCAAGCTACTCCTACACTTATCGGTGAAGTGGGTAAACGAATGGTAAGATATCTCGAGTGCTCCGGCGCCAATCAGATCAGCGGCGTAGCTTTCCTCGACCACTTTTTTACCCCTCCCCCGCTTTCGGCCTGGCTTGGTTGGTCCCCTCTGATTTTTCGTCTGAGCAAGCTCAAAACATTCTTCTACTCTCGACTCCCAACTTTTCTTCTCTTCCTTTTTCCTTTCTTCTTCTTCATCTCACTCTTGCCCTTTGCTCTATCTCGAAAAGGATCTTTCAATTGATCCAATTTGGCACAGACAAGGGCTCTTAACCACTTTGTACGTGAAGCTCTTCACCCTTCTTCCGCCTTTCTCAACTCCCCGCCAGCTCCCCTCCATCCAGTCCAGTCCAGCCCTGCTCGATTTCCTCCGCCCCCTCTCCCCGCTGCTACCCCCGCCTGCACCGTGCTCTCAACCAAAAATTCAAAACAAAAGACTAACTTGACAACAACAGTTATACCCAAAGTAAGAATCAGAAGCAGTTGAATCAACCGTCAAGATGGTTCAGTCCGCTATCCTCGGTTTCCCCCGTATGGGTGTTAACCGTGACCTGAAGAAGGCCACCGAAGCTTGTCAGTCTCCCGCAAAATCTCTGACTCGTGTCATCATCGACTAACCAAACCTTAGACTGGGGTGGAAAGATCTCTCAGTCCGACCTCCTGGCTGAGGCTAAGCGCCTCCGTCTTGCTCACTGGAAGATCCAGCAGGATGCCGGTGTCGACATCATCCCCAGCAACGACTTCGCCCTCTACGACCAGGTCCTCCACCAGATCCAGGACTTTGGTGTATGTATCTCCCTCACCTTCGAGTCATAGAACAACATTTGCTGACCCACATCCTTTAGGCTGTTCCCGAGCGATACACCAAGGATGGCCTTGACCCCATTGACCAGTACTTCGCCATGGGCCGTGGTCACCAGAAGGAGGGTGTCGATGTTCCCTCTCTGGAGATGGTCAAGTGGTTCGACTCCAACTACCACTACGTCAAGCCTACCCTCCAGGACAACCAGACCTTCAAGCTCACTGACAGCCCCAAGGCTGTTGCTGAGTTCAAGGAGGCTAAGGAGGCTGGCATCAACACCCGCCCCGTCCTCGTTGGTCCCGTTTCTTTCCTCCACCTCGGCAAGGCCGACCGTGGCCAGTCTGTCGAGCCCATCGACCTTCTTGAGAAGCTCCTCCCCGTCTATGAGCAGATCCTCACCCAGCTGAAGGAGGCTGGTGCCGAGACTGTCCAGATTGACGAGCCTGTCCTCGTCTTCGATCTTCCCCAGAAGACCAAGGCTGCCTTCAAGCCCGCCTATGAGAAGTTCGCCAGCCTTGGTGACAAGATCCCCAAGATTGTCTTCACCACCTACTTCGGTGACATCGTCCACAACCTTGACCTCCTCCCCAAGGACGTCTATGGTGTCCACATCGACCTTGTCCGCAACCCCGAGCAGCTCGAGAAGGTTCTCGGCGCTATCGGCTCCAACACCATCCTCTCTGCTGGTGTCGTCGACGGCCGCAACATCTGGAAGACCAACCTGAAGCGTGCTATCGAGACCGTTGAGACCGCTATCCAGAAGCTCGGCAAGGATCGTGTCATCGCTGCCACCTCCAGCTCTCTCCTCCACACCCCTCACACTCTTGCCAGCGAGAAGAAGCTGGACCCCGAGATTGCCGACTGGTTCTCTTTCGCTACTGAGAAGGCTTCTGAGATTGCTCTCATTGCCAAGGCCGTCACTGAGGGCCCTGCCTCCGTCCGCGAGCAGCTTGAGGCTAACGCCAAGTCCATCAAGGCTCGTGCCGACTCTCCCCGAACCAACGACCCTCAGGTCAAGGAGCGCCAGTCCAAGGTCACCCAGAAGGACTATGAGCGCAAGAGCGAGTTCACCACCCGTATCAGCCAGCAGCAGAAGAAGCTGAACCTTCCCCTCTTCCCCACTACCACTATCGGATCTTTCCCCCAGACCAAGGAGATCCGAGTTCAGCGAAACAAGTTCACCAAGGGTGAGATCACCGCTGAGGAGTACGACCGCTTCATTGAGAAGGAGATTGAGGAGAACATCAAGATCCAGGAGGAGCTTGACCTCGACGTCTTCGTTCACGGTGAGCCTGAGCGTAACGACATGGTTCAGTTCTTCGGTGAGCGATTCCAGGGTTATGCTTTCACCACACACGCCTGGGTTCAGTCCTATGGTTCTCGATGCGTCCGACCTCCCATCATCGTCGGTGACATCTCTCGACCTCAGCCCATGACCGTCAAGGAGTCCAAGTACGCCGTCTCGGTCTCCAAGAAGCCCATGAAGGGTATGCTTACTGGCCCCGTCACCTGCCTTCGATGGTCTTTCCCTCGTGACGACGTCCACCAGTCCGTCCAGGCTGAGCAGCTTGCCCTTGCCCTCCGTGACGAGGTCGTCGACCTTGAGAAGGCTGGTATCGACGTCATCCAGGTCGATGAGCCCGCTCTCCGTGAGGGTCTTCCCCTCCGCTCCGGTGAGGAGCGTGATGCCTACCTCAAGTGGGCCGTCCAGGCTTTCCGCCTCTCCACCGCCGGTGTTGAGGACGCCACTCAGATCCACTCTCACTTCTGTTACTCTGAGTTCCAGGACTTCTTCCACGCCATCGCTGCCCTCGATGCCGACGTTCTGTCCATTGAGAACAGCAAGTCTGATGCCAAGCTCCTCCGAGTCTTTGTCGACTCTGAGTACCCCCGCCACATCGGACCTGGTGTCTACGACATCCACTCTCCCCGTGTCCCCAGCGAGCAGGAGATCAAGGACCGCATCGAGGAGATGCTTCAGTTCCTTAAGCCCGAGCAGCTCTGGATCGACCCTGACTGTGGTCTCAAGACCCGTCAGTGGAAGGAGACCAAGGAGGCGCTTGCCAACATGGTTAACGCCGCCAAGTACTTCCGTGCCAAGTACGCCAAATAAATGCCAACCCATAATTGTATAAGAGGTTGATGACGGTGATGAAGGCGTATGAGGATTGTGTTAATAGCATTTTTGTGGAGGCTGTTCTTCAAAACAGCTACGATTTCAACATCGGCGTTTGGGACTGGCCTAAAAAAAGGACCAGATATGTTTGTGGTAAAATCCTAAAAGTTAACCTGTGGATTAGGATCTGGGTACGGCTGGTTTGGCGAGCATTCAACATTTGCATATACCCTCCCGATTGGGAGCAGATGAGGGTCTAAAATCAACAAATTGACCTATTTTTCATGATGATGATGAAACTTTTGTTCCTTCTCTATAATTGCTGTGAATGGTTATGATATGATAATGTCTCGTTAGTGGTTTAATGAGTAGTTATAGCTATTATGTGAGTCTTTCCATGCCATGGTGTTTTGGTCTGATGTGGTTGAAATTTCTCACGTGCACACGCGTGGATGAGCTACCAAGCCCCACGTCACAACGCGCTTCTTTGTTATCCTTGTCTCTCAAGCGACGATGTCAATTTATGCTTAACTTCTTCAACATTGAGGATTCATACTTCACATGTGACCTCTGACGCGATGCGCCACTACTTATCAGGATGCCTCCGATTGTAATACTCGATTCTGACGACGAAGACGAGGATGGCAGCTTTTCTCCGCCCCCAAATATACAGGCACCATTCTCATTTGGACCAGCCGGAATTGAAGCTCAGACTGAAGCTGCAAATGATTCTTCTGGAGGTGTAAGCCGTGCGACGACATCAACAAACCCGTCATTCTTTCAAAATATTTACAATGAGCAGAATGATGCAGCCCGTGGATATGTTCCAGAACCGACAGCCAGATCACATGATCAGGATCAACATTCAGTCTCAAGCTCTGAGATGACAACGCCAGCACCTTTCAAAAGAACGGTAACGGGACTTATTGAACCCTCTTCAATGC